>NC_137032.1:5146204-5451204 GCF_032717465.1 Coenobita brevimanus
CTAGTAACCAAAGAGACTCAGTCAAGACTTAGTATTAATGTTGTGGGAGTGGTTCAGTTCTGTCAGATGAAAACAAATCAGAGAGAGAGAGAGAGAGAGAGAGAGAGAGAGTGTTTGATTCGTACTTGTCCTAGCCATAACAACACCTGTCCCACGTGCCTACCTACCCCTTCAGGCCCCACTCCACCTGCCAGGTGTGATGGTGGAGAGAGAGAGAGAGAGAGAGAGAGAGAGAGAATATCTAATCCACGTGCCCAGAGAGAGGAGAGTACCATAATATCTAATGCACATGCCCCCCTCCCAACAGGCTAGACTGAACGTGCCAGGTGTGAAGGTGGAGTATTACACTCCCGTGCGTCAGTATAATTGCAACCGTCCGCAAGAAGGCATTCAGCACGGGGCAGGCAGTTCTGACCTCGGACCCCTCGGCGGAGCCTCCCGCACCAGCCACGATGATGATGATGATACTGGTGGTGATGATGGTGGTTATGATGGGTTTTTAGGGGACATGGGCGACCACGTGATGGATGCAGGGACGCCCTAAAGTGCATTTGGCAACACGTGCAAAGAAACAACTCCCTTCCCAGCCTCACCTGAAGATAATTGACACCTTGCGAAATACAGTGAAAACTCAGTCTCTACTAGTGTGTGTTTAAGATGGTTTCGATTTTTCCCATATGTATTCGTTAGACTTTAGGATGGTACTTGTGTCTCTGTCAATACGTCAGTTAATACTCACTCAATACCAGAGCTAGTGAATGATGATGATGATGGATTAATTAAGGAGCCAGTTTATACATAGAGCTCCCCGTTATATAAATTTAACTCTGTTTACATCAGTCATTACCAACACCAATTTCTATTTACATCAGTCATTACCAACACCAATATATAATAAAAAAATTATTAATCCAACCTGAAAAAATAACCTATCTTGTAATAAAGCCAACTTGTGAAGATTTATTAACAGTGGAAATATACTTATGTATTTGTTGGTATGGCTATATAAAGTACTTGAATATCAGGTTCTATTTAATTTATTCTTTGATGATGATGATGATGATGATGATGATGAGGAGGAGGAGGAGGAGGACGAAGAGGAGAAGGAGGAGGAGGAGAAGAAAAAGGATGAGACGAAGAAGAAGAAGAAGAAGAAGTAGAAGAATGATGATGGTGATCGTGATGGTGATGGTGATCGTGATGGTGATGGTGATGATGATGATGATGATGATGATGCAAAGCTGAATAACATCGTCTGGAGCCAGCAACAACATACTATAAGACGTGGCTCATCATCCTGAAGGGGTACACAGATGCAAAAGACTGCACACCTGTTTTCCTGATCTGCGCAGCAACTCTGTCCTCGATTTTGGTAAGCGCGCAGGTGTTGGCATAGTCGAGTCGTGTCTTTATCTGACGGAACTGGCCCAATCCAACACTTTAATGTTGAGGTTATATTCAATGCATATCTGACTACACTCGCCCTGATTTTTTTTTTTTTTATTAATGGATGAAACCTAATCTGGAGAAATGAAGTGTTTGCGCGCGCGCGCATATCAATGTCGTAATGTGTGTGTGTGTGTGTGTGTGTGTGTGTGTGTGTGTGTGTATGATTTTTACTGTGATTGTACAAAGACCACACAGACCTACCAGTCCCTTCGAAATGGTGCGGCTTAGGGGTGGTAGTGGTGGTAGTGATGGTACCTGTGATAGCGATAGTGATGGTGGTAGTTGTGATGGGTGGAAGTAGTGGTAAAGGTAGTCGTTGTGGTAACAGTGGTTGTCTTATTGGTGATCGTCGTGTTACTGGTGGTAGTAAAAGAGGTAGTAGTGAGGTGGAGGTGGTGGTGGTGGTGTGGTGGTGGTGGTACTGATAATGGTGATGGTGTTGATAAAGGTGGTAGTGTTAATGTGTGGTAGTTGTGGTCGTAACGGCAGTGGTAGTGTATGGGGTGGTGATGGTGGTACTGAAAATGGAGGTAGTAGGCATTTAAGGCAGTGATAAAGAACAGTCGAGATATACAGTAGAAAGGTGGTGGTGTTGGTGGTAGCGGTGGTGGTGTTGGTGGTAGTGGTGGTGATGGTGGAAGTGGTAGTAGTAGCGGTGGCAGTGGAGGTAGGTGAGGTGATGAGTGATGGTGGTGGTGGTAGTATTGATAAGTATAGTCGTGGGCAAAAACTTGCCAACAATCCCCTGCCAGCACGGTGTCCCCATTTCTTTATTCTTCATTCCTCCTCAAACGACATAGAGTATCCATCCTTCTCAAAATCCTTAGTAATCTGCTTCATATTGCTATTACATAAAAACGGGTCGAGTAACAGCTTCCATTGCCTCAGCCAGCAGAGATGTGTACAAGAGTTTTTACTTCCGCCTGTAAACATGGTGACTAGTACATGCACCTGGGTTAAATTACAGGTAAGGTGTGTACAGGTGGTGGTGGTGGATGTGCTGAGTGCTGGCCAAACTATACTGTGTTTTGTACGTGTGGAGCATCTTAGGAACTTGGCTGTCCGTCTCTCATTAACTATTTCCGGACGCGAGATGTTTTACCCCCATAGACCTAAGTGACTTATTAGCGATGCCCCACCACACTTCATAACACCACATCACACCACACAAAATCACCCTCCCACATCACACCACATTTCACTACACACCACATGCCACACCACATTTCACTGCACGCCACACCACACTACACGGCACCACTCACCACACCACATCATACCACCACACAATACCATACTACACTACACCACACCACACAAAACCGCCCTCTCACACCACACCACACAAAATCAACCTCCCACACCACACCACACTTCACCACACCACATGGCACTCGACACTACATCGCACCACACACCACACCACATCATACCACCACACTACACCACACCACACAACACCACCCTCGCACACCAAACCACACAAAATCAACTTCCCACATCACATCACACCACACCACCTTCTCACACCACACCACCTTCTCACACCACACCACACAAAATATCCTCCCACATCACACCAAACGAAAAGCATCAACCTAAGTGCCCTGAAGCTCCCGCATACTAGTGAAATGTGGAACTGCTGCATTGGTAAGGAAAATATAATACACAGAGAGTAGTTGGTTATAATCGAAAGATTCACATGGACAGGGCGATAAAAGAAAAAAAAAGGGCCTGTGAAAGAGAGAATGAGGGTAATGTTAGAGAAATTCAAAATGTGATGTTGAGAGAGAGAGAGAGAGAGAGAGAGAGAGAGAGAGAGAGAGAGAGAGAGAGAGAGAGAATCTATTTACCCAAGTCCAATAGGAATTTTTATGAGAAAGATACCAAGCCACAGTAATGTCATATCCCATCATTCCCATCTGTCACAAGAAATCAACACTAGAATAAAGTGCCAGTCACGAAGAAGTGGAAGAGAAAAGATGTAGAGCCACAGCTTAACCATTGAACAACGAGGAATAAGAGGGAATATGATCAAAGTATCTCCCAATATATATATATATATATATATATATATATATATATATATATATATATATATATATATATATATATATATATATATATATATACAGTATATTGACACACGGACCTCAACGCTATTGGATGCAGGAGACGTGACCTAACATCATGTCTACAAATATAGTGCAAGACGTAGTAAATGCTCATCCATACACTCACTACGTCTTACATTACAATTAAGCCTTTGTTCGGTCACATCCCTGGTTGCCGATTAACTTTGAGACGTGTGTGCTTTACACTTCGTTCACCTTAACCAGGTAAAGATTTTCGTCCCGTTGCGGCTTACTTCACGTTGCTCAATGGTAGGATAAAATAATACTGCGGCTCTACATTGGCACTTCTTCGTGACTAGCATCATGATCTAGTGTTAATCTGTTGTTACAGCTCAGTGGCAGAAAAAGACGGTACTATATTATATCCTTTCCATAGCACTTCTCGTGACTAGTACCATATTCTACTGTTAATCTATTGTTGCAGCTCAGTGGAAGATAGACAATATTACTGCTCTACACCCTTTCCATTGCACTTCTTTGTGACTAGCACCATATTCTTGTACTTATCTCTTCTTACAGCTCAGTAGCGAAATAAAACAATATTAGGGTACTACATCCTTTCCACAGCACTTCTTCGTGACTAGCACCTTATCCAACAGTAATCTATTATCACAACTGAGTATCCAAGATGGTGTGATGTCAATTTTAGGTCAAGTTAAAGTGAAAAGATTACAGAAGTTTTCGTATAAATATGTCTCGTTTTATATCATCCTTGGTGCAATCGGACTCTTTTAGTATGTTTAGAAAAAATAATTCGTCATGAAGGCTTAAAAAATAATCAACAACAGAGACAAAAGCACTTCAGAGAGCGCATACCTTCGCTAAAGCAGTACCATACACCTCTCATGCTTTTCGTGACCTTGAAATTAACCTTGACCTTTTTCGACGAAAACTTTTTTTTTTTTTTTTTTCGATGATCGTCAATTTTTACTCTAAATTTGGAGCATTTTCATCCAATTGTTTTTCCATGATGTTCTAACAGAGAGAGAGAGAGAGAGAGAGAGAGAGAGAGAGAGAGAGAGAGAGAGAGAGAACCTCTTTGGCGGGTCAACAACCACTCTTAAGCCTTTCACACCCATGCTCTATTATTCAACAAGTAAGGGACGATCTCTCGCAGTGAAGGGACTGACAGGCCTGAGGTGTATTGAAGAGCAATAATAATTTTAACAATATTACTCTCAGGCTCCTATGATTCAATTTCTTAATATCATCTATAGTTCCTTACTATAGTCCTATTACTCTAAGCTGGCCTAAATTTGTCATCTCTCCATCTTGAATACTGAGTTGCAACACTGGATTAACGCTAAAATATGATGCCAGTCACGAAGAAGTACTAAGAAAAAGGATCTAGTGTGGTAGTATTGTCTCATTCTTCCACTGAGCTACGTGAAAGAAGCTTAAAAAGGACGAAAATCTGGGCCAAGTTAAGGTGAAAGAAGTATAGTGCTGCACCGGCCTTAGGTTTGGCCTGTACTCTCGTTGGTTAAAGATGCTCTCTAACACCCTTTCCTAAGCGATTTATCTTGCTTATTAAACATTCTGTCCTATTCTGTGCTATATAAATCCTTAAAACATGGTCATACTCTGCATAAATGACGTAGAGAAGTATATTAACCAGCCATATCCAAAATAAGTAGCTAAGAGAGAGAGAGAGAGAGAGAGAGAGAGAGAGAGAGAGAGAGAGAGAGAGAGAGAGAGAGAGACCTTCGTGACTTAGCATTGACACTCAGGCTCCTCTGACCACTCAGCGAAAAGAAGCGTCCGAGGTTTGGTGGAACTGAGCTCTAAAATTCTTCCAACCATGAGGGGGTTCAATTGGGGTTCAACTTCCACGTAAGATTAAGAATTAGTGTGTATCGTCTTTTTTTTTTTTTTTTTTAAATCTCGAGGCCTACATTATCAAGGACAATATTGCCAGTCACACAGACGGTGGCCCAGAGCTCACAATGTTTCGTTCATGTTTCAAAATATTTAGTGCTGTGACGCCATGAATTTTATGAGAGGGGTACAGGAGGGAACAAAAGCTGCTCTAATATTCCACTGCGTCTGCTTCACGCTTCGGACATGTCAGTCACTTCCCTCCTTCAAGCATCTTATCACTGAGGATCATCGGTGGGCAGACACACGTGGATCTCTCTCTCTCTCTCCTTAGGAATATTAGCCAACACAGAGAAGTGAGAGGCAGAAGTTAAATTTTAGGCGAACTTCTGCATATATGGGCAGAAAACATACCAAGTCTTCACAACTGAGGAAAATCAGATGTAGGAGAGATGGATTATGTGAATTTTTTTTCTGCGATTGCACGTACTATATATGTATGGATGAATGGATGTAGACAGACAGACAGGTAGGTAGGTAGGTTAATAAACTGATAGATGAATTGTCAAAGAAATATCTAAAAGTTCCTGGACTGCTGACTAGTAGGTAAACTGCACGAGATATGGCAATGCGATGAGAAAAGGTGTCGGATATACCCTGAATGCGTGTGTGTGTGAACGCGGAGCAGGCAAGACCGCAGCATCAGTCACGTATTAGTCGTGTTAAGGTGAAGGTGTATTTGAGCTGTCCGGCACGATATCCCATTTCGAACAAAGTAAACGACCATCCAAGACTGACTTAATCCTGGGTACGAACTATCAACATTTATAATTAGTTGATGAAAAGAGGATTATTGAGCGCTGGAAAACGCGCAACAGCAAAACGACTAAACTTTCACAGCCATATACAATCACAAAATGGACTGTGATGTGCAACCTGGCAATGGCTAAAGGAATGCTGCATAAGTCTGGTAAACCGCTGCAGAAAAAATAGGTCTTTTACACTAACTTGGCCCAGATTTTCGACCTTTTGTAGCATATTTCCCATAGCTCATTGGCATAAATAAGACAAGTGCTATGACTACATTCTTTCCTTAGCACTTTTTCATGACTGGGATCATATTCTAGTATTAATCTAGTGTTAGAACTTAGCACTCAAGATCGAAAGACGGCAATTTTTTGCCTTTAGAGTAAAAACTGTATAGTAGCGTTTCTGTAGCAGTGAGAAAAAAAATAATTCTGAAAAGCGACACATTACGGTCATCGTGGAACCTTTTCCTTAGCAGTGTTTATAATTATGACACCTTGATAGGATACTGGAGAGGGACGCCTTCATGTGGTGACACTGATATTACTACCTGGCTCCACTGTCTGGTTATACAAACGTCCCTTACCTACTCCCCTATCCCCCAAAAAGTGGATGGTGAATTGCAGGAAGAGGACAGCATAGGCAGTCCACCGGGTTCACGTTTCAGATAAACCTGGGAATGCAACTACTACTATTATTACTACTACTACTACTAAAATTAGATATTCTCGGTTATTTAAGTATGTGTAGTACCGACATAACTTGCATCTATAACATATAGTAGAAGGGAATACTGAAGTTTAATCGCTTAGGAGAAAGTGTAACGAAATCTCCAAAGCCAATTAGAACACGAAGCCATATCTTATTTCAACTTTGATATAGTAGGACAATTTGTATAATAAAAGAGACTGTATTCGTAACGCCTCTTTCTCAGCTATTTATTTCGCACATTACACGTCACTGTCCTCTGTTTTGTCGCTTATACAAACTCTGATACTGAAGTGATCTAAACAGCACAGTAAGGATGTTAAGATGTAAATATGCAAAATAAATCGTCAAGGAATGAATGTTAAGAAGCTTCCTACGCCAGCGGCAATATTATATCCTTATGTCCGATTCTGAGTGACTAAGCCCTGCATTTGAGGACGCTGTATAAGGGTAACACACACACACACACACACACACACACACACACACCAGTCATTTTTTTTTTTTCCCACTACTACACCAAAACTGAATGATAACCTGTTTTCGCCAATACCGAGTGTGAGAATTGGGAAGTAAACAAAGAATTCCTTAATGTATACCCTCTCACAGCTGCTCAGTTCGTAGGCCTGTATTTTAAGTATCATAGGAGGCTTAACATCACGTTTTCCTAAGGGGGAGACGGGCTTATGTTGCTAGTATTCTGAAAAGTTTGATGGTTTCCGACAATTTTTTTTTTTTTTTAATCAGTGCACATTGTGTCGTTATGCAGGGTAACCAGTATTTAGCCTTACACTAGAAATTCACCTAACGTTATTTTGTGTGCTGTGGGGACGGCTCAATCTGCAGGTGTGGGCGTGGGTGTGGCAGTGGGAGTAGTAAATGAATAAATGATGCACGGTAGACACACTGGTAACGCTGACACAGGAACAATAGGCCGGCAGAATGGAAGGGGAGTGTTATGCATGAACGACCCTGTATATGAAATGAATCATTGCTTATGTCCACAACTGAGTTTAGATCGTCAGTAAATATCGACCCTGCTCTGCGTGGCTGTGAGAGAACACTTGTGGCATCATTTCCTCCCAGAAGTATGCCAGCACCTCATCAACCTTTTCACTGTCATGACGGTAAAGTTTTGCTTATTCTTGTTACCTCCAGACGATTTTATTCAGATGACGGGAGCAGCCTAATTGTGAAGGGGTTGAGCGAGGGCTGCATCAAACCCTTCCACTTTGAAAGGCATCTATTAAACTAAAGAAAATCGCCTATACGCATATGGTATTAGTGGGGACAAACCAAACTTAGCCCTTTGAGCTTATGGCAGGTTATTCATTCATATTCTGGGATACAAGGCCACTGCATCACGTAGGTTACCACAGTTACCTCCCCTAGTTGTTACTCTAGGTAGGCTACTCACTTTATAAACCAATAAAAGGTGAGTGGAATCCTGGGTAATGGCGCCATATACCCATAAAAGGACTCAAACCCTGGCAAAATCAAGCAGGCAGACGCACAGCAAGCGATCTTAACCACTCGGCCACCGTCTAGCTATACCAAGAGCAGGATATGAAATAGGTCATCTGTTTGATGGCATTTTCTCTCCTCCCTAAAGTTAAAATTTACTACATTCTTATTACCCGAAGACTATTTTATCAAGCTTTGTAAAGACAGCTTGAATTTAACCTCTTCACGCCGAGGAAGCCGTTTTTACTGTATTGTTCCCTGCTGCCAAGTGATTTAATTCCACTCAGTAGGTTTTCTCTCTCTCTCTCTCTCTCTCTCTCTCTCTCTCTCTCTCTCTCTCTCTCTCAGGATTGCTATTTGGTATCTTTGTTTTATCTACTTATTTTAATGGCATATCGTAGGGTCTTGTGGGAGATCAGTTACGTATGTTTTAGCGATATTCCAATAATCAGACAATTCCCTGTCCCAATTTGGAATCGAACTCGAGTCTTTCCGGACAGCCAGCAACTTCTCTAACCACCTGAATGTACTTTTTAATAAAGGCCATGTTCTCAGTGGTTTAGGAGATTTCGAAACACCTCTTCCTTAACGATTTTTGCTGCACATTACACCCCAGTATTCTCTTTTATGTTATTGATGCAAACTAAGGCTATCCCCAAAAGACATTAATAATATCTATCAATGTATCTATCGCCAGACACTTTAATCCCGGAAGATGTTGCAAATGAATCGTCTCCGTGTCACTCTGTCCTCTGCCATCAAGTTGTCCCATCTCAAACTCACACCCCATCACTTTATACACCTCTCCGCCCCATCCTTTCATCTGATTAGGCTACCCTCTCTCCAACTATCACCCCCATCTCTCCATCTCATCTTCGGTCTTTCCTGTCCCCTCCCCCTTCCACCTCACTCACACTGTCCTACTCAGTCTCTCTAGTCAGTCACTATTCTCTCCTCATGACCAAGGAATCTCAGGGTACATCTAATGCATTCCAAAAGATCCACACTACCACACCGCTCCTTTGCTCCCTCACCTGTCTGTGTGTCTCTCAAGGTAAGATTTTGTGCTTCATTATACAAGGTAATGCATGACGGAGCCTTCCATGCCACTCAGAATGCGGCCCAAGTGTAAAGAGGATGAAGCAAGCATGACTGAAATTCGAACGAACATGAGTGCACATTAGTTAACCCTTCTCCCATGTCAACCTCATCTACATTTGGTTCTTGACGCATGTTATATTTTCATTTAGCCTTGGAAACAGCGATTATAGAAGAGGAACTTAAAAGATATTTCTTTTAATGTTTTCCACAGTACTATTAAATTGACGATACCAAATATGAACTAAATTACTGGGTCACCTTAGGGAAGAAGCCAACCCCTTCAATACGCCGACATTTCTGTGTGTGTGTGTGTGTGTGTGTGTGTGTGTGTGTGTGTGTGTGTGTGTGTGTGTGTGTGTGTGTGTGTGTGTGTGTGTGTGTGTTATGATCCAGATCTATATTACGTACCCACTCCCATGATTATTATCGACAGCAGTAATAAACCTTGGTAATTACGAAGACCAACCCAAGTATATATAAAATTTCACCTCCGGCTCTGATCTCAATAATTAGCCTTCAATATATTCCCATAATTTTGCAAGAAAAAATAATTAGTTTTGCCTATCTAATTGTTTTTATGTGTATGGGTTTTTCTTGCGTGGTAAATTAGAGTGTGGTTTCAATGAGGTTTCTGTTGATAGCTTTATGTATTTACTTTTTTTTTTTTTTAAATTTTGTTTTCGTTATTCTGCCTCCACCGTGCACAGTGTGGGATGATGGTGATGGTAGTGGATCGTTGTGATGATGATGATAATGATGATGATAATGCTGACTGATGACTGATGATAATGATGATCAGGAGGAGGAGGCTTGATGATGGTGATGATGATGATGGTATTACTGTGGATCATGGTGATGGTGGTGATTGTGATAGTAATGACGATGATGATGATGATGGTGCATTATCATGAGAAGCAGAGGGCATGTGAATTTGGCAAAGATACCCACACATTTTGAAAATTCGGAGAGAAGCTTATCGAACTGTACGAGACAGACAAAGTATTCATTAATATCTTCACTTCTCGACGTCTAAGTATAACAAAAAATGATCAAAGAGCCGAATATTTGATCATGCCCTGTAAGCTTGACCTTTGACCTATTGTTCTCAAAATCGAATCTCATCATCCTTGACTGAACCTCAGTCCCTGCATCAAGTTTGGTCCAGTTCGACTCAAACCTGTCTGAGTTATAGGGTTGAACATTTGACCTTGCCCCGTGACCCTGACCTTTAGCGGACTGTTCTCAAATTTTAATCCTTTCTTCATTGTCCTGTCCTGAACCAGTCCATAAAGTTTGACCAAATTCGGACAAAACTCAGTTGGCTCTGCAATATTAGTTTGACCTCTGACTCTCAATCTTCCCGCCAAGTTCGGCAGTTTGGCTATACCTGGATCAGATCTGTATATTTTATTAACGCTCTCTCTCTCCCTCCCTCCCTCCCTCTCTCTCTCTCTCTCTCTCTCTCTCTCTCTCACACACACACACACACACACACACACACAAACTACACATTTCACACTGTCGCCCATCCTTATGTTATAAAATCATCTCACAGTACAGCAACATGAAGGTAATAAAAGAATTAGCAAGTTATCAGTAAAAGAATTAACAAGGAGAAAATAACAGACTGCATCATCGGACTGGAGGGCTTGATGAGGACAGCACCTGCAACAAACAGTGAAGTGCTTGCAATTGCTGTCAACACTCGACTTGGCGGTCAAGAAAATGGGGAGAAAGTGCAGTGAGTGAAGATTTTTGGGGAGCCGGTCAGACTGTCAGGCGAAGTTTGTTTCCTCAATGTCCCTCTTCATCCACATGCACTACAGGGGACCTGAATGTAAATTCGACTGTTGCTGTCATGCTCTAGGTGAAGATTGTGACTTGGAAGTAACTGAGTGCCTGACTTACAGATCCCCGTGCAGCTGATAGGCACTCATTCTAAACCCCAGGGCATCAGAATGAATCAAACCCCCCATCCAGTTAACTCCTTCACTCCGGAGTCGAATTTTCTATACTATTTGTGCCCCTTAAAGACATAAATAATTGGCATACCAGTGACGTTCTGTTTTTATAGCAACATAGCTAAGAATAATGAAAAACTTTACCTGATGCAACTATGAAGTATGTGTCGGGTGAATCTGAATACTCACTTGTAAAGAAAATAAAGACCATTTTAGATTACACTGACCCTGGACGATTCAGTTAATGCTAGATCTTTACTTAAATATAGCACAAGGAATGTTGCATTTTTACTGAAACATGAGGTAAAAAATATTAGGTCTTTGCTGAAATTTGGCCAAGCAGTGTTAGATACTAACTAAAATGAAGCTGACAATGTTAGGTTTTTACTGAAATTTTAGGCAGTCAATATTAGATCTTGACTGGAATTTGAAACATGTAATGATCTTGACCGAAATCTGAGACGAGGAATGTTAGATACTTAGTGAAATTTAGGACAAGCAGTGTTAGACACTGACTGCAATTTGAGACGAGGAATGTCAGATTTTTCCTGAAATTTGATGCAAGCATGTTTACTGAAAGACGGCATGAGTTTTGATTACGATTGACCATGGAGAAAGAAATAGGAAAGGGGACAAGATTTTTCATGGTAATACTCTATTATTCTTTAAATCTCTATCTACCTACCTACCTATCCATTACCAGATGCCTTCATCCCGTAAAAGGAGGCCACAAATAAATTGCCTCCGAGTAGCCTTGTCTTCTGCCACCTCCGCATAGCCTTGTCCTCTGCCACTGGACTGCCCTTCCTCCAACTCACACCCTCCTCTCTCATCTACTGTATGTCTCCACTCCATCCTTCCATCTCATCCTTGATCTCTCTCTTCAGCTAAAACACATACACCCCTCTAGTCCGTCTCTCATTCTCCATCCTCTTCACATGGCAAAACCATCTCAAATTATTTCTCCAAATACTTTCATTCAAACATGGAGGGAAATAAAGGACATCCATCATGAATTTCGCTGGCGATGATACCTGGTGAATGATGGCAACTGAGTGGGAGGTGTGAGTTAAGATGGGGAGGTGTGGTGGAAGCTTTAGGGGAGGTAGCTTTGGTGAGTTAGTTGTTCTGCAACGGTGATACACTGCGGTACACCACCCCGTCACTGCCACAACCACTGGTTACCACCTCAGCACGCAGCAACACAGCACTTCAAAATTCTAGGCACGTAGTAACACATGGCCCAATTCAGTAGCAGACCTAGGCACTAACATCCTCTTGCAACACCACACAGACACCGGCAAGCAACACTGCCACACTCTTGCAGCACCTCACACAGACGCGGACAAATGCATGCAACACTAGGACACTCTTGCAACACCACACACAGACGCAAACACGCAGGCAACACTAACACGCTCTTGCAACGCCATACACTGGCACGCAACGCTAACACGCTCTTGTAACACCACACAGACACCGGTATGGAACACTAACACGCTCTTGTAACACCACACAGACACCGGTATGGAACACTAACACGCTCTCGTAACACCACACAGACACCGGTATGGAACACTAACACGCTCTTGTAACACCACACAGACACCGGTATGGAACACTAACACGCTCTTGTAACACCACACAGACACCGGTATGCAACACTAACACGCTCTTGTAACACCACACAGACACCGGTATGCAACACTAACACGCTCTTGTAACACCACACAGACACCGGTATGCATCACTAACACGCTCTTGCACCATCAGACACAGAAACACGCACGCAGCACTAACATCTCTTAAACACACACACACACACACACACACACACACACACACACAAATAATTCAACCTCTACCATAACCTGTCAGAAACTGTCACCCCTTTCCTTCTAATTTACCCATCTCAGTGGCAGAAAAAGACAATACTACGGCTCAACATCGTTCTTTGTGACTAGCACTACATCCTAGTGTTATTCTCTTGTTACAGCTCAGAATACGAAATACGAAGGCTCTACATCCTTCCCATAACGGATTCGTGAGTAGCACCATTTTTTGTTGTTGTGTGTGTATAATTCTGTTACCTTTCAGCACAGAAGATGGGGAACGGGCGTTTTTAGGCTATGTTAAAATTGACAGAGTATAGGAAGCATACCAAAAATACCAGGCACCCAGTACACCACCACTCCAACACCAGGCACCCAGTACACCACCACTCCAACACCAGGCACCCAGTACACCACCACTCCAACACCAGGCACCCAGTACACCACCACTCCAATACCGGACACAGGACCAATGCACACCCCACTCCCACACCACCAAGAACACGCAAACAGAACATCTAAAGCAGCAAGTATCAGCAGTTACACCAGGATCTCTAACTTACCCCAGCAGCTACAAATACCACTCATACCACACACCAGAACACCAGGCAAAGGAAACTAGTAGAAATTCAGCCGCGAACTGTCTTGCGCCCAGTCGCAAAATTAAATCCTGTAGCTTTTTATCTATCTGCCAAAGTTGATTTTTCTGAGGTAGATAAAATCGTTGGAATGGAGACGGGGTTATGTGCAAGGTTTGCATTTTGTAGCCAAAAGATTCAAGGGGTAACACGCACGAACGACACACACACACACACATAGAGAAACAAGCACACACACAGGGAGACACACACACACACACACACACACACACACACAGCTGGAACCGTAACCTTCAAAACAGTGTCCAAATCCAAGAATCTGGCTAGGTGTGCATTGTGTCCGCCTACTGTATTTTGTGACGTGGAGTTGTATGCTTCATTTACTTTTCGCGGATGCTGGAGAGGGACGCCTTCACGTGGTGGCACAGATATGGCTAGGTAACTCCGCTGCCTAGTTATGTAAACAAACCTAAGCTGTCTCCCTATCCCCCTGAATGAAGGAAGGTGTCTTGTAGGAGAGCAACTTCAGCCCGCAGTCCACCGGGTTCACGTTCAGATGGGCCTGGGGCTTTACTACTACTGATGCTGCTACTACTACTAGTGTTGCTATTACTACTACTACTGCTACTACTACTACTATTCCTACTACTACTATTCCTACTACTACTATTCCTACTACTACTACTAGTATTCTTACTACTACTAGTACTCTTACTACTAGTACTACTACTTTTCACATACTGCAGTGCCGTAGTACAATTTGATGAATGTATGACTACAGTATTTTCTCGTTATAATTCACTTTGCTGAATTTTCCTTTTTATTATGAAGTCCAGAGTAAGTTTCAGAAAACAAAATGGCGTTAACTCTCTCAGGCCTCTATGACTTACTCCCAGCTGTATAAATCCGAGGTGTAATGTGCAAACTAAATAGCTCGGGAAGAGGTGTTAGGATATCTCCAAAGCCACTTACAATGCAACCCATTATTTTGTCCCTGGTTTTAAATTTCTACGTACGGTACTCATCTGAACTCTTGGAAAGCCCGCTCATCATTTCCCCTCACTGCCACAAGAAGGGGACCAGCATGTTTAAAGAATTCATACCTTTAGTGGTGTTACAGGTCAGCATCTTCTCCCCCTCAAGCTAATACCACAACACAAGTCCGGAGTAAGACATCTCTAGCATGATTCAATATGGACGGTGGGTGTTTGGGTCGAAATGGTGACATGTGAAGGTTCATGTTATGTAGGAAGGCTGCTGCGTCTTACGAAATGGATTAAATAAATAAAGAACGGAGATCGTGATTGGTGGGGAGCCTCACATCCATGCATTTGATGTAGTGCTACCTTCAGGAGATACTGCACGGAGTGACATGCCAAATGGTTTCCTTTAGCCCAGGAAACCCACCACTAAATTGGGTGGTAACCATATAACCAAATGACGCCCATCAACCGGGTGGAGCCCGTATGAGTTTACACCCAAGGGAAGGTTGGGGTTTATTGCTCAAATACTCGTAATGCCGCACAGGGGCGAGGGAGGCTGGTTATCTTCGCCTTATATGTCGGAAGTGAGTAGCCGAAACCCCAGGCCTCTACACTCCTCAGTAGGCATAAAAGGTGTGGATGATAGAACGATAAGAGTAATCCTCCTGGGAAGAGGCACCTTAACGCATGAGGCTGAAATGGCTAGCAGTATGGAGGATGAGATCATACACCTGTGACGAAGTGTTCTTTTATACTGCCGAAAATGTGTCAGTGCTCAGCGAGATCTTTTGAGACTCTAATGACCAGGACAACTCTAGTATATACAGACATCTTACTTCAGCAGTCTGAAACCCTATAAACGTACAGAAATCATTAGCTTTGGCTGCAAGGTTGGGTTCTCAAGATTTTTACATTATCTCGCACCTGTGTCAAAATCTGCCGAGATCTTCCTAGACATTCAAATGCAGTGTGTCCAGGCATCTGGAAATGAACAGCTCTTGAATTTGGCTCCCTGTTGTATTTTTTTTTTTTTTTTTTTTTTTTTTAAGGAACGGTTTGCGGGTTCCTGGCCTTTGGTTCTTTCTTCCTTGCATAAAAATAAAAAAAATTATGCTATCACACCGAAGCGGTTTCAATGAGTAGCAATTTCGCTTCAATAATCTGGAATCCCAGCGCAAAACGGGTAGTAAGGGTTGTACTATTGCCTAATTACTTCAGAGCCCTTAATATTCAAACGAGTCGGAGGGTTGTAATCTGCATTAGCTCATAATTCCAATAATATTCAAATCATAACGATAAGCTGCAGTCTCGTTCCATACGCACGGAACCTTCGATATGTAAAAGGATACCGGTAATTATTGATCAGTATTGTGTACTGGAGTTGCGGGCACTACTATCCATCCATCTTTTCTCTCAAAGTTGTGTGATCTATAAATAGTTTTCTAAAATTTTGTCTTGGTGGAGTCCTAAGATCGAAATACTGTTTCTAAATTCATCACAGTGAATACATAATCTCTGTTAATACGGGCAAAACTATCGATCCATCGTTTCCCATGAAGTTATGAGACTCCTAAATTAAAAAATTAAAAAAAGTCTGATTCCAAAAATCGAATTAATGTGCTGTTAAATTTATCATGGTGAAACAAATAAAAATCTACGGCCACAACTATGCAGTTGTTTAAAAATTAGCGGTACAAACTTGTCGTGAAATATTCTGACACCACATACGTTGGCTGCTGGAAAATTTCTATTTCTCAACTCCACGCTGGTAGACCTACTTTATTGGGGTGCCATTTGTCACTTTATATATTGTTGGCATACCTACTTTCCGAAGATTATAGATTAATCATTTGGGCTTATCACGAATGAGGAAGTAAAGGAGTGTTGTGGTGCTGATGTGGATGAAACTGGAAGTGTTAAGAGATTGCTTTGAGATGGTGTGATGGTCATAAGGACGGAGAATGAGATGGAGGAATGGAGTGGAGAGATATACTCGTATGAGATAGGAGGCTGTGAGTTCGAGGGAGGGTAGCCCGCTAAGTCTTTCCCACAGAGAGAGAGAGAGAGAGAGAGAGAGAGAGAGAGAGAGAGAGAGAGAGAGAATGCCTGGACACATTATATTTAAAAGACTGGAGGTCATAGGCAAAGGGAAATGCAGACTCAGGAAGACAGTTCAGAGATGACCTGTTGCGTACATGAATGACTGAGAGCACTGGTTAACTCTTGCATTAGAGATGGACAGAGAAAAGGTGAGAGTGCACCGTTAGACGGGTGCTACGTGCCCGCCATAATGGAGGAATGCAGGGTTACAATTTGTAGGGCACACGGTAGAGAAAAAAGAATGTTTGTCTGTCTAGTTACCGGAAGTGACGTAAGAGTTATGGTGGCGAAATATCATCCTTCCTTCTTCCTCGCATAAAAAAAAAAAAAAAAATCCACGCAGTTGTTCCAATATAATCACCAGAGTTTATGAGGTTACTGTACCTTCCTTTTTACGATCTCAGGGGTAAAAATAAGCTATAAAATCTTTACCTGCACATTATCTACCTTCCTTACGTTCGCTGGAGTCAGGATTCCAGGGGTTTGAATGATGAGTGAGTGTGTGGCTCATTCCACTGTGCATGCTGTTATTTAGTTTCCCCTATATCATGCTGTCTCTCTCTCTCTCTCTCTCTCTCTCTCTCTCTCTCTGGACTCTACAGTACATCATCCCAACGCTGGGAGGAAAACTGAAATGGAATAATGATGATGATGATGATGATGATGATGATAATGACGATGATGAAGACGACGACTATGATGATAATGATGATGATGATGACTTTGTTACGTCCTTATTTTATATCAATACACTTATTTTCCGTTACGTGTGTTTTATTCTTGCTAACACCAGACGATTTTATTCAGCTCAGGAGAGAGACTTTTCGTGCTGGAGGGGTTAGATACAGCCTTTATTGATCTCCGCGTCTAGGGGGTTCCTCCTCAAGCTGAGAAAAATCGTCTGGTTGTCGCAAGTATAAAAACAAAAACAAAAATACTTCGCTATCTGAACGTGTTATTCCTTTACTGCTTTCGCTTTAACATGGCCTAGATTGTCGTCATTTTGCAGCTTATTTCACTTAGCTCAGTGTCAGAAAAATACAGTGCTATGGGTCTACATCTTTCCACAGCAATTCTTCTTGACTAGCACCATATTCTAGTGTTAATGGCTACGGCGCAGCTTTCAATATGGAGAGATGGCAATTTTAGATCACGTTAGAGTAAAAAGGAGTATGGTATCTGGCTACTACACTTGGCCATCAACTTTGCTACTGTTGGTCTGCACCAGTAATAATACTAATACTAATACTGATCTAATATACTATAGCAGTAGGCGTGTGTGTGTGTGTGTGTGTGTGTGTGTGTGTGTGTGTGTGTATTTTGGGCAGCCGAAACTACACATTCAAATCTCACCAAAATTGGCCAAAAATCACAAAAAATTCGCTGTGAAAAAAAAACTTGGTCCCATTACGATTGAAAAACTTTTACTATATTTAAGGAGCCATCACATTTTGACCAAAAAAACTCTGGTCCCGAACCCCGGCAAAGGATCTCCGTAGAATTTTCTGCCCAGAGGTAGACCTAAAATAAACTGGGTTCCATTACCGAAGCTGCAACTAACACGATCAATTGGTTAGCTGCAAAAAATCCAAGAGACAACGTTACACTAGAACAGCACATAAACGCGAGAGCCCTCCGCAGGAGCAAGTGCGAGGGGCCCGAAGGGCCCACGAGCACATGTACTAATACTAATACCGGTACTAATACTAATAATAATAATAACAAATAATCATCATCATCATCATATCAAATAACTGCTATCTCTCCACCTTCAGTACAGATTCGTAGGAACAGATCAACACGAGAACACGATACTAATCACGAAGAAGCGCTATGAAATTTATATAAAGCTACAGTATCATTTTATTCCTCCATTTAACTACAGGAGGAAAAAAATCTGGGCAAATTTAAGAAAAAATAAATATACAGGATAAATCACATCGGAATAACATCAGTTTATTCGCTATTAAAAAAAAAAAATATGAATAAAACTCCGGAGGGTGTGAGCTGGGGGGAGGGCAGCGAAATGGAGGGGGACAGGGCGAGATGGAGGCGATTTGTCTATGGCCACCCCTTAAGGCATTAAGGCGTCTGGTAATAGATAGACAGGTAGACAGACATACAAACTTCATTCTGTATCAGTCATATACTGCATTTGAAAGTTATCTGAAATTTGAATAAAGACACAAACTGGAAATACTGTATTCTTTGATTCATAGTGTCTAGGGCTGAGTGCAAGAAGGGCAAGTGTCAAAAAATGAGGTTTTGAGAAAAATGCATTTAAAAGTTTGCAGACTTACTAAAATTCAGCTAAGAAGAACAGACATAAAAGTAGTTTTTTCACTGTTGTTTAAGCCAAGTAGCAATCACATATTCCTTTTTCAGTAATTAAAAGCTGCTTTGCACTGTGAAAAAATATATATGTATGTAAAGAGTATTTTCCTATGATATTGTTAATTTTTTCCTATTCGGTAAGTTAGCACATTTTAAAAATAAAATTATTGTTACACGTTTTTAACTGAATATTAAATTTACCTAAGTGGAATTACCTTATCTTAGTTAGTATTTGCATTGTTTATAAACAAAAACTGGATTTTTTTTTCATAAAAATCATTCCAGAATTGAAATATTAGCCACATCTACAAAAATTTTAAGACATTTTTCAGTATTTAAAGACTAATGAGAAATTACAATCTGGTGTCTTCATCTAAATAATCATCATCTACACCATCTGCTGCCAGTAGGCTCCTGTAGAAATGTCTACTTCCAGCAGAATGCAGAGGAAGGAGATCAATCATGTCCTTCAGCTTTTTAGGCGCAAGTTTCCGTGGTCCGTCTTCTAGTTGTGCTATAGCATCCTCCCTAAGGCTCTCGGGACATCGGCCTTTGGAGCACTAAAAGACCTATATTACAAGTTCCCTGGTACCGTTATCTCCATATGAGCAATTTTTGACATTGGCCCTGCTTGCACTCAGCCCTAGAGTTTATTCTCATTCATTCATTTGTTTATTCTCGTCTGGCAAAAATCCCTAACCTCTTTCAGTTCACTTGATGGCCAACTGGAGTCAGACTAGAGGATATATTTGACCAGTAACCAAGGAGACTCACTCCCATCTCATAACGAGGACTCATCGAATTTTATGCAACCAGGACCAAGTATTTAAGCTGAGAGAGTGGCCCAAGTCCCTCAGATGAAGACAGACCAACTTTAGTGATCATGTCGTACTCGATAACAGACCATGTTGTTTTATTTCTAGCGATTTAGCCAAAGATTTTTCTCTGGTCTAATCATCTAACAGACATACTCTAGGAAAGATTACAGCCATCCGTGTGAAGAAGCTGCACCGAAAAATAAGTATGTTTAAACGCTGAAGGAACACGCTTTCAAAATGTGGTGTAATTGTGCATAAACTGAAGTGAATTGAAGATAACAAGCACCAAATTCCACTTATAATGGTTCATAAATAAAATAGTGGGACTATTATGGAACCTCACCATTGTAGTATCGATCCACATTCTTACAATAAACGAAGACAGTGAAGTGAACGATGACTTTTGAAACAGTGAACGATGACTTTTGAAACAGTGAAAGACGATTTTTTAAAAACTGAATGATCACTTTTGAAACAGTGAGCGATGACTTGAAACAGTGAACGATGACATTTGAAACACTGACCGATAACTTCTGAAACCCAGCAATATGGTCTTTGAACCTCATTGTCTTTTCAGAATAATGTGTAAGAGTTCCAAAATTGTTCGAGTAAAAAAAAAAAAAAAAGATTCCTGACCACATATATAAAAGGGACTGAAACACGTCATCATTTTAAGGTGGTTTAGCGGGTTCAGGCGCCCTAAACACTAGGGCTGGCATCCGAGGGTAGGTTGGGTCATATTCCTCACATAAATGATAAAGGCAAATAACCATACCCTTTTCACCTTAATTGGACCCAGATTAGCGTCCTTTTGTAGCTAATGTCACGTAGCTCAATTCCAAGAAAAAAGATAAAAAGACAATACAATGGCTCTACATCGTATCCATTGCACTTCTTCGTGACTAGCATCATATTCTAGTGTTGGCTTACTGCCACACCTCAGAATTCAGGATGAAGAGATGATAATTTTATTCCATGTCAGAGTAAAAGACATTCGGTTGTTTTTCCTCAACATTCTTTCTCTTGCACTTCTTCGTGACTAGCACCATATTCTCGTTTTCATTTACTGCTACAACTCCAAATTCTAGATGGAGACATGGCAATTTTAGACGAAGTTAGCATAAAATGAGAATGGCCAAGTCACCCCTAACCTCGCACCCCAACAAATACGGTTTGTATGTGTTTGCATCTACGGGTAGGTTGGTGTTTACTGCTCACATAATGCAACTCAGGGAAGAACAGCTCGTCAGTTCTCTCCTTAAATGTCCATACCACGTAGCCTAACACTGGATCCCATCGCATCTGTGGAAAGGTACAACATTAACACAGACAACTAACGCCTTTACCTGCCAAACACTCACAGCTAACACCTACAGCTTCCAAACACTCAACTAACACTCCTTCCAAACACTCTCAGTTAACACCTACACCTTCCATGCACTATCAACTAATACCTACACCTTTCAAACTCTCTCATCTAACACCTACACATTCCAAACACTCTCAGCTAACATCTACGTCTTCCAAACATTCTCAACTAACATCTACACCTTCCAAACACAGTCAGCTAACACTTACACATTCCCAACACTCTCAACTAACATCTACACCTTCCAAACACTCAACACAACCCCTTCTCGACGAGGATGTGTTTTCCAGGCCCATCCGTACGCTAACTTGGCCTAAAATTGTCATCCCTCCATCTTGAATGCTGATCTGTAACTTAGCCTAAAATTGCCATCCCTCCATCTTGAATGCTGATCTGTAACTTGGCCTAAATTTGCCATCCCTCCATCTTGAATGCTGATCTGTAGCTATGTATAAACACTGGAATATGGTGCTAGTCACGAAGAAGTGCTGTGAAATGGATGTAGAGCCTTAGTATTGTCTTTGCCACTGAGCTACGCGAAATAAGCCACAAAACGATAGATAGGTGGATGTATAGATAGATAATGAGAGAGAGAGAGAGAGAGAGAGAGACAGACAGACAGACAGACAGACAGACAGAGAAGGGGGGAGGGAGAGGGTATAGAGCAGAGGTGGGGAACGTCTGGCCTCTGGGCCGTATAAGGCCCGCAAGACCATTTGATTAGGCCCGCGAGGCAGTTCATAAATGCAGTTTCATAGACTCATGAACGAATATATATATATATATATATATATATATATATATATATATATATATATATATATATATATATATATATATATAGAGTATATATGTATGTATGTATGTATGTATTTATATATAATGTACTGGGCTACAGTTGATTTTAAGTTGATAATTATGTATGGCCCGCGAATGATGTTAAAAATATCCTAATGGCCCTTAATAGGAGAAAGGTTCCCCACTGGTATAGAGACAGAACACAGATGAGATTGAGGGGAAACCTAGAAAAGATCTCCCTAAACTGAATAAAAACTTCACAAGACAGTAAGAATTAAATAAATAACATGTACTGGAATGGAAGGTGTTAACAGGTGAGAGCGGTTATGATTACCCAACACACATGCGTTGTGCGCAATATCGTGTTTACTACATCCCTCCGTGCCACTCTCTCTCTCTCTCTCTCTCTCTCTTCATTTCTTGTTCTTTTTACCACAAGACCGGCTTACGGCACTGACTCACCAAGATGATTCAGAGTGCGGGTGTTGTTTTTCTTGACGTGTGTATGTGTAAAATCAAGGGCGAAAGACAGTAATTTACAACACTCGCGGATGCCAGAACACGTATCCTGTCAGTGTTAATAGCACAGACAAATAGATAACCATTCTTGACGCCTTATTTCCAGCGATTTGTTCTGGTGATTTTTTTGTTACTCTCTACTTCCACACGATTTTCTTTATATTTAGACGTTTCGAAAAGCAGGGGTGAGTTTTAGCCTTCATTACCCCCTTCAGAAAACAAAGGCATTTCTTAAGGTGAATGGAATCGATCAGAGAGAGAGAGACAGACAGAGAGAGAGAACCCAGTTATGTTGAAGGTTGTTAGCATCTGACTCCGAGAGAGAGAGAGAGAGAGAGAGAGAGAGAGAGAGAGAGAGAGAGAGAGAACAATTATCTTTCGTTATAATATGGTGCTCGCTGCCCTTCAGATCTGTGATACTGTCTCTGACCATCAATGGTGGGATTGTCAGACATGTTTCGGGTTGATCTGTGTTTGCAGGAAGAATGAGGGACGCAAATTTCCTTTACGTGGTAGAATTAAGACACGAATCAGCATTACGATGGTTAATATTCTTTTGCGCCTTTTTTATGTAGAGTATGGCAATAAGATAAGGATTCATATAACACAGAAGAGGATAGTAAGGCGTTATAAGCAAATTAAATCGCTTAGGAAAAGATGTTAGGGAGCTTCCATAACCGACGAGAATACCACCCCAAGACAAAGGTTGAGGAACGTTTCTTATGCGGGCAATTGTACACATATTCAAAGCTACAGTAATATATATATATATATATATATATATATATATATATATATATATATATATATATATATATATATATATATATATATATATATATTACAGCTTCTCCAATCTTTCCAAATCTTGTATTTTAGATTAATATGGATGGACAGCAACTCCTGGGGCGATTATTTATAAAGAACCCTGACTAACTAAACCCTCTTAGTCTGGGGATTATCTTGGCTTTCCCATTGCTATCTCCTACAAATCAGCTTTGAATGGACATTAAATGCTGGAGGAGTTTGGCACATCTTTACTAAACACTTGCGACAAATCTCTTGTAAACTGAATATAATCGTCTGGTGGCAGCAAGAAAAAACTAAAAGAACGTCTCCCGGATTCAAGGGGGATTAACGACTTCACAACAGTGATGTGTTTTATCAAAGACTGTTTCTTTTGTCATATTCTATCACTTTAATATTCACTCATTTTGCTTGCGAGGTGTTAGCTAGCTGAGTGATTGCAGATGAACGTATATACCGGTACAAGCAATATGCAACACAATTTAAGATAGTGCATACAAACGTTTTCTGGGCACAACAGCATGAACTCACTGGAAAACACACTTGAAATACAGTTTTAGATGCAAGTGTATAAAAACGGTTCCTGGCCTCAACAACATCAACTCACTTCTTGGTAAACATATATGAAACACAACTTTAAATAAGAGTGTATAAAAACTTTTCCTGGGCACAACAGCATCAGATCATCTCTTGGTACACAAATATGAAACACAACTTAAGATGCGAGTGAATAAAATGTTGCCTAGGCACAACACCATCAACACACTTACTGGTAAACACATATGAAACACAACTTTAGATGGGAGTGCATTAAAACGTTTCCTGGCCACAACAGCATAATCTCACTTCTTGGTACACACATACTAACGGCAGCACTGGCCAAAGATCCGATCGTCTGTGGAATAGAACCCTTGATTCATTCATTTGTGAGGCTTAGCATACAGCTATATCACTGCCACCCCCTCCGCTCTACTTCAGATATGTAAAACTGGCTCCGATTGCTAATTTTCATTCCAATCAAATTCTTTTCATAATTCAAAATATTGTTTCTTCTAATTTCCATCTGCTTCAAAACAGTGTTCACCAAAGAGAGTCAGAACTCGGTAATTACACTGGTTTTCAAAAAAAAAAAAAAAAAAAAAAAATCTGAGGCAAGCATATGAATAGGTGTTTTTGACTAATTTTGATGTGCTTAATTCAAATTTCTAAACAGTTTTGCTCTATCACCTCTAGTTTTTTTGCTTTCACATATACCTTTTTTTTTTTTTATTATAATGCATATATTTATAATATTATGATTTTATTTCATACGGTATATTAAAATGGCATATTACAGAACGAAACAAAACAGACACAGAACACTGACAGAACTAAATATTACCATTACTTGGATATAAGCATATATACACACCATAGTACTACAGACAGTCAGAAGTGTGTTTTTTTGGACGATCTGGTGTACTTTGCCTCCGGGATGTCGCGCAGGAGCATCCAGCAGAAGTCCCCCATCATGCTGGGGTTCCACTTCTCTTGGTAGTTGCTCTCCATCTTAGTAATATCTTGATGGAACCTTTCCCCATGTTCGTCACTTACTGCTCCAAGGTTCTGGGGGAAGTTGAGGTGGGAGTGGAGAAAGTGAATCTTGAGAGACATTCGGCACCCCATATCCTGATAAGCCTGCAACAACCTCTCGACACGCCCTTGGTAATCTAGTGCCCGTGTATTACCAAGGAAGCCATGGCAGACTGCCTTAGATGCATCACATGCTCTCAATTCCTTCAAGGTAAGCTTCCCCTCGAATACCTCATCCTTCAGCACCTCCCGAATCTGAGGTCCGATGAAAATGCCCTCCTTGAGCCTAGCAGAACTGAGAGCTGGGAACAGAGTGCACAGGTGTTGGAAGGCAGCGTCATCCTTGTCCATGGCCTTCTTGAAATTCTTCATAAGGCCAAGCTTGATATGAAGAGGGGGGAAGAAGCATCTTGGTCATGTCCACCAGAGAATTTTCTTGGGCACTGTGTTTCCCAGGCACGAAAGTGCTCCTAGACCCCCAGTCCTTCTGCGTGTAGTACTTGACGTGTTTGAGCTTGTTGTGGCGCGCTTTTTAAACCAAGTTCCAAGAAAATAGGACGGTAAATGGATTTTTGACGAATATTTTGAGTCTAGGCCTTTATGTATACAAGTACATGTATACATGTATATCTCAAAAACTAAAGGTGATGAGTGAAAACGGATTTCGAATCTGAAATCAGCACCCCAAAATTAGGTTAGAACACCTAATTTCATGCTTGCCTCAAATTTTTTGTAAACCAGTGTTATTTGTGTCACACTTCTTTACTTTCACATTTATCTACTTTCACGATTCACAGACTTTATTTCTCTGAATTTCACACCGTCTAATCCCATGCTTGTCATCTGCTTCGAAACACTGAACACCAAGACGGTCGTACCTGCGTAACTGGCCCCTTAGGAATTTTAGGCTAGGAGAAACTCAAAATATCAACATTGATAAACTTCGTAGTATCGCCATAAATCGTGTTTGAAACAGACAAATTTAATATAATGTGAAAATAGCTTTGGCATAATATCAAGTACTTGCTGAACAAAGTTAAGCTTTGATTTAGCCATAAGTACGGAAAATAATGGGCAATTTCTTGAACA
The DNA here is from genome assembly GCF_032717465.1 of Coenobita brevimanus. NCBI lineage: Eukaryota > Metazoa > Arthropoda > Malacostraca > Decapoda > Coenobitidae > Coenobita > Coenobita brevimanus. The sequence continues at coordinate 5,172,468 of NC_137032.1, forward strand.
CTGAACAGATGAAAGGTGTTCGATATCGTACTTCCTAATTAGGGCAAAATGGAAACATAACATAGTTTAGCACGTAAGCAATATAATATGTAAGCTATTATCACACGATATTTTTTTTTTACAATAAAAACTGTTTTTGCTAATGCTACCAATATTATAAATGTCGATATTATCAATTTCCTTATATCTCAAAACTTACAAGTGACTAGTTACAATGCCCGTAACCCCTTGTTATCAGGGACTTATTCCTCACTATAGTCCAGCTACTCGTAGATGCTTTTCTTCTGCTCAGGAGAGAATATAAGAATTGAGAAGCTGAATATAGTCTTCATTAACCCCTTCCATACAAGAGATCAATCCTAGGTTTGTAAAAAATCGACTGGACGTACCAAGGAAAAACGAAATGCATATCACCTGGTAGCTGCGAAAATAACATCTGGGAAAAACATTCTCAAGAGTTAATATTGTCTCTAACCACGTCGCAACGAGATATACCCCCTGAGCCGAGTAAAACCACCCACATCTTCGCTCAGACTACAATAAAACACCGTCCAATTTACAATATTTACAATCTGGCCTTTGGTTCTTTCTTCTTTGCATTAAAATATTCATTTTTAGGTACGAACAGGCTGGGCTAAAGGAGAACAATGCCCAAAGACCTCAAGGTTGGCCTGGGAACCGAACCCGGAGCCTCTCAGAAGCGAGCCAAGTGCGTTTCCGATTACACCACGGACGCCACCCCCGTGCTGAAGTGGATGAGTCCTCTGTGGGTGAGTCTCTCGCCCATAATATTCAAATTGAGTGCGCCTGGGTGTATGCCAAGCCCCTAGTTCTTGATGGTCATTTATAGAACACCTGTAATTACCTCCGCCACCGAAGTCGGAGGAGATTATGTTGTCACTCCTGTTTGTCTGTCTGTATGTCTGTCCGTCCACAATATATGTCAAAAAGTTATAGATGGATTATAGTGAAATTTTGTGGATGTGTGGGTCACAGGTTAAGGAAGAGTTTATTAAATTTTGATGGTGAACGGAGTTAGAGTCCCTGTCCAAGATTCTTTTTTTCTACATCTCAGAAAGTCACTCATGGCTTTCAGTAAATTTTGTGGATCTGTGGATGATGGGCTAAGGATGAGTTTGTGAAATTTTGGTTGTGATCTGAGTTGTCTGGTATAGGAGCTGGAGGAGGTATGCGCTGTGTGTGTGTGCTTGATCTTGTTAAATATCACTGGCCTGCATCCCACATTACACTGCGCAGTCGACAACGATGCAGAAAGGTCAGACATCTATCGTTATTGCATGGTTCAGAATTTGTCGTCAAAAACTGGTGGTTCTCGGTGTTAATAATAGGGTTCTGTCTCCCATGATGACCTAAACGATTTTTTAGTGAACTAAATGCTTGCTCAGGCTACAAAGTTGAAAGTATCGACATGGATCACTTTCATAAAACTAAGAAAGACTGCGTTAAAAAAAGAATAATATTGCATGAAAATTGCTTTGATATTACATTTCCTTTTGTTAAATTAAATACATAAATCGTTACAACTTGGCTTTAGTGATTTTCTCAGTAATTTGTTTATAACTGATTTAACTTCGAAAATCCTGTGGTATATTTGAATTTATTACGAATTATTATTATTATTATTGTGTGCTCCAATCGGACTGAATTGGTACAGCATTATATCCAAGGGGTGGTTGGGGTTTATTGCTCATGCTTGGCTCACGTCATGCTACTCAGGGATGAGTGAGGCTGGTCATTCTCATCTTAAATGCCAGGATCAACTTGCCTAGCCCCGGTATCCTACGGTCCTCATGGGCAACACAGGATTAGATGATGACAGTGATGATGATGATGATGATGATTATTATTATTTTTATTACTGTTATGATGATGATGATGATTATTGTTATTGTTATTATTATTATTATCAGATTATTATATTAAGGGAGAAAAATCATGATGTGGAGACTTTTTTTTTTTTTCCTTTGTCACTACAAATGGTGCCCTGAACTAAATCGTCTGAAGGCAAGAAGATTATATATATATATATATATATATATATATATATATATATATATATATATATATATATATATATATATATATTTATATATATATATATATATATATATATATATACATACATATATATATATATATATATATATATATATATATATATATATATATATATATATATATATATATATATATATATATGCCAGTGGGGTGAAGTGGTTCAAATGATGCAACGAAATTTAAATGCCTGTGGGGTGGAGTCAGTAATTCAGGGGCTTGAATAGTGAGTGGATGAGAGTGTGGCCCGTTTAATTCGATATATTTTTGGCTAGTTTTCTCGTTTTTTTTTTTTTTTTTTTTTTTTTTTTTTTTTTTTGGTTGCGGTCTGGATCCTACCTCACCCTATCCATTGGTGACAAGAGAGGTCTGGTTGATGATGATCTAGAATTAGATGATGATGATGATGATGATGATGATGATGATGATGATGATGATGATGATGGTGGTAATATGATGATAATGATGATGATGATCATTGTGATGATGATAATGATGATGATCATTGTGATGATGATGATGATGATGATGATGATGATGGTGGTGGTTAAGATGAAGATGATGATGAAGATGATCATGATCATGATGATGAAGTATAACTATTTGGCACAAGCAAAGGAAAATACATTAAGAAAACTATGATATTGTTTTGATGGAATGAAAAAGACAAATGGTAAATAATTCACATTTTTAAACATAGTTGTATTAAAACAGTTTAGTTGAAGCTAGATTAACTGAGATACATAATTAGCTTTCTTTGTTTACTTATTTATTTGCATTCTGATGTAAACACACTAGACTAAGTTCGTCTGCTTGGTGGTCCTGGTTCGAGTACTGTGGAATTTCTTTCGTGTGCCTGTGGGTGGGCTCGTATGAATTCCTTGCAGTTGAAAGTCTTCTCAACACCAAGAAGAACCAAGAGTACTGTGGGAAGTGTGAGAACGCATTAAAGATTATCAGTACAGGTGGAGGAAATTTGCTTCAGTGGTTACTGTGACATCACTGGCAAAGGATGCACTAAGGTAACTCCACATTTTGACGAGAAGTGATGTGGTCACTGATAAGATGTGTAGGCAGGTAAGGTCACCGTGCCTGGCTGGTGGCAGTGCATCGCACCGTTTCTACCGGTACATCTGAAGAGGAGGAAGACAGGGATGTTTGGGAAGATGCATACCAGCGAGTACCACCCTCGGACAATGGAGGAGCTTGGAGCCTTATTAGGAGAGGTCAACACCCCTCCCAATTCTCGCATCGTAAATTTTTAAGTGGCAGTGGTGAGTGTCCCTAATGCTGGCAAGAATACTTTCATCAACACACTGCTTAACTGAAGGGTGGTGAGTGTGTTATCCAAGGTACACACAACCCGGATGAATGATAGGGCGGGGCTCAACGATGGCAACACGCAGGTGGTCTTCCTTGATACTCCCGGCCTCGTCACACCTGAGATCATTAAATACGGGTTGAAACGGAATCTGCTAAAGGAGCCTGTCACGGGGTTTTTATAATATCACGGTAATTGTGAAATAAATGGTTAAATGTTATTTAAATTGATAATAATATTCAATAATATTGAAGAGCAGGGACAATGATTGTCTTACTAAATCAAACAACGATTACTTTACGCTGGCCTGCTTCGCACGATTCTCTCAGAACGAGAATTTACAAACTTTCTCAACAGTACACAGCAGAGACTAATTACTCACAATTGCTGAATTAGTACTGTTAGCCTCTGGAGAAAGTTACTTCACCCCTGACAATAAATAACTAATACTAATAATAATATCAGGTCCTTGCTGATGCATTAACTCCTAGGTGGCACAACGGATTTTAAGTTAATACAAGACTGGTCTAAGTACCAGTTATGAATAGTAAAACGTCTATGCAAGCTAGGAGCTATGTGGGAAATAAGTTTAATTACGGAGAAATGAAACAAGAGTTTACTTTACATTAAGCTCAAGGAAAAGAAGTTAAATTTATTAATTACAAAAAATAAATTTAACGTTACATTTCAAATCAAATCAATGAGACGCACTCACTCACTTGCACAGAAGCTAAATACTTACGCCTAGGAAAAACACCTTAATTAAACTCTTAAACTAGGATTACAAAAAGGAAATACCGGTCGATGAATGCTATGTATCACCCGGGGTGGGAGGACTGGATTAACTGTCTCAGTGGAGCTTGGGTGCTAGTGACCTCTCACACTTCTTGGAGCACAGGACCTTCCTCCGTCACAACAAACACTCGACTGAATAAGTCGTGGGAACAAAAGGGAGCAGTGGCCGCATTTTCTAACGGTCAGAGGCAAGCAGAGACGAACAATAAAGAACAATAGTATCGCTCAGTACAGCACTTAATGACGTGCATTAAATCGGTCACTTTTGAAAACAGTGACGAATGTTTTGAAAAGTGTACCCCGAAATGGAGGGAGAAACGGTTAGCTGAGCGATATGCAGTGAGTTTTCCACTAATAGTTCGTGGCTTCTCACAAAAGGGAAATGTCGCGGATTGATTCGTGACATTACGCCCTTACAAAGTTAAATTTTTTCCTTATGGGAAAAAATTTGTGGATATATATATATATATATATGTACACATCCTAAGTCATTCGCACAAGATTCACACTGTGGTGTGTGTGCTATCCTGCTACAGGAGAAAGTCGCAGTCGCCAGTGAGCAAAAAAACCTCGTATTTACGTTAATAGAAGCAAGCTTGAGGGAAAAACTCCGTGACGACGGTGAAAATCCTGTACTCAGGTCAAACTGAGCGAAAAGTCGCTACATTTACACTGACAACTAATTGTTGTGTAGTGTGATGTATGTAATACACGGTGTAGGTGTGACAGTTGTAGTGTAACTGTACCTACGTGTAAAATGACACAGCAAATAATAATATGGCGACGATGAAGGCAGAGGAGAAGAGGCGGCAGCGTGCGGCAGACGATCAGCTGGTCCGCACAGCAAAACTTCTACACCCATTGCTGAACCTGCAAAACCAATTAAGGTGGAGCATCAAAAGTGTCAATGAGACAAAATTCTTATTACGTTACAATTACTCTCTCTGCCTAGCAATCAGTACATGCTACGAAAAGTACACTCGAGGTCGCCATTAATTTTAGCACACGATTAGTGTCAGCAAGTTGAGAATCCTTGTGCAAACTCGGGTCTTCCATAGCCTCGAACTGCACACGGGTCCTCAACCTGTGCCTTAACCTAAAGTTCTTATATTAATATCGGGAAGCTGAGAATCCTTGTGCAAACTTGGGTCTTCCATAGCCTCAAGTCGCCTCTGCGGAATTCTCACTTCCCCCTTAACCTACAGTACAATACTTATATTAGTAACGGGAAGCTGAGAATCCTTGTGCAAACTTGGGTCTTCCATAGCCTCAAGTCGCCTCTCAACTTCCCCCTTAACTTACGGTACATAATATGTATGTACAGGCCTGGACATAATGTGTCCTGTGGGGCCAATGGGCGAGACGTCAGGTCTGCACCCACTTCACCACTACCCTGTCTCTCAACTGTCTCAGAGATTATGGGTGTGATTACAAATGGCACAGGAAGGGCATGTCCCTGATTAGTGGTGATACTTTGGCACACACTACAGGAACGGACAAAACTATCTATGTCTCGTCCCATCCCTGGCCAGAAAAAGTCAGCTCGGATACGGCCCTGGGTCTTCCTTTTGCCCACGTGACCTCCTGAGGCTGAACAATGATCCCATTGTAACACTGCTAGTCGGTGCTTGGCGGGAACGACAAACTGCAGTCGAACCTCGCCCTCGGGTGTTCGTGACTCACCGTAGAGCCGTCCTTGTTTATGAAGGAACTTGGCTCGACCTCCCCGTGAACACTTAATCACTCGACCCTTTTGTTTGTTCCGCACGGCAGCAAGTGTCGGGTCAGAATGTTGTTCTTGCACAACAAGTTGACCACACATCAGATCTTGCGGCGATTCAATGATCACTGGGGTGACACAGTCTAGAGCCTCAGTCATGGCTCGTGTTACCGCAGCAGCCGAAATCTGAGTAGCGTCATCATCGGAGCAACTATCCTTGGCTCCTTGAATATTGCCTACTATAAAGTCAAATAGAGGCTCTGGCATGACAACTGCAAGTGTCGTACCAGTATAAAATGGAGATGCCACCTGGATACATGCCTCAGGGAACAATCTCACTGATCCATCAATAAGCTTTGCATGGATCTGTCGACCTGTATACTGCTCAGGCCGAACTAAACTCTGCTTAACAGAGCAACCTGAGGAACCATTGTCTCTCAGGACCTTCACAGGAATGTCTCCCACAAACCCTGGCTGAACAAGGAAGGTACTGTCACCTGTGGGAGGGCCTGTGGAGGAAGCAGATAGCCACTCATGAGGCTGCTGAACTGATGTGGCAAACATTGTGCCTTGAGGGTTATATTGGGAAGATGGAACATTGGCCATCTGTGGAGGGGGGTTCACTGTCACTGTGGGACTAGTGAACTGTGGGGAAGTACCCATACTGGTAGGGACGTGACCACCATGCTGCTGCTGAGGAATGAAGGCTGCATTCGCTTCCTGCCTCTTTTGAGCTGGTGGTGAAAAACTTTGTCCCGACGGTCGGTTGCGTGGCTGATACTGCTGCTGGTTAGGGTACTTGTTGTACCTCTTCCACTCAGGTTTCTGAGTGTTTTGCCCCTGGTCCTTCCACTGCGGTTTTGGACCTTGACCATTACTCTGAGAATGGCCTTGGTGCTGGGATTCAGTCTGAGACGGCTTCCCAGACTTGTCAGGTTTTCTGTTCCAGGTGTTTTGCTGCTTGCGAGTTTGATACCCGTATGCAGTAAAGAATGCGTCAGCCTTCTCTGCCATTTGGCTGGCATCTTTCACCTGGCAGATCTTAAACTGTGCTATGAGCTCAGCAGGCCACGACCTCTCTAGCTGTGTACGCAGCATAAGGTCAATTATCCCCTCACGCGTGGAAGGAGTTTCATCTTTCTCCATCCACTCATTTAAGTAAGCTGTGAGACGATCAAGGAACTGAACAGCTGTCTCCTTGTCTTGGAGACGAGCTCGCATGAACTGAACTTTGGCATCGTCTACTGTGAGACCATACACCTTAATGAGTGCAGCTTTCATCATCTCATTTGTGAGATTGTCTCCACGAATTCTGTGGAGAATATCGAGGGCAGGGCCCTCAAATAGGCTAAGAAACTGAAGCCGCTTAGCTGCCTCATCCAGTTGATACATGTCTGCCATGTCCTCAAAACGAGCCATGTACGGCTCGATTCGCTCGCTTTCCTTGTATGAAGGAAGCTTGATGCGTGGGGTCGCCAGGACATGTGCAGGGAGAACGCTCGTGGAGCTTGGACCAACTGCACCAGACGTGTCTGAAGCCAAGGAATCTCGCTTGAGCTTCAGCACTTCAAGTTCATGTTTCTCGCGTGCTTCTCGCTCGGCACGTTCGTGTTCTCGTTCTTTGTCTCGCTGTTCACGCTCGTATTCGCGCTGTTCTCGCTCTTGTACTAGCTCGTGTTCGCGCTGTTGTCGCTCGTATTCGCGCTGTTCTCGCTCGTATTCGCGCTGTTCTCGCTCACGTTCACGAGCATCTTTCTCACGTTCTTGCTCGTAATTAAACCGTGAGAGAACGTAACTCTGTATTTTCTCTGGGTCAGTGAGACCCATATCTTTGGCTTCCTGTACATAAGCACTGGCTGCCATGGCGCCAATTTATTAAGCAAACAAAACTGAGCACTGACTGCTTCGCAAACGAATGCTAATAACACAAATAAAGAATACAGACACAAGCTAGTGGTGACCAGTCTTATCTAGTTAACTGGCAAAGATAAATAAAAAATGTAAATGACTGGGAAGACTCAATAATAAACACAATGGGTACGCCGACTTCCCAGGAGCGAATAAAATCGTCTGGCGTTACCAAGAATAAACTAGAGTTAAGTACTCTATTGATTAATAAAGCACAAATTCACTTGCTAAATCAACGGTAAACACCAGTAAACTTGTGCCTATAAACTTTAATTATAAATACCTAAATATGAATGAGTGAGCACTATCTCGTGAATAGCTTTAGAGCTAGGAGTTAATATCCTGCAATGAGGTCGCCAATTGTCACGGGGTTTTTATAATATCACGGTAATTTTGAAATAAATGGTTAAATGTTATTTAAATTGATAATAATATTCAATAATATTGAAGAGCAGGGACAATGATTGTCTTACTAAATCAAACAACGATTACTTTACGCTGGCCTGCTTCGCACGATTCTCTCAGAACGAGAATTTACAAACTTTCTCAACAGTACACAGCAGAGACTAATTACTCACAATTGCTGAATTAGTACTGTTAGCCTCTGGAGAAAGTTACTTCACCCCTGACAATAAATAACTAATACTAATAATAATATCAGGTCCTTGCTGATGCATTAACTCCTAGGTGGCACAACGGATTTTAAGTTAATACAAGACTGGTCTAAGTACCAGTTATGAATAGTAAAACGTCTATGCAAGCTAGGAGCTATGTGGGAAATAAGCTTAATTACGGAGAAATGAAACAAGAGTTTACTTTACATTAAGCTCAAGGAAAAGAACTGTTAAATTTATTAATTACAAAAAATAAATTTAACGTTACATTTCAAATCAAATCAATGAGACGCACTCACTCACTCGCACAAAAGCTAAATACTTACACCTAGGAAAAACACCTTAATTAAACTCTTAAACTAGGATTACAAAAAGGAAATACCGGTCGATGAATGCTATGTATCACCCGGGGTGGGAGGACTGGATTAACTGTCTCAGTGGAGCTTGGGTGCTAGCGACCTCTCACACTTCTTGGAGCACAGGACCTTCCTCCGTCACAACAAACACTCGACTGAATAAGTCGTGGGAACAAAAGGGAGCAGTGGCCGCATTTTCTAACGGTCAGAGGCAAGCAGAGACGAACAATAAAGAACAATAGTATCGCTCAGTACAGCACTTAATGACGTGCATTAAATCGGTCACTTTTGAAAACAGTGACGAATGTTTTGAAAAGTGTACCCCGAAATGGAGGGAGAAACGGTTAGCTGAGCGATATGCAGTGAGTTTTCCACTAATAGTTCGTGGCTTCTCACAAAAGGGAAATGTCGCGGATTGATTCGTGACAGAGCCCAAGTTGTCCCTGCAAGAGTCTGACATGGTGGCCAGTATATATGACGCCTCAAACCACTTCACACGCAGCTACCTCCACCCCAGAGTGATTCGTCTCCTTACAATCTATCCATTCATACCCAGCATCCTCCTGCTTAATAAAGATGACAAGACGAAGTCTACGCAAACTTGTTAGACATAACACGAAATTTAACTGAAGGCATGGTTGAAGGAAAGAAATCTCACAAACTAAAAAAATTGAAAAGTTAAATAAAGAATCACTACCTAGAAAAGCACTATTGTTGGACCAGAAAATGGAACGAAACAATATGTTTGTAAATATTCATCATAGTTTGGCGGAGAATGCTGGGTGTGAAGACAGAATTGGAGAAATGGAGAACTGGGAAACTGACATTAGAAAAAGTGCCACCGATAACATGACAGGAGAGGGTGACATTGGGTTGAGTGATGTTGTTAACGAAATGAGAGATGCTGGAGTGAGTGGGGACAGCACATGTGATATCAGTACAAGGGACTGTGTTGCCAACAAGGGTGCATTGTTGGAGAGACAAACACCATTAATGGAGCAGAAATTGCAGGGTAGCTTGGCAAATCGAAAGTCGTGGTCGGGATTCCGTGAAGTGTTCATGATTTCAGCCTTGGGTGGCTTGGGGGTGGATGATGTTCGAGATTTTCTCCTGTCCTCAGCTTGCCCTGGACCCTGGATCTTCAACCGAAAGGTAGTTACAGATCAGAACCCTCAGCAGTTTGCCCTGATAACAGTACGAGAGAAGTTCCTGGATGTTTTCGCAAAAGAGATGCCTTACACCCTTTACTATTCCATTGAGTACTGGGACCTCCCACCGTCAAAGGTGGTGAACTTGGTGGTGCCTGTGGGGTGCAGGAAGCGAGGATTGCAGCGGCTGGTGATAGGGGATGGTTCTGTGGGGTGAGTGGCCAGGGAGGCAGAGCAGGAGCTACGCAACACCTTCAGAATAAAAGTTAGGCTCCGCATCAATGTTGGGTACCCCATGCTCAAGACGACCAAGGCCTATTAGTAATAAGCCAGAAAGTACTCACATTACCCACATTATGAGGCACGGGTTTCTTCCAAAATACTGTAAGTCCCTGTTGTGTCACCTGTTATATACAGTATATATAATCCTTTTTGTTATTGGGTCCACCGTGAATTGCGGAATTAAATGATGGTATAGCCATGAATTTCACTGGATGTACTGCTGATTAGTTCTGCTACTTTTTTTTTTGCTTAAAATTTTCTCTCTCCCCCTACCTGACCCAAGTTGTGAGGTGGGAAAAAGAGGCAGGGCGTTGACGATGATTACCCAATAAAGCTGATATGCCATTTTCTTCCAACTGGCACGAACAGTTGCTTGGAAGAGTTGTGGTATCTTGGAACACAACCCTTACTTAACGTAAGGACTGCTTATATCAACATTTGGTACTGTAAATTGGTGGAAATGAAATTAGTTTTAAAGGTAGCAATAGAGTTCCAGTAAATTATTATTCTGTAATTTAGTGTACTGTGAACCTAACAACAAAACAGCATGTCATAAAAGGTGAAATATCAAGACTTGTATTTTTTTTTTTTTTTTTTTTTTTAAGGATTATGTGGTGGATGGGGGCGCCCATCTTCCACTCACTCAATGTACAGTAGGGTTGCCTTATGGTCTCTACACTGAGTGACATGCCAAATGGTTTCCTGTACCCAGGAAACCACATACAACGGTGGGTGGTAACCATATAACCGGGGTTTTTGGGCGGGTTAAGTGTCCCTCAAATTCCCCAATCTAAAATCAAGTGTTTATGAGAGCCTCGGAGGGTTCAATGCCTGCCCAGGACCCAAGCCATATGGGCAGATTCGCATGGTCATGTGGAATGTGAGAGTTGTGAATGAGGGGACCAAGAGGGTGGAAGTTGTGAATGTGTTCAAGAGTGTGAGATATGGCAATGTGTGAAACAAAGATAAAAGGGTGTAAAGTGGGGGAGTGGGAGAGTGTGAAATGTGTAAGATCGGGCATGAATGGGCGAGGAAGATGCAAGGAAGGAGTTGCTCTGCTGATGAGTGAGGTGTGCCACAGTGGAATGAGAGATTACAAATGTGTCAGCTCGAGATGAATGTATGTCAAGTTCAAGTTTGAGAAGGTGAAAGTGGCTGTAATTGTAGCGTATGCACCGTGTGATGACAGGAGTGAGAGAGAGAGAGAGAGAGAGAGAGAGAGAGAGAGAGAGATTGCAATGAGCTGGATGGAGCAGTGAGAGAAATACCCAGGAGCTACAAAGTGATCGCAATGGGCGATGTGAATGGAAGAGTAGGCACTGGTCCGGAGGATGACATAATGAGTTGTAATGGAGTACCAGAAGAAAATGATAATGGGAAGCGACTGAAGGATATGTGTTAGGAAAGAAGGTTGTGCATTTGTAACTCGTATTTCAAACAAAGATGCACATAAATATGCATGGTATAGAGGGAACGGGGATCGTGTTGAAAGGAGCCTGATTGATTACGTGCTCGTAGAGAGGTCTATGCTGGGAATGATTGCTGATACAAGGGCCGTGAGAGAACGATGTGGAGATCTGTCAGATCATATGATTGTGGTATGCTAGAGGAAAGAGAGGAGCAGTCAGGGAGACAGACTGAAAGTTGAGAAGCTGAGGATCAAAGAAATGGCAGATGAATCCAGGACCAAAATAGGGGAGGAGTTAGAATCAGTGAATTTGAATGAAATGGATTTGGACAGCCTGTGGAATGCATATAGGGATTCCTTAGTTAGGAATGTTAAAACGGTGTGTGGTGTGGCAAGAGTAACAACAAAGAAGAAGGTACGGCATGGTGGGACGAAGAGGTTAAGAAAACAGTGGGGGAAAAGAACATGAAGTGGCTGGAGCGGTTCCAGGACAGGGGTTCAACTGAATATACTGAGAGCAAGAAGCACGTAAAGAGACTAGTGAATAGAAAAAAGGAGGAGGTATATGATAATCTAGGAAGAAAAAGGAATGCAAATTACTCTGAAAATAAGAAGTTATTCTGGAAAGAGGTGCGGAAATGTAGAAGTGACAGCGGAAAGAAATGTGAATGTGTGAAGGATGTAAGTGGTAGATTATTAACCTATGGAGATGAAGTAAGGGCCAGATGAAAAGAATCTTTTGAAAGCCTGATGAATGGGAATAAAGGGAGCAGGGCCTCTGTAAACATGATTGGTTTTAAGGGTGTGCAGATAAGGAATGCAGTGCCAGGAAACGTGACACTCGCACAGGTAAAGAATGCTGTGAAGCGGCTGCAAAATGGGAAAGCAGCTGGAGTTAATGAGGTGTATGCAGAGATGATTAAGTCTAATGGAGAGAGCGGAATGAAATGCTTGTTGAAGATATGTATGAAGGTATGGATGAGTGAAACTGTGCCAGCAAAGTGGAAAAAGGCTGTGATTGTACCCATGTACAAAAATAAAGGTGAGCGAGGTGAATGCAAGAATTATCGTGGCATTAGTTTACTCAGTGTGGTAGGGAAGGTATATGGAAGAATTATTATTGAGAAAGATATCCTAGTGAGTGATGAACAGGGTGGTTTTAAGAGCGGCAGAGGATGTGTGGATCAAATATTTGCAGTAAAACAGACAGTGGAGAAGGCTTGTGAGAAAGACCATAAAGTGTTTATGGCATTCATGGATCTGGAAAAAGCATACGAGAAAGTAGACAGAGAAGGAATGTGGAAAGTTTTGCGCATGTACGATGTAGATGGTGAGCTGCTAGGTGCCGTCAAAAGTTTTTATGATGGTAGTGAAGCATGTGTGAGGGTAAATGGGCGTCTAAGTGAATGGTTCACGATCGGTGTGGGCGTGCAACAGGGTTGTGTGATGTCCCCATGGTTGTTCAATATATATATGGATGGGGTGATAAAAGAAGTAACAATACGAGGAATAGAGAGACGGATGGCGTTGGTAATGAATGGTTATGGATGGAATATCTCAAATTTGTTGTATGCTGATGATGCAGTGCTACTTGCAAATACCGGACAAGAACTTGGTAGACTAATCTAGCGCAGAGTTTTGCTGATGTCTGTGAGCATCGTGCCTTGAGAGTAAATGTAGAAAAGAGTGAAGTGATGGTTACTGAGAGTGAAGGTAACTCCCAGTGTGATGCGACAGTGGATGGAGAGAGACTGGAACTGGTGAGAGAGTTCAAATACCTGGGTACAGTGACAGGAAAGAGAGGAATATGTGCAAAAGAAGTGGAAAGTAGAGTGATACAAGGAAAGAATGTAGCTGGTGCTACGAATGCCTTGATATGAAACAGAGGCTTGAGTGTAGCAGCAGCACGAGGCTTACATGAAGGAGTGTTAGTGCCAACTTTAACATATGGGTGTGACTCTATGATGCGGCATGAAAATGAAAATTCAAGAGTGAGAGTAGTGGAGATGGGACTGCTGAGGAATGTATGTGGAGTACAGAGACTGGTAGGATACGAAATAATGTGATTCGTGAAAGATGTGGAGTGGGGAAGTCTGTAGACACCAGAATCGAAGAGAGTGTACCTAGATAGTGTGGTCATGTGGAAGAATGGATAACAATAGAGTGGTGAAAAGAGTATATCTGAGCGCATATGAAGGAGGGAGGAGGCGAGGTAGGCCAAAGATGGAGGGATATGGTGGATGAGTGTGTGAGGAAGAGGTATGGAAGTCGGTGAAGCTAGGGGACTCACAAGAGATTGAGCTGGCTGGATGAATATTGTGAGAAGTGCATGATCAGGGATTTGGCACCGCTTTTTAACGTGACAGCGACGGGATTGACTCTACTGGATACGTTTATGTGAAGCTACTGAATGTAGTGAATGTTTTTGGCGTATCACATAGAGCCAGGAATGATGAGTGAATGGAAGCGTGGCCCATTGGACTGGGTAAAGTTGGGCTGTCTGGACGTTGCTGCTCCTCACCCTGCCCTAGGATGGGAAAGGAGGCCCAGATGATGATGATGATGCATTTTGAAAGTTGAGATGCTGCAAATTTTTGTGTTGCTGTTTTGATTTCTCTTATTTTAGCTTCTGACTCCTACATCACAATATACTTTAAGTGGGAATTAGGGCTAGGGTGGTGATGATGATGATGATGATAATGAAACAGTTTATGCCTCTGAGTCTATACAAACATGTAAATTATAAACAGGGAATGATGATGATGATGATGATGATGATGATAATGAAACAGTTCATGCCTCTGAGTCTATACTAACATGTAAACTGCAAACAGGGAATGATGATGATGATGATGATGATGATGATAGTAAACAGGGAATGATGATGATGATGGTGGTGATGATAATAGTAAACAGGGAACGACGATGATGATGACTGTAAACATGGAATGATGATGATGATGATGATAACTGTAAACAAAAAATGATGATGATGATGATGATGATGATGATGACTGTAAGCAAGGAATGATGATGATGATGATGACGATGATGATGACGATGATGATGATGATGATGAAACAGTTGATGCCTCCAAATCCATATTAATGTGTAAATTGTAAATAGGGAATGGACAACCCCGCCTTCGACTCGACGGAGCTGAAGGACGGACTGGGGAATGGTTTGGGAGAAAATCAGCAACAGAGCCACAAGCCTGACAACGATGCAGCTCAGCCACCCAGTATCCCCGCTATGGTTAGTGTTTTTTTTTTTTTTCTCTCTCTCTCTCTCTCACACACACACACACACACACACACACACACACACACACACACACACACACACACACACACACACACACACACACACACACACACACACACTGCACAACTCCTAAACCCCTTCTCTATAAGGTAAGAATGAGTCTCCTTGGTTACAAAAAATCCGTTTGCCTTCACCTCACAGAACCAAGGCCATTCCCGTAACTTTAATCCTGTACTTAGTCTTGGTTACGCAAAATTCAGTAAGTCTTTTATGAGCTAGGAATGAGTCTCCTTGGGTCTATAGCTGTTTTACTGCCTTGGGCCAGATTATCGTCCTTTTGCGGCTTCACACAGCAGCTTGGCAGAGAATGACAACGCCTCGGGTCTGCATCCTTTCCATAGCGCTTCTGTGACTAGCATTATATTTTAGCGTTAATCTATTGGTACAACTCAGTATTGTATATAGAATAACAGTTTTAAGCCAGGTTAGAGTAAAAGGAGTATTGTCACATCGATTCTCCAGTCTGACCACACATAGCCACCAACCAAGGCAGAGGGGCTTGGGATTAGAGTGCACGCGTTAAACAAGATGCCGTTTGCTGAGAGAGAGAGAGAGAGAGAGAGAGAGAGAGAGAGAGAGAGAGAGAGAGAGAGAGAGAGAGAGAGAGAGAGAGAGAGAGAGAGAGAGCAGTAGCCCCCAAAGCTGGCAATTCCCAAGGTTGTAATTTTTTCTATAAGCAAATTAATTACACCCGAATTAGTATATGGCGTAATTGGCCTTTGCTTCCTTCTTTCTTGCATTTAAAAAAATGCAGGAAAGTGAACGTCCGGAGCGGGAGCAGTGGGCCAACAAACGCGAATTCCTGCTGTCCTGTATATCGATGGCCGTCGGGGTGGGTAACGTGTGGCGATTTCCCTTCGTGGCGTTGGAGAATGGTGGTGGGGCCTTCCTCATCCCGTACCTCCTCGTCCTCATCTTCATCGGGAAACCAATGTATTACCTCGAGTTCTGCATGGGCCAGTTTCCCTCCTTCGGCTCCGTTAAAGTGTGGGAACTATCACCTGCATTTAGAGGTGAGGAACTGCTCTATCTCACTAACTATAGCCAAAATGTGGGAATTAGTACCTGCATTTAGAGGTGAGGTACTGCTCTGTCTGTCTAACTATAGCTAAAGTGTGGGAATTAGCACCTATCTGTCTAAATATAGCTAAAGTGTGGGAACTATCACCTGCGTTTAAAGACCAGCAAATGCTCCTTCTCTCTAACTATAGCTAGACACTTAATCCTACAGGGGGTGGCCACAATTTGCCTCCATATCAACCTGTGCTTCGCCTTCAGGCTGCCTTGCCTCCAGTTCACATATTACCCTCATTCAGATACCTCTCCACCCTGCCTCGCGGCCTCTTCATTGGTCTCCCTTTCTCCCTTTCCCCGTACACCTAACTCATATACACTCTTCTGGTCAGTCTCTCAATCTCCATTCTCTCCAGATGTCCAAATAATTTCTCGGGATTTCTAACACGTAAATGAGTTACCTGTTTTTGTCGGTATAAAATATACTGGCTTTGTTCGATTCCCTTTATAAAAGAAAAAAGAATATTTATGTGGAGAGGATGGAGAGCGAGAGACTAAAGAGAAGAATGTATGTGAGTGAGATGGAGGAAGGGGGAGGGGGAGGCCAAGGATGAGATGGTGGGATGGAGTGGCGAAGTATATGAGATAGCGAGGTGTGAGCTGGGAGCAGGACAGTGAAATGGCCGGGGACCGGGTGACATGGAGGCGATTCGTTTGTGGCCACCCCTTACGGGATTAAGGTGTCTGGCAATAGACAGACAGATAGAAAAGCAAACGCATTATGGCTTAGGGATTCGCATCAACGAACATCGAACTGATTGCCTAATTATGCGGTAATAAGCCTATATTCTCAGCATTTCCGTTTATGAACATAATTCCAGGCTTAAATACAGCCATCACTCCTACTCCTTTCTTTCGCAGGTGTTGGGCTCGGTCAGGTGTTCTGCACCTGGGCTGTGTCAACGTTTTATGTGATGCTGATGGCCCTATGCGTCTTCTACTTCTTCGCCTCCTTCAGCAGTGCGTTGCCCTGGTCAGTGTGTGGCGAATGGGCTGGTCCGGCTTGTGTCGATGCAGCCAATAACGCTTCCAGCACTGCCAACACTACTTTCGACACAGGCAACACCACTTTCCACATTACCAACAGCACATCAAGCAAGACCTCTGCAGCAGAAGAATACTTCATGTAAGATGATCGGTTCTGTAAGTTAGTGTACAGTAAATTGCAAGAGAGAGAGAGAGAGAGAGAGAGAGAGAGAGAGAGAGAGAGAGAGAGAGAGAGGGCAAAATCTTCTCTGCAATGGCTGTACTTCTACGACATCTTGAATGGCTACAAACCGCAGGATCGAGAGTAAAAATCTATTTGAAGGAATGGTTGCATAATATGTAGATATCGTGGGCACAAGAAATGGATGGGGTGTTACATAAGATCCTAAACTACACTACACCCAGAAAAATTTAGCATTTTTTATATCTCATACAGGAATACTGCTGATAGTGCAAACCCACCTTAATATTTCCGTATTATCCTGTCTGCCTGGTTTCGATAGGCCGGTTTCTAGCCATATATCTGTATCGGCAAAGTAGTATGTACAGTTACTGTCAGGAATATCGCTCCACTTTAGGACGAACAATTATGGAACGCTTACACATTATCCTGAAAAATTTGCTGTGTTCCTAAGAAAGCATCACGGGGTTTCAAAAGTTACTGTTCGCTTTCCCGTTATTTATCGTACTGAAGTGGGTCGATATCAGTGTCCGTAATAGTACCTGTACAGCTAAAGGCCTCAGGGAGAGGCTTGACCCAAGAATATCGAACTTCAAGGATTTAAAATTATGGCCATTTATGTTAATTGCTGCATTGTGATTAAGAGCTGCACTGTAGTCAGCTTACAAGAATTTCTACCAACTTTCGCATAGCAACTACCTGTGCATATTACACCATTCTGTTTTCTTGTAAGTTATTTCTATCTTCTAATATCAACACAGCCTGCATAAATGACACACAAGAGAGTGCTGACGTGCAATATCCAGAAAGACTAACCAGGAAGAGGCGTTAATGAGCCACCTAAAATGAGGAGACTAGAGACCCAGGTTTTCACACTATTGTAGAAATGAGGCGTTCCACTTAGCTTATGATGGGTCCAAGAATGGCTGGGGCTGAATGTGCTGTTTTCCTGGCCAGTGGTTTCTATAGTGCAGGCAAAAGGTCTCTCTTTTCCCCGTGCCTCAGTCTTTGTGTGCCAACAGGAATGAAGTTCTCCACATAGACTACAACGGGTTCAAGAATGGCCTGGGGATGCCTGACTGGCGGCTGGTGTTGTGTCTGCTGTTCTGCTGGATAACGGTTTTCGTGGTGCAGGCCAAAGGTGTGAGGAGCTCCGGCAAGGTAGCCTACTTCACGGCACTGTTTCCGTACTTAGTGCTATTTATCATGTTGATACGCGGTGTCACTCTGCCCGGCGCTGGGGTGGGAGTCCTCTACTTCATCACACCACGGTGGGAGAAGCTGCTGGACCCAGGAGTAAGTGCAATGATTCTTACAAACACCACACTCCTTACACTTGCTGCCGCCTACCCTGCCACGGGTATGGTGGCTTCACTGACACCTGCAATGGCCAGGAGCAGTGTCCAAAACATCCCCTCAGACGGCATAAATATGGACCAAACTTTGAATGCCAGATACTGAAGCCCTAATGGTTGCAGCGTGTGCAAAAGATTGTTTAAACATGTCAGGGTTCAGAGTTTTGCTGTACATTCATAAATACATGCAAACTCAACGTCAAAAATAGCAGTATATAAAGCCTCAGGTAACTTGTTGAGTGCTACCTTTTGACTGACATCATTGCAGATTTTCGTTTCCTTCCAAAAATTTGAATTCCTGCGTCATTATGGCACAGTTTTCTATAAAGACCTTGTGGATACGCTTGTCCCCGGAAAAGAGAAAGAACACTACTCATGATGTTATCTACATGTCATATATGTTGAATAAAAAGGATTGAAACTGTGGATGGAGCCACTAATCTTCATGCAGATATGATGATGTAGTAACTCCAAAACCCATCACATTTTGGGCAAGCTAGCATCTATAGTTTCATTTTTCATCTAAAAGTGTCTCCAAAGAGCCTGAACGAGCAATGTTTTGGATTCTCTCTACCCTTTGTGTATGAATGGTAATGGGTTACACTGATTAGTATAAGTTGTACATGTCAATTAAGATTACTTCTATATATATTTATATTAATAAGTATATTACAAGCGATGCTGGAGAGGGACGCCCTCACTTGGTGACACCGATATGACCGGGTGGCTCCGCTGCCTGGGCATACAAACATCCCTCTGTCCCCTCCCTGTCATGCAAAAGGAGGATGGTGGACTGCTGGACAAGGGTAATTTCAACTTGGTGGATTCAGATTCAAATGAGGCTGCAGTTGCAACTGCTACTACTATCACTATGCTACAAGCACTACAAGTATTTTGCGACTTTAATTCAGGTTCCTGATGGGAAAACAAAAACTATGAGCCAAAGGTGAACAAAATTAGGCGTGAAATAAAAATACATACATCTTTGATCACATCAGAGGGCTCTAAGAGTTCTACGACAGTGGGAATGATGGTGGGTAATGATGTTTTTCAAGGCAGCCATGTTCAACAAAATCACGGCTTGGTAGGACTGTGACCTCTACTTCTTTCCCAAATCACTCTTTATTAATTCTGGTACAGATATTTAATTACTCATTATATCCTTATCCTTTTGAATATGGGAAATTAATTATACATTTCTCATGATAGATTCTAGTTCATATATGTCATTAATGTTTGCGTAAAGAAGTCACTCTTCCATTTTTTTATTGTTATTATTATTATTTTAAGCACCGGTTTTGCAAATGAGAGGAGCCGGATTCAATTCCTGGGCTGGTGGAATTGCTGGACACTTTCCTATGCTCCCATGTCCCTGTTAACCTAGTGCAAGTATGCGCTAAGATATAAATCGTCTGAGTAGGTCACATTCTGGAGAAAGAAACTAAAGATTCCCGACACATACAAGCGTAAGACATCAGCTACCCCACATGCATCATATCCCTTCCCTACACACCCCCTCCTAACTCGATCTAAACCATCGTGGGAAGGTTTCCGAGCTACACTCCTCCAAAATGAAGAGTTCCAGGCTTGTAGTGGACATTTAAGGACTGCACGTGCTTTTTGTTTCTTCTTCTTTCGTCGGTGGGCAAGTTGGTCCAAACTAGAATATGACTCATGAGCGTGTCATATATGCAAATGAGACAATGACACTGATGACTCGCCTTCTCTGGTACAGAATATGTTGTGTCTGTTGCCACTGTCCTCTAAAATGTAATAGTCGTCTGAAGTAAATTAATTCGACTAGAATGCTTTAAACGGTGCAGGAAATGCGAGCAGTTTGTTTAAGCCAGGTAAACTTGACTGGAGATGTTTTGCCCTCGTCCCACCTCTTTCACTAACTGCTTTTTCCCTTTTCTTCACCTGGTCTTATAAAAGACAGAGAAAACTTGGACCTTTTATAACCACTGGATGATTCCCAGAGGCTGGT
Organism: Coenobita brevimanus; assembly: GCF_032717465.1. Classification (NCBI taxonomy): domain Eukaryota; kingdom Metazoa; phylum Arthropoda; class Malacostraca; order Decapoda; family Coenobitidae; genus Coenobita; species Coenobita brevimanus. The sequence continues at coordinate 5,193,004 of NC_137032.1, forward strand.
GCATTTTTGTTCCTGCTTCTTGATGTTATCTACAGGAAAATGCAAATGTAAGACAATGTATGGGATAAGTCTCTTTCATAGGGCACAGAAATCTTCTCAGTAAGTCTGATTTACACAATAAATTTCAAAGCTTATCTAATCATGCAGAATGCAAATGAATGTACCATACATGCTCAAATGGAACATGCAGTGAACTAAATAGTTTGGTGTGTCAACCTTGCCCGTGATGTGCTGCAACACTATCCTTTAAAGCTTGTTATGTAAGTTAACCATCCATTATTCCGTGCACTGTGTTGCAGGTGTGGTATGCTGCGGTGGAGCAAGCCTTCTTCAGCCTGTCCATTGGATTTGGGAACATTATAATGCTGGCATCATACAACCGCTTCCACAACAATGTGTACCTTGATGCCACCCTCATCACTGCCATCGACAGTCTCACCTGCCTCCTGGCTGGCTTCATCACCTTTGCCATCCTAGGCCATCTAGCGAATCTGCTGGGGGTTGGGGTGGAGGATGTGGTGCAGGGCGGTGGCACGGCACTTGCTTTTATCAGCTACCCAGATGTCCTGGGAAGGTTCCAGGTTGCACCACAGGTACTGTTATGATCAAAAGCTTACCAACAGTTCCCTGCCTGTGTTTTGTTTATGACAGATGTACCCTCTTCCACTCACCATACGTAAAGAGACGAGAGGTATGGATGGCAAGAAGGGGAGGCTGGATCAAAAATTATTGGTAACTGTAACTAACAGTCCATGTCAGGTCCACTGTAGGACCAGACCCTCCCCCACGCTGGCCAAGTATGAATGGCAGAGTGTCTGTTATGGAAAGTGTTGCAGGTGAAGCTCAGTGTCGTAATGGCTAAGTTGTTTTGGTACAGTCTGTATGTCATTGGTAGAAATGGTACTGCAAATACTTGAAGCATATAAAAGGCCATGCTGTACTACCAACATCCAATTTAACTGTCTGCCATGCTACTGGGTTATGAATTCTTGACTCCAGGTACTGTACATGCACTGCAAGAATAGAACTCTAACTCTCGAGTTACTGTAGCTCCCAGAAACTAATGGTATCTTGCTGAACTCTGTATCAGTAATAATTGAGTTTATAATTTGCTTAACTTGTGTGACCTCACCAAAAGTGAAAGACATGAAAATGTAATAAGATTCTCTTAAATTATTCTACAAGGATCAAATGCAACTGGGATCCCTCCTCATTAGTTCAGAGACCCTGAGATATAAAAGATCTCATAATCTAATGAGACCTATCTAAACTATTCAGTAATATCCAAAAGAGTTGAAATCTCACTTCACAAGATCTGAACTTCAGAATAATTAAGCTGCTGGTCGAACGCTTATTTATAAATTTACATCCCATAGGTGGCAAAAGTTTTTCCGTTACTAAAATTGTCCCAAACAGCCTGAAAATAATGACCTTAACTGACAAATGCCAGGATCGATAGAGAGTACCAATCTGGGTTTTGCAGCACAGCGTAAATATACTTGTGCATCTGTGGGACGGCAAGATGGTAGGTGTCCTCAAGCTGCCTAGGAGTGTCCGCTGGCCCCCTGTCCCACATGCTGCATCAGCCCTTGCCATAGGAAGTTGTGTCACACATTCCCCCACCTGTAACTGCTAACTTTAGCCCTGAAAGTGTTAATGTCTAAATATATTCAATTGTCCTATTTTTTTCGTGTTTAGGTAATTATTACCAGTATTTTTAAACAATACTTGTGGTGAACTATGGCTGCAGTTTATGGTCCATGAATATGCACTTTTCGCAACTTTACCTGGAAATGTTAAAAGTGCCCAAACATCCATGAAAACGTCTACAGTATACAAGGTGAGAAACTGTACGTTCTTATTATGTATGATGAATCTGACCATTTCAGAAAAGGAAAAATGAAGTCTGCCACATGACATGATGAAAACCAGCCCTGGCTCCTGAGATTATGTCTAAGCATCCCTGGTGTTTAAATCCACCTGGCTATTTAATTCTCAGCAGCGAGTCCCAGAACCCGCCTGTTGTTACTCTGGTGATCAATTTTCTGTTATCTCAAGAGCTCATGACCTCCAATGTGGTCTTGCATTACAAAATAAAAGAACAAGGAATATCTGATGAAACTATATAGCGCACAATGATATCACTCTCACGCCTTTACCCTTTTCATTCTAACTTACCGTACCCTAAAATTACCATCCATCCATCTTGAACGCCATTTGTAACAACAGATTAACTAGCAGAGCATACTAGTAATGAAGAAGGGCTGCATAAAGGTTGTGATGCAGTAGCAAGGTCTTTCTCTACCATTAAATTACGTAAAATGAGCTTAAAAAAGGGACGAAAATCTATACCAAATTAAAGTAAAATGAGTAGAGTCGTGTTGGTGGCATATTATTTGCCATTAATTCGCGGCATTCTCTTTCTAAACCACGTAAAACTGTTTCCACTGTCCTCAAACCTATAATATGTATGCTAACAGACCCTCCAAAACACACACACACACACACACACACACACACACACACACACACACACACAATATTTGGTGAGGTTAGAGAGAGCCTATAGTCCCTGTGAGATAAGAAAATGGGAGAGGGAATTGTTCATTACCCTGAAACACACAGACTTTGATGGTGCGATGGCTTTTTTTTTCGTCCTGACCAGCAACGACTTGAATTATGTCTAGCAATAATTTAATGTTCATTACTACTACTGCTACTACTACTACTACTACTACTATTATTATTATTATTATTATTATCATTATTTACAGTTCTTTTCAGTGATGTTCTTCTTGATGATGTTTACACTGGGCCTGGGTAGCGCTGTGCCGTACATTGGCGTCATCATCACTGCGATCTGCGACCAGTTCCCCAGTACATCGAAGTGGTGGGTAACGCTGGCTGTGTGCGTCATCAGCTGTACAGTTGGCCTTGTGTACACCACTCCACAGGGACAGTACATCCTCACACTTGTAAATTACTATGCCGGTGTAAGTAACTGTGTCAATCCATTCTCTGTTTACTCTGAGCTGGCCTAAAATTGCCATGTCTCTATCTTGAATGCTCAGTTGTATTATTAGATTAACACTAGAATATAATGCCAGTCACGAAGTAGCGCCATAAAATGAATGCAGAACCACCCCTTTATTTCATTCTGTCACTCAGCTATATGACATAAACTGCAAAAGGACGGAAAGCTGGGCCAAGCTAGAGCAAAAAGAGTATAGTAACTTTTTTATTTTTTTTAGGTCCTCTTGGTCAGTATTTTTTCCCAGTCATCAATTACTATGCTGTTTTGTCTTTCATCGCCACATTCTGTGATGTCTGTGTTAGTTCCGCAAGGTTATAAATCCTTCACGCTAACTTGGCTCAGATTTCTGTCCTTTCTTACCCTGTTTCACGTAGGTCAGTGGCAGAAAAAGATAATACTATGGCTCCACCTCCTTTCATATCACTTCTTCGTTACAAGCATCGTATTCTAGTGTTAAATTCTTTCCTCCTCATAATGACACAGATCTAAGGACGCACATATAAGGATTTTGGCCTTCTCATGGGGAGGGAAATTTCATTATTACATACTGGCTAATGACAAGCGATTTAATTGAGCAGCGAGTAAGTCATATGGGCCTGTGTGTTAAAGCTTGTACCATACATCCTCTCATGGTCGGAACAACTCTTATTATTCTATATCATATAACCCCAAATTACTCTACTCATCTGAGACTGCATCATAGGAGCCTGGTAAAATTAAGATGAATAATAGATGGCTAAGATCAACTGGGTTCAGATACACAATGAAAAACTCAAGGCCCATTACACTAGACCCTTTCACATATTGCCTTCCTGAACCTATTTCCCTATCAACAAAAAACAGTGCCATGTCCCTTCATTCCACTAAGTCCCAATCCCACAGCCTTTTCCTCAGCAACCAAGCATGAGCCACTCCAATCATGCGATGACTTAGAGATTAGTGCTGTCTTCCATCCGTACCCCACTGCACTCGCCCCTCCACAATATTAAGTCCTGTCCTTCCATTGCCCCATCCCCATTGCCACCAAACTCCCCCACCAACTCACTGTTTACTGAATCACATCTGAACACTCACCCAATAGACGGTGCTGGAGAGGGACGCCTTCATGTGGTGACACCCATATAACTGAGCTGCTCCACTGCCCGGTTAAACAAACGCCCCTCAACTCCCTCCCTGTCCCACGAAAGGAGGCGGACGAGCTGCAAAAGAAGTCAACAGTTTCCAGTCCACTAGGTTCACATTCAAATAAGCCTGGCGTTGCACCTACTACTATTACTACTACTACTACTACTACTACTACTACTGCTACTGCTACTGCTACTACTACTACTACTACCAACCAACAATGGACAGCTTCATCTCACGTTCTCCCTACAAGCGCAGTTGTGAGCGATAAATGCTGCCCACTCAACACCCCTACCCATGACCGGGGGAACGTCGTGGTCAAAGAATCACACTAAATAAAGACCTGTTGTTGATGTTCTAAATCTTTTATAAACTGTGCAATGGTGTAGACTGTGCAATGGTGTCATCACGAGCTGTTCCTTGTGCAGTAGTAACAGCTGCAACCCCAGGCAAACATATATATATATATATATATATATATATATATATATATATATATATATATATATATATATATATATATATATATAGATAGATAGATAGATAGATAGATAGATAGGTAGGTAGACAGATAATGGATTAGAGTTTGCCCGCAAAAATGTGTGGGACTAAAATCCTTCAATCACAAAATGTTTGCAAATACCATTATCGTTGTTTCCTTACCGTTACTGAACCCAGAATAACCAATTTTGACCAGTAAGTCGAAAAAATTATTTACGCATACTTTCACGTGTCACGATCTCCGACTATTTCTTGCCGTCGCGTCGCTCGCGATCGCCAAAATATTTGTTTAATATTTTTCTGACATTCCTTGGACTTACCCCGACTTAATACAAAGAGAATTATGTTGATATCTATTTCCGTTCTCGTGAAAGAAACGAAGAAACGCAAGGCACAGACACAGCCTATTATACATATATATATATATATATATATATATATATATATATATATATATATATATATATATATATATATATATATATATATATATATATATATAAAACTGAAGCAAATGACCCTTCCTTTGGAGAGTCTATCCGCCCTTACTGCTACAAACTATAAACTTGCTGTGTGAAAATAAGCTATCAGTAAATTGTGTAACCTCTCGAAGTGTTACTTGAACCTTCAAAAATAATGCAATTTATATACTTCATCACTGATCATCTATCAGTAATGTGGCGTGTATTGTGCAGCGTGTGTTACAATGAAGCATTTATCAGTAATTAGTAATATGGTGCGTGTGTGTGTGTGTGTGTGTGTGTGTGTGTGTGTGTGTGTGTGTGTGTGTGTGTTACAACACCTATCACCAATAAGTAATGCAGTGTGCCTTATACAGGGTGTGTCCATTATCCTGCTGATGGTGCTGGAGTTGGTGGGAGTGGTATGGGTGTACGGGCTGAGACGTTTTATTCTGGACATCCAGTTCATGTTAAGTCGTGAGACCGGCCTATACTGGAAAGTGTGCTGGGGAATATTCAACCCAATATTCCTTATCGTGGTGTTCATTTACAGCCGCGTCATCGCCTCTCCACTCACCTACGGCAGCTACGTCTTCGATAATGTTGCCACTGGTAAGCAGACAGAATAGTAGGTTTGTGTTCATTTGAGGGAACTGGGCCACTTATACAACTCGAATGCTAAGCCGTGACTGCATGGAATTCGATGAACCTTAGTTATAAGGTAAGAATGACTTTCCTGGGTTACTAGGCGAATCCACCTTCCACTCAGACTACATATAACCATCAAAAGCCAGAAAGGGTTAGGGATCTTTCTCAGGTTATACACGCTACAGTAAGCAGGAAGTTCAAGTCACGCCCGAAACTGCTGTCTTCACAATTATACACAATTTCAGTACATGGATATATTCTTAGTACAATTCTCTCACTTAAACAGTTTATCGCAAAGTGAAATCACGACACATAAGGTGTATTTTCTATCACTGATATTCAAATTTCTCACAGATCTTGGGCAAACAGTGAACCTACCAATGGGCGACGATGATAACGATGACGATGTTACGGTTATAATGGAACTAGACACACCACGGACCTAAGAACAAATTAGTTATTAAAGCACGTCTAAAACAGTCCTAAATTTTCCAATGCATGAACTGCCAGGTTATTCCTCACAGGCCCATTCTCCATCAACAGCGTCACTCAGTCATACTCTTCAAATCATATAGTGGGTGTAATTTTTGTCTTCAGCCAGTCGGTGTTTGGATGACGATGACCCCCACGACTCTACAGTACTGTCCGTCTCCCCTTCATCTTCCACCATTGGCAGACCTAGATTAGGCAGCAGCAGGAACCAGCACTTAACCAGGCAGGAACTCACCTAGCTGCAGCCTTCCCAAGTATTTTCCAGTATCTCCATTTGACATTAATACTGCTTTGATGAAGCAGTGCCGGGTCTGCCACGAGAACACAGTGGGACTAAGTGGTCCTGTGGTCTGCAAGAGGTCAAACAAAGCCAAGAATCAGCAGACCTATAAATGTCAACATTTCTCCTGTAGGTGACTCACAGTTGCATCAACCCCTTGATATAGTCGGACAGCAGAGCGCTGAACTACCGCAACCAGTCTAACAACTTTGATCCACCAGGTCATTTACATTCTGAATGACTACCTCCCAGCGGGTTGCTGCAGTTAACCTGACTGCTGTAATCCGCTAAATCACAAAGCATCTAAGGGATTAATCTCAAACCGTCAGCAGCCGGACCCACAGTGATTATGTATGAAGAGTTTCGATACGAAAGTTTCTCTGGGATCGGATTGTTTTTTCTTTTATACGTGCATATGAAACGTCAATAATATAGGTGATCGGGGTAATGCCAGACAATTATATTATGATAAGAATTAGTCACACGAGCCTGAGTGTTATAATCCTGTATATTTCAGGTGTGGGTATTGGACTGACGGTGGTTGCGGCGCTGATGGTGCCTGTGATGTTCGTGGTGGAGCTTCACAAGATCTACACCACCACCTCACCCAAGCTTAAACACGCCCTTCTCGACGTATTCAAGCCCACGGACCAGTGGGGACCCAAGGACACCACACTAAGACGGGAATACTACCAGTTCCTCTCATCAAAGAAGGAGGGACTTCGGAATAGTCAGTGATATATTTTTTATTGCAGAAAGTTAAGAACCCAACAATGATAAGAAAACTGAACAAAGAGAAAGTCAAATTCAAGATTCAATCACTTGGAGATGTCTGGGCACGCTGCATTTAACAAACTGGAGATTATAGGCACTGGGAAAGACAGACTATGGAAGAACGTTCCAGGGTTCACCAGTTACACACATGAGATACTGAGAATACTGGTTAACTCTTGCATTAGTAAGCTGGACAGAAACGGGGTGAGAGTGTGTAGTTTGATGCTGCAAGCACGCCGTAGTGGAAGACTAATGCAAACACGGAGTTTGGAACTGTAAGTGACCAGAAGAGAGGGAGATGCAACATTGCAACGACGACAGAGAGAGGGAGGCTGTAGGGAGTCACGAGAGGAGGAGAGTTGATGCGATGGAAAGGCACTGATTTCACCATATTTTGAGGTGTTGTATGTTATAAGCCCTACACATGCACCCATGCTCTACGGGTGAATAAGGCCCTGTACAAGGTCATCAGTTAAGTGAGGTACAAGAAATAAAAATAAAAAGCACTCAGTCGATTCATAACATCTGACCTCTTCTACGCTGTTTATGCTAACGAAACTGTGTAATCCTTCCAAAATAATCTGCAGGAAAATGAGATAATATTAAAAGGAATGAGCTGTGTGTTATTGAAGGTATAGGAATAGTCACATGGTAGATTGTGTATAGTCATGTGGTATACTGTGTTGAGTTGAAAGGTGAAAGATTTTTTTTTTTTAATTTTTTTGAGGCATTAAAAGTAACAAGGTTGCTTTTGCCCACAGTAGAAATAAGGGATAAATCAGTCAGTAGATGTGACAAAACCTAATCCGTGACTGTTGTTGCACGTGTTGTGATGGATGCTATGAGAGGTGGGTGGGAAGGAGAAGAGTGAAACCAACGGCATATGAGTGAATAGGTTTATAGTAGATATACAGCTCAGGTCAGTGATGAACAGAAGGAAGAGAGTAGGTGAAAGGACGGAACCCAGAGGGACAACACTAATGATAGTTATAAGAGATAGTTTTAGGCTGGCACGTAGCTCCCTGACTCTGTATTTCGATCTTTCAAGTAACCCAAGTAACGCACTGTTAACATGTAACATCGTACCTGCAAGTGAAAGGAAAAATTAGCTGGAGGTGGGGGGAGAAAGCGAACAATATTATTCTTGTTATCATCAAAGAAACTATACCCACATGTTGAACATCTACCCCATGAAGAGTCCAAGAGGGGCCAGAATTGCTGTACAAGACAGTATGTAAACAGAGCTTCACAAGACTCTCACCTGCAGTATCTTATGTGTTGTGGGGACAGCTCAGTGTGATGGTGTGCGTGGGTGTGGCAGTGGGAGTAGGAAAGGAATACGCAGTACATAATATATTGGTGTGTGTGTGTGTGTGTGTGTGTGTGTGTGTGTGTGTGTGAGAAGCAGTAGGAGATGAATACGCAGTACATGATACAGAACTGTCACTGACAACACTGAGCCGTCCTTGCAACACACAAGAAATAGCCAGGTGGAATAGAAGAGCAGCGTTATAAATTGACCACACTATTTTCACACAGGCCACACAACTTTAATGAAATATTAGAGTACACAGTCACATTGCCCATACTTTGCAATTTCTGCCCCAGCTGAACAGTACTGAAAGCAATTTGCCTAATTACTGTACAAGACTTTTTGTGAATACCAGAAAGTATTATCCTCATCCAACTTTAAGCCCACAGTTCCCTTTATGTCCTATCAATGCTTATCATCATCCCCTGTTACACCCCCTTAAGTTCCTCTCTCTCTCTCTCTCTCTCTCTCTCTCTCTCTCTCCGTCTCCTGACGAAACAGTTCATATTGGGGGAGACTACAAATCCGTGGGAAAATATAGTGAAGCCTCATTATGAGCAGGTCTCCTTCACACAAAACTGGTATGAGCAATACCACAAACCCTAAAAACCCCCGGGCCAAAACCCGCCCCAACCTCTGATCCCCCTCCTCCTAAATACAGTATAAGCAAACATGGCTACTAAGCTGCCTCTTTGCGTGTTGTTTTTGCAGTTTATGTGGATAACGAAAGGCATGATTAACATAAAACACTATACCCGGTAGTGAAGTGCAATATACAAACTAATTCGCTAAGGGAGTCTGCTAAACTGACGATACGGTGCTAAGATTATAAATACCAGACCAGGTAACTTTCCTGCAGTTACCATGTTTACCTGTCAGGTTCCCTTCACCCCTTCAAGAACGTGACATATTTCAATTTATTCATGCTAGCATCATGGGTCTCCATTACCCCCTTATCACCTATTTCCCTCATATCTACAAAAAACTGTCTCGAGGTGGCAAGAATGAAACAAAAAAATCGTCTAAGGAAATACTCCAAAAGATTGATTTTTTTTAGATTTAATCATTATGTTATGTACTTCTTTAATCTGATCTCATAATTATACTGGTTTCACTAGCTTGGCCTATAACTGCTATCTCTTCCTCGTGAACTGTGAGTTGTAAAGAGATTACCATCAAAACACGATACTAGTCACGGGGAAGTGCTATGAAAAGGATGCTGTTGGGCCGCAATTGTACAGATTAGCATTAGAATACGATGCTAGTCACGAAGAAGTGCTATGGATATGATGTCGAGCCGCAGTACTGCCTTTTTCTGCGACTGAGCTGTGAAATAAGCTTCAAAAGGACAAGAGTCTGGTCCAAGTTAGAGTACAAATTCTGGCTTTATTCTTTCTATCACTAACCGATTTTATTCCGCTTATGAGACTCCATGGTAGCGTGGGGGTGCATAAAGGCTGTATCTAACCCTTTCCGTTCGAACACCCGTCTTTAATAAAGTTAAAAATAAAGTTAAAATCGTTAGCGGGTAGCAGTAGTATAGTGTTGCTGCGAGTCCTCCATGTTGGTCTAAACGTACAGAGATAAAAGCGTCAATAGACAGCGGTAGTAAAAGTGACTCCCAGCTCATCTAAATGTGAACCCGGTGGACTGCAGGATGAAGTTACCTTTCTGCAGTGCCTCATCCTGCTTTTCTGGAATGGGGACTGAGGAACGCATACTGTATATTAATAGTAGTACTGGAGTGGTTATAGCAGTGCCACCACCTGCAGGCATCCCTCTCCAACACGTCACCGGCTTGAAAAGAATCCTCTTCAAAATAATAATAATAATAATAATAATAATAATAAACCGACAATAACCAATAAATCGACGGAAGTAAATAATATACAAACATTCTAAAAATTTCGGGGGCAGAATGTTTATAAAATTTCGGCAATGATACGAAAAAAAAAAAAAAACTGATCCTTTAAATATCTCCAGACAACAATATTCTCCCACCAAACTCATTTATCTCCATTACCTTGCATAACAACAGTAAACAGAATTAAGTGGGGAAATGTTGTAAGGATAACGTGGGGACTGAGCAGGATACTTAAGCCGGCCATCTTCAACGTCTGCTCTAACAAAAATGCCAGATATCTCAATACACCAACTTTCTCTCACAAACGTACACCCTAATAATCTCTATCTAACAATAGTGCGTAGAACTGTGTAAGTAAATGAAATGGAAGCTGCCGGAAAACGAATAAAAGCAGGATACCTAAGCTGGCCTTCTTCGGCGTCTGTTCTTCCATTTACACCACCATTCCACAATCTATCTCAAAACAAGCATATTTCCATCACATACTTATACCCTAGTAACCTTCATTAACTCGTTTAATGTTAACAAGCGGATTTATGCATGTAAATCAGATGGTAAAATTATAGAAGTGGACCAGGATACTCACGAAACCGGCCTTCTTGAGCATCTGCTCGGACTTTGTCGCTCTTTCTGATCACGAAACACGAATACTCACTAGAAACGCTCACCTCTAAGAAGCTATCTCCATTGCCATATCTAATTTTCACATGCAGAATAATACAAGTAAATTAACTGGAACTGGTTGAAAAGTGGAATCAAGGCACGATACTCACCACATCACTTCTAAATGTCCTCTTGAAACATGGCGTCGGTTACACTTACACACCCAACGCTAACCTCGGAAGTATTCATAAAGATCTTAAACCAATTTCCGAGATTGAAAAAGTATTCAAAGTATTTTAAAAGCATTAGAACTAATTTTGTTTGGTCGATTATTTCGGTTTTATATTTGTTTGGCTTGGTTGCGTGAAAAAATAAAAAATACACAAGCAATTTTATACACACGAACCGGACGCTCAGTACCTTTATAATTTTGGAACCGGGGCTTTGTTTCTGATGTGATGTCTGCGAGGTTCAAATTGGTGTTATAGTTCTGATCAATTCGCTTATTTATATGCTAGTATCGCTGCATTTATGATCGAGTTAGTCGTGTATAAGATTTATATGCTGCAGTATTTGCATGGATACTACCCTCTTACGGGATGTTTTTGGGTTTGCTGACGATAACATCAATATCCATAGAATACAATGTCTACTCACGGACCACCCGGGAGCAGAAGAAAACGCGCCCGCTCCTGGATGATGTACCCTCCTCTCTCGTCTCCCGCGTCCCAGTTCATACATTACCTACACAGTAAAATTTGTCTTTTTTTCTCATTATATCTTAACATGTTGCATATTATGTCAGAAAAATCAAAGAGAGGTTGAAAACACAGAGTGAAAGAAAAGATGATGTGCGAGAACGAAAAAGCAAAGTGGGTTAACGAAAAGAGAAACTGGGAGAAAGAGAACTTCAGTGCTTCATCAGCTGGATGATGCCACATGCTTCTGCCACAACTACTGTAAGGGATAATCTTGGCCAATATTTTTCAGCTTCTCAGGTGGAGTTTCTTTAGACTGGAGAGCCTGTTTTTCATTGGAGTGAAGATGACGTCAGTCAAGAAGTAAGTCTACGTAGTTTAGGTCCCAGAGCTTGTAAGTATTTGCGAGAAGAGTGCAGATTTCCATTGTCATCTCCCTCAACCTTAAATCGCTGGGTTACAAAGGTCAGTGTCGAGCCTGGAACTTTACATTCAGTATTAAATATTCTGCAGCATCAAGCAGTCAGTGCGAGAATGTGATCGTGTATGCATCATCTCATTTGATGAATGTAACATTTGAAAGGAATGGACTTATGATAAGGGAAATGATACTCTGTATGAACCGAAAAGCAAAGTCCAATGTGCAATGGCCAGAGGTCTGAGAAATTCGTGGAAACAGCTCATCTATTACGATTTTGACTGTGACATGACAAAGTAAATTCTGATTTAACTGTGAGGCTAGAGGTTATTGGTTTTCCTGTAGTGGGTATGGTGAATGATCTACAGTAGGTCCAACGAATGTGAGGCTGTGGAATTCATTAGGTGTAAGAATGGATAAACCATCATTTACAAACCCAGCAGCTCAAGATAGGGAGATTTATGTTTTTGCCTATGCACCGCATCTCATAAAGCTTATCAGAAATAACTTCCTTGATTCTTGGCTTGACCTAGGTGAAGGGATGTTTGTTCATAGTGGACCAGTCCGAGAGCTCTTAATGAGAAGTATTAGTGACTTAAGAACTGCACACAAACTTTATGAGAAGCGTGTCAATGGAGTTTAGCAGATGAATGTGAAATTAGCTAGACTACCCTTATTAGAAACCACATCAAAGTCTCTTGAATTTTTTTGGTAAAAAAGGGCTACTACAGGACAAATATTAGGAGAGAGAGAGAGAGAGAGAGAGAGAGAGAGAGAGAGAGAGAGAGAGAGAGAGAGAGAGAGAGAGAGAGAGAGAGAGAGAGAGAGAGATTCATGGTCATGTTCGATGAACTTTAAGTATGACGAGATAATTTTCTAGTCCATATGATTAAACACTGTTTCAAAGCTTATAATATGAGCAAGGTGTGACTAAATAAAGAGTTTGGCTAGAGATTAATGTTATTTATTTGCCTCTTTTCTGACATAATATGGAACCACATGTTAAGATATGACGGAAAAAAAAAAATTACTGTGTAACAATGTAAGGTATGAACTGGGACGCGAGAGACGAGAAGAGAGTATGACGTCATCATCCAGGAGCGGGCTCGTGTTCTTTCGCTCCCGGGCGGCCCGTGAGTAGACATTGTATTCTATGGCTATTGGATAACATGAAGCCAAGGTCAATAACTACGAAAAAAAAAAAAAAAACACATCTGGCACTCCTTTCCTAGTTTCAAATTCTCTCCCTGAAATTAGTTTAAACCTCAGCAGTACTAAATGTTACCTTTTTAGAGACTTGGAGAGGAAATCACGGTACAATTTTCTTCTGCGTCCCTCAGACGAATATAATGTACTGTGACAGATATACCGCGATGCAGTAATAAATAGCATGTGTAGTTAGATAGCGAGATTTTTTAAGAATACACAAATTATTTACTTATGCATGTGTCTTGATGAGTTGTCTAATAGGCCGCTATAGATGTTACACACCCTTCCCAGCACTTACACACCCTTCCCAGCACCATACACACCCTTCCCAGCACCATACACACCCTTCCCAGCACTTACACACCCTTCCCAGCACCATACACACCCTTTCCAGCACCATACACACCCTTCCCAGCACCATACACACCCTTCCCAGCACCATACACACCCTTCCCAGCACCATACACACTCTTCCCAGCACCTTACAAACCCATCTCAGCACCTTACACACCTTTCCCAGCACCTTACACACCCTTCCCAGCACCTTACACACACTTCCCAGCATTTTACACACCCTTCCTAGCACCTAACACACTCTTCCCAGCACCTTACACACTCTTCCCAGCACCTTACACGCCCTTCCCAGCATCTTACACACCCATCCCAGCATCTTACACACCCATCCCGGCACCTTACACACCCTTCCTAGCAACTTACACACCCTCCCCGGTACCCTTCCCATATGGACATACACAGTCGCTTGTTCCTTCTTATATAAAGTTTTCCTACAAGTGTATGTTTGTATTTTAATCTGTCTAACGGTACTGGCCAGCCTGTCCTTGGCACTTACGGGCTGCCTGTAGTTTGTATCTTGTTATGGATGTCTTGTTCAGTCAGGCTTCTTTAAATTGAGTGGCACATAGTCTAAAATATCGTATGAACTTTTCCACATCACCTAAAAGTTCTTGGTCTTTTCACGTTTGTCTCATGTACCCATTCCATTCTAATTTTATCGGAAATGGCTAAACTAAGCAATAACAGCTCTTCTTCTTCCTCCACCTCCTCACAGGACCACTGGGTACTGTCTTCCATGGCTCCAGTGATACAATTGATCGCAACATCCGCAACGTAACTCGCTGACATCGTTTCCCGTGTGAAAAGTAACATCTTAAGCAGCACGAACGGACTGGAGTGTATTGGTATTGTGATGAGGAGGGGTAGACTGAGATGGTCTGAGCATGTGGAGAGGATGGAGGAAGACAACTGGGTGTGGAGAGTGAGAGGTGTGAATGAAGAGTTGAGTGAAAGGATGCGATTGGACTGTACTGGTGTTGCGATGAAGAGGGGTAGCTTGAGATGGTCTGAGAGGAAGGATGGAATTGGAGTGTATTGGTGTTGTGATGAAGAGGGGTAGATTGAGATGGTTTGAGAGGAAGGATGGACTGGAGTGTAGCGGTGTTGTGATGAGGAGGGGTAGATTGAGATGATTTGGGAGGAAAGATGGGACTGGTGTGCATTGGTGTTGTGATGAGGAGGGGTAGATTACAGTAAGATGGTTTGGGAGGAAGGATGAGACTAGAATGTATTGGTACTGCGATGAGGAGGGGTAGATTGAGATGGATTGAGAGGAAGGATGGGACTGGAGTGTATTGGTGTTGTGATGAGGAGGGGTAGATAGAGATGGTTTGGGCGGAAGGATGGGACTAGAGTGTATTGGTGTTGTGATGAGGAGGGGTAAACTGAGATGGTTTGGAAGAAAGGATGGGACTGGAATGTATTGGTGTTGTGATGAGGAGAGGTAGATTGAAATGGTTTGGGAGGAAGGATGGGACTGGACTGTATTGGTATTGTGATGAGGAGGGGTAGATTGAGATAGTTTGGGTGGAAGGATGGGACTGCAGTGTAATGGTGTGTGTGATGAGAGGGGACAGATTGAGATGGTTTGGGCATGTAGAGAGGATGGAGGATGACAGTTTGGTCTGGAGGGGTAAACTGAGATGGTCTGGGGATGTGGAGAGGATGGAGGATTCCATCTGGGTGTGGAGAGGTAGACTGGGATGGTTTTGGCATGTGGAGAGGATGGAGGATGACAAGTGGGTGCGGAAGATGGGAAGTGTAAACGCCGGCGGTAGGGGTGTGAGAGGCAGACCGAGAAAGACTTGGGACGAGGTCATAGAGTGTGACCTCAGGGGTAAGGGACTGAATAGGGAGGCTGCCAGAGATCCAGCAGCGTGGAGTGCCGTCATTACGAACTGTCCGTCTTCTCCAAGGTGATATTGTCCCATGCTAAGGTGGTGTCAGATATTAGCGAGTAGTTTGGGAAATAAATCGTTAAGGAAGAGGTGTTAGGGAGTCTCCTTACCCGTATGAATGTTTGTTAGCACTGCATCCTCCTGGAAATGACAGTCTTTGTTCCGCATTCTCGTCGGACAAGGAAAATCCCAAGCACCTCTTCCTGAAAGACTTTTTTTTTTTTTTTTTTTTTTCAAACTACTCATTAATATCCCCTGGTTTGCTTCTTAATTGTTGTCAATATCGACATAGATTGCATGAATTACACACGAGAATATAGTAACGGAGCAGAATTAAAAACAAATTGTGAGGACGCTTCCTAACACCTCTTCTTAACGATTTGCTTTTCAAGTACTGTACTGATTAAGCAAATAGAAATAATATAATCCGTAATATGCGAGATTTCTTAGTACCTCCTCATCGGCAATTTATTTTGCATAATACACATTAATGTTATTATTCATATAATCTGTGACTTTTAATATCGGCGTAGATTCCATTTATAACATACCGGAGGATTTTAAGGTAACGTGCGCAAAGCAATCGCCGAGGAAGACATCGAAGGCCCTGCCCATATGAGAGATTTCGGCTGAAGCATTAATGTCGGTAAAATTGCAAGTCAGAGTAACATAGAAGAGAATATTATGGTGCATGGTGCAAAATAAATCGCTGAAGAAGAAGTGTTACGGAATGATCAGAGTTAATTTAAAATTAATCCGTAATATCGCTGGAATGGTGGCCCTCACACCACTTTCTCCTCAGCGATTTATTTTGCAAATTAGGCCTTTCTGTTGGCTTGTATGATATTTATACTTAGCTAATGTCACCATAGCTTGCATCAAAAACACACAAGAGGATATTAAGGTCGTGTGCAAAATAGTTCGCCGAGAAGGAAATGGTACGAAATCTCCTATATGAGAGATTACGGCCTAATTTAAATGTCGGCACAGTTGCAACAGTTACATAATATAGAACATTAAGGTGTAATGTGCACAATAAATTGCTGAGGAAGAGGTCTTACGAAGCCTCCCAAGTCTGGGTTGAAGATAAAGCCGATATGTGGTTGAAATGGAAGGATTTTTAGTACCTTTTCCTGAGCAATTTATTTGCTCTATTACACTTTTTTGTCCTGGCTGTCGTTACTGGTATTTTTTAATACAGTCGTAGTTCTCATTAGCACCATATTGGGGGATATTAAGGTGTAGGAGGCCGAATAAGTCACCGAGGAAGGAATGTTACGAATTCTCCAAGGCTTGTACCGCCAAATGTCAACAAAGATCAGCTGATGGACGCACCAGCATGATCTAATAAAATTTTCGTCTATTTCTCTTTGGTGGTGTTTGACATCTTTCTGTATAAGCAGCGAGAGTGAAAACCTGGAGATGGCGGAATTTGCTACGATTTCGCCTGACAACACTGAAAATCCACCTTATACTCTGTCAACCAAAACACTCGTGCACGCGTGATACCTTGTGTCTGTCACTAGCAGTGGTGTTTTCAAGGCAAGCACCGTGCCTCCACTGTCCATAAAGTTACAAGACTGTACCTGGTATGTTCTTGGTAAGAGATAGTTGTTGAGAGACGGAAAGGGGTCCATCGCTGGCACAGATAAAACCCTGTCAGTCATTCACTGTCCAAAAAGCCCCAGCAGTGAGGTTCACAAATCGGTAAAGACCCAGCCTGTGCAACACAGCATGCATAAAGCTTCATTCATCCATCATACAGCACTTTATATCAATTACAAACCTATACAATCAAGTCTTGACCTTGATGCTTATTTTCTCAAAACATATATACTATTTCTGGCTTTTCTTTGCATTTACTGTAAGTTTTCTCTGATTTTGATCATTTTGGTGTCATTTTTTTCCTGATTTCAATACCTTTGCTCCCTGAAATGTTAAGTATCACATATTCTTTTTTATCGACATTCCATTTTCTGTGAGAGTATATTCCGCATTTTATTGCATTAGGTATAAGATAACAAAACCATTTTGCACAACAGATAAGCCACTATGCATTTCCAGGAAGTTTAATTATGATTTGACCAGTTTGTAGGAAAAGAAAAATCTTAATATTTTCAATAGCTCCAAGTCTGATATGATGTAGCAGAGGAGTAACTGGAAGAAGGGAACAACACATCTGTGGGCATTACACCTTTGTTGCCAGGCATGTGTCCAGGTCAGTTCCAAGCTTGTTTTATCAAAGCTTAGCAGGCTTTCTACCACTCCTTCCATAATTGCTTCATTATAGCTTAATATTCTACTGCCATTTACTTGGGAAATGGTGACAACAACGACGATGATGATAGTAATGATGATGATAGTAATGATGATGATGGAAATAGCGATGGTTTATCTTACTGTCTTTATCCGTAACAGCTGTAGTTCAAGCTGTTGGTAGGATGCACAGGCGATGGAGAGTCTGCCTGTACCTCTGGGCCCATGTCACCCCCAGAACCCAAGGTCACACACTGTATGGTTTTCAGCTCCCTCAGTGTGGTGACCTGTTATTGTATTTTTTCTTGCCATCTCCAAATGATCTTGTTTGGCATAGGAGAGACTTATTACTGGGGTTAGGTATAGCCTTCATTAATCACTTCACTGCTGCATCATCATCATCCGGGCCTCTTTTTCCCACCCTAGGACAGGGTGAGGAGTGGCAATGTCCAGACAGCTTAAGTTTACCCAGTCCAATGGGCCACACTCCCATTCACTCATCATTCAAGCCCCTGGAATCCTGGCTGTGTCTGTTACGCCAAAATGAATTAAATTATCTAAAACCAGTAAGTGTAAACAGTGATAGGTGGTGGTGACCATCATCCACTCATTTGATGTAGTGCTGCCTACATCTTCCTTCACCTATATCTCCTTTTTCTGTGTCTACCCTCCTCACTTCCTATATCTCCCATCCTTAAAGAGGTTAATGATGAGGGAGCAGTAAAATTCATGAGTTTTCACGCTTAGTGCAGTTAGTGTGAAAAGAGTTTTATGACTGGTTTGTGTTATGGGGTGAGAAAAAATCTTCTCTTACAGTATGTGATATGTTTACATGTTGACGTAAGAAGTTAAATAAAATACTAAGTGAGTTCAGTTCAGTTTTCATTGCTTTGTTGACGTTTATTATTCAGGCCTACTACACTCATATTTACCACAGAGGTTGTACATAGTCACTAACCAGAGCTTGTAGTTTATGGATTTCAGTGCAGTTCCAGTAGCATCTCTAGGGGGTCTTTATGCTTCCATTACAGTAGATATGTATTATTGTAGGTTATTATGTTAATGATGTGTGTGTGTTTTAGATATAACTAACCTTTATTCTTGTTTAAAATTGCCTTACAAAGCATTTTAGATGTATACTGGCAGTGGTCAAACACCAAGTCCCCTTATTTCCTTTAGGTTATATGCATTTTTATACAAGCTTTCCCATAATGAGCTGGTTTCCATAAATGTAACTGCTCATAACATCAGGACCCCCTGTATTATTATTATTACTGTATTATTATTATTCCATCCATCCATCCATCATCTAATCCTACATTGCCCCATGAGGAGCGTAGGAGCCCGGGGCTAGGAAAGTTGGTCCTGGCATTTAAGATGAGAGTGACCAGCCTCACTCATCCCTGAGTGGCATTACGTGAGCAATAAACCCCAACCATCCCTTGGATATAAACCTTCACCGGCTCAATCCGATTGGAACACCTTTATTATCCACTGAACCACCAGCAGCCAAAATTTGGTTATATGGTTACCACCCAGCGTAGTAAATGGTTTCCTGGTGTACAGGAAACCATTTGGCTTGTCACTCAGTGTAGAGTTACCCACAGGCAGAAGGAAGTGCAAAGAATGAAGGAAAGAAAGACAAAAGAGGGAGTGTAAAGTCACCTGCAGGCAGAAGAAAGAGGAAAGAATTTAGGAAAGAAAAACAGAAGAGGATGGAAGGAAAGAAGGATGGAGGAGAGGAAAGGGCAGACACCCGAGAGCAGCACTACATTGAGTGAGTGGATGGTGAGCGCCCTCACTTACCGCTAAATTATTATCATTACTATTAGCATCATCATCCATATTATTGCCATCATGCAACTAATCAACAATTTTTCAGGTTGCAACAAGACCCCCCTGCAGGAGTCAGTGCTGCTGCCACAGAAAACATCATGATCTGGAACACCATTATCTTTGGGTGAGTTCCTATAGTATGTTCACTGTAACCTGGCTTAGAGAAGTTAATCCTGGAATTGATAGAGGAGGAATTAAGCATGGTGTGGGGGTCTAGAGAAACACAGCTGCTTGTGCTTGGCTTTATTCCGAGCAGCGGGGACAGGCACAACAGACGCCTGGGGCTGTGATTCAGAAGGCTCTGCCATCGCCCATGAACAGGCAGTATCCTACATCCCCCCCTCCCCAAGATTTTTAGATGGTTAACATACATAATTCTGAAAATCTGATATAAACTGTGGAATGCAGAGGTACATACTGTAGTTTATTCCATCCATTCATCATCCAATCCTATATTGCCCCATGAAAAACGTAGGAGCCCAGGGCTAGGTAGTTGGTCTCGACATTGAAGATGAGAGTTACCAGCCTCACTCATCCCTGAGTGGTATTACATGAGTAATCAGCCCCAACCATCCCTTGGATATAAACCTTCACCGGCTCAATCCGACTGGAGTGCAATAATTACCGTACCCACTAAACCACCAGGTGCCAAAGTTTGGTTATATGGTTACCACCCAGCATAGTAAATGATTTCCTGGTGTACAGGAAACCATTTGGCTCGTCACTCAATGTAGAGTCACCCACAGACAGAAGGAAAAGGAAAGAATGAAGGAAAGAAAGACCGAAGAGGGAGTGTAAAGTCACCCGTGGGCAGAAGGACAAGGAAAGAATGAAGGAAAGAAAGACAAAAGAGGATGGAAGAGAGGAAGGGGTAGACACCCAAGAGCAGCTCTACATTGAGTGAATACAATCATTAAAATATATAGCATAACATATTTGTGGCATACAGTGACAATGATGTATCACCTGTCTTCTCTATCTATCTATCTATTGCCAGACGCCTCAATCCTGTTTGGGGTGGCCACAAACAAATCGCCTCCAAGTCACCCTGTCCCCCGCCATTTCACTGCCCTGCTCCCAACTCACACCCCCCTCTCTCATATACCTCTCCACCCCATCCCTCCATCTCATCCTCGGCCTCCCCCTCCCTCTTCCCCCCTCCACCTCGCTCACATACACTCTCTTCGTCAGTCTTTCACCCTCCATCCTCTCCACATGGCCAAACCACCTCAGTGTGTTCCTCATAACGCTTCCTATCACATCCACATCCACACCACAACGCTCCTTTATATCCTCATTCGTCAGCCTGTCTCTCCACGTGACTCCACAGGCTCCTCTTAAATAACTCATTTCCACTGCTGTCACTCTTGACTTGTGTCCTTCCAACAATGTCCAAGCTTCACTTCCGTACGTTAGAGTTGGTATCACAATACTGTCATGTAGTAACTTTTTCACTTCCATGCTCACTTCCCTGTTTCTTATCACTGCTTTCAAGGAACCAGCAACCTTTCTTCCCTGCTGTACCCTTTCAAGCACTTCACCCTCCAAACCTCCATCCTTACTCATCACACTGCCCAAATACTTAAACGTACTCACATTTTCCAATTCCTCACCATCTAACCTCGTTGTACATTCACTAACTTCACCTCTCTCAAAGACTATCACTTTACTCTTCCCTACATTCACCTTTAGGTTCCGTTTCTTACATACTCTCTCAAACTCATCCACCAAGCCTTGCAGCTCCCCTTCGTCTTCACTCAACAACACAGTATCATCTGCAAACAACAGTACAGGGAGTTTCCAAACACTATCCTCTCTCACCAGGGCCACTCCAACATCCACTACCCTACCTTGTACCTCTTTTATTACCCCATCCATGTACAGATTGAACAACCATGGAGACATGACACGTCCCTGTTTCAAACCAACTTTCAAAGAGAAAAATTCACTTAGTTCACCATCTTCACGCACTGCAGCCTTCGCACCATCGTACATACGCTTCACAGCATTCAGCAACTTCCCATCTACTCCATATATTCTTAACACTTTTCACAATCCTTGTCTATCCACCCTGTCATATGCTTTCTCCAAATCCATGAAAGCCGCATACAACTTCTTTCCCTTCTCTAGAAACTTTTCCACTAAAGATCTAAGAATGAATATCTGATCTACGCAACCTCTTCCCTTCCTAAAGCCTCCCTGTTCTTCTCCAACTAATTTCTCTGTTCTTTCTCTAACTCTGTCTATAAGTATCCTACCATACACTTTTCCTATTATACTAAGAAGACAAATGCCCGTATGATTACCACACACTTCTTTTTCCCCTTTTCCTTTGTACA
The DNA here is from genome assembly GCF_032717465.1 of Coenobita brevimanus. Taxonomy (NCBI): domain Eukaryota; kingdom Metazoa; phylum Arthropoda; class Malacostraca; order Decapoda; family Coenobitidae; genus Coenobita; species Coenobita brevimanus. The sequence goes on from NC_137032.1 coordinate 5,215,106, forward strand.
AGGGAATAATTATACCTGACTTCCAATCCCCTGGGACTCTACCTTCCTCCCAGGCCAATCTGCACATCTTCCACATCCATTCTACTAGTATCTCTCCCTCATGCTTCAGCATTTCACCACACTCCATCAATTCCTGGGGCTTTCCCTGATTTAACTTTCTTCATTGCTTCCACAACTTTTATCCTACTGATTTCTTCCTGTCTTCTCACCTCCCTCCTTCTCCCAGCCATTCCCCAGCCACTTATACTCGCATTACTTCCATCCTCTATGTTCAACAATTCCTTAAAGTGTTCTCTCCATCTGCTCACTTTTTCTCCCTTCTCCACTAGTAATCTACCATTTTTATCTTTCACTCCCCTGCTAACTTGACTTCCACCCTGTCTTACTCTCTTCACCTCTTTCCAGAACATTTTCTTACAGTCCCTCCACTTTACACTCAAATTCCTTCCAAATTCCTCATCCACTCTCTTCTTACTCTCTCTTACTAATCTTTTCACCTCTCTCTTCCTTTCCACATATAACTCTCTCTTCCACCTCTAAACTTCTTCCACGCCCCTATTTCTCACCCATTCATTGTATGCTTTCTTCTTTTGTGCCACAGCCTGTTTCACCTCTTCAGTCCACCACGCTGTTCCTTGCACCCCCCTCCGCCTTCTCTTCCTTCCACACACTACATCACATGCTGCACATATTTCTTCTGTAAATATCTTACACACACCTTCCACGTCTCCCATCTGCTCCAATTCATATTTGCTCAATCGTTCCTCCACTTCTCTCTTATACTCTGCCTTTTTCTCATCCTCTTGTAACCTTTCCACTCTCCTTGCAACTACTCCTTCCTCTCGTCTTTCCCTTCTTCTATTCCTCCATCTCACTTGCATCCTAATTCTGGCCACCACCAAGTAGTGGTCAGAAAGTCCACTCCCCCAACCTCTATACACTCTTGCATCCATTACACATCTTCGCATCCTTTCATCCACACACACATAATCAATCATTGCCTTCCTTTCATTCAGTTCACCCCCCACCCTTCTCATCACTCGCCATGTATACCTGTGGATCATTTTATGCCTGAAGAGGGTATTGGCTATCATCAACCCCCTCCCAGCACAAATGTCCACTAACGCACTCCCATTCTCATCTATCTCGGCAGGCACACCCCACTCACCAACTATTCCATCCACCTTCACATTACCAACTTTACCATTCATATCACCAATCAAAAACACTCTCTCATTCCTTCCAAACTTTTCCATGCACACTTCCACATTTGTCCAGAACTCTTCTCTCACTCTTCTAGCACGATCTTGCATTGGCGCATACACACACACAATCGCCCACATTTGTATTCCAACTTTCAACTTTACCCACACAATCCTTGACCCAACTGATCCATACTGTCTTATGCTCTTCTTCCATCTTTTACTCACAACTATACACACTCCTTCATTTGCCCTCTCATTCTCATCTACTCCTGCACATATACCCCATCCATACTCCCATTCTCTCACACTTTCTCCTCCCCATTTTGTTTCAGTTATTCCACATACATCCACTTTCGCACCCTCAAGCGCCTGGACAATCTCTCTCTCTTTCACTTCATCATTCGCTCCTCTTACATTCCATGTACTCATTACCAAGTCCTTTGTCCGGTCCTGGGTCGTCATCGTTTGGTCAGTCCTTGTCCGAGGCTTCTTGTTTGTTTTTTTAGTTAGTTGTTTTCCGGGGAGGGGCACTAACCCTCCGCCAACCCTTTTAGTCGCCTTTTACGACAAGCAGGGATACTGGGGGAGTATTCTTGCGCTCACAGTTCATAATCATGGCACCACCTTGGTTGTCTCCGTGTGTGTTGAGGATGTCCCCTACTCGATGGCTCTGTCAGTGGGGGCTGAGGCGTGGCAAGGTGATGGGGTGACAGTGGAGGAGAGGGCTGCTGCTGCAGGTTGGCTACTGGCAGGGGTGTTGTTGGGTTCCTCTTGCTTACAGGGCAGAGGTGGACACGATTCTTCACTGAGAGCCTGTCAGAACCATGTAGCCTCACGCGATACTGCCAAAACCTGCCAGCCTCCACGTCCATGCCAGTTTTATCCCAAAGTTTTGTGGAGGGGTCCTGAATCCTGACTTGCTGGCCCACTTGTAAAGCATCCAGGGCATGTGCACTTTGGTCGTACGTGTCAGCAACTCTCACATTTTTTTCAGTCATTTTCGGTTCCCATTTGCGAAGAGCCGCCGTAGTGGCAGTCTTTCACTTAGTGTTGTTTGGCTACTGGCATGGAGTCATGCAGCTACCTTCCAGTAGCCAGCAGTGCTGGAGAGTTGTTGGTACCATGGAGTGGGGTGTTGAGGTACTGGAGCAGTGCCTTCGACACACTGTCAGTATGAAGACTGCCACCAGTCCCTGTGTTGTTCCTTGGTATTCTCTTGGCTATCTTCACAGCAGCTTCGGTTCTCCCAGTGGACTGGGGATAATGTGCGGATGATAGGTGAGCAGACACTCCCCAGCACTGGAGGAATTCTTGCATTTCCTCACTCACAAAATTTAAGCCGTCATCTGTTGACATTTCTTCTGGCACCCCCTTTTGTGTGAAGTAAGTCCTGCGCTTCTGGATGATGGTGCTGGAGGTTGTCTGCCTCAGGAAGTGAGCCACAACAATCCACCCAGTTAGCCTGTCTGCATAAGCAAGGTAGTTATGGCCATCTAACTGGAACAGATCTGCTACAGTTTGCTGGAACAGGTACTCAGGACGGGGCATTGCCAGTGAGGGTTCATGACGTTGGGATGGGGCATTGGTTTCACACGTGGTGCAGGCTGAGTGATGAAACTAATTCTCCTTCTGAACCTGGCCAATTCACAGCCTGTCTTGCTCACCGCAGCATGGAGTCGAGACCTTGATGACCCACATGTAGGTTTGCTGCTACCTGGTGCTGGAGGGACTTGGGAACCACGAGGCGCACACTACCCTGGTCATACGCGTAGGTCGTCAGTCCACCAGTCATGGAGAGACGGTCCCGGACATTGTAGAATGGGTGGCGTGGTGGCACCTCCATGGACCTGCTTACTGGCCAGTCCCTTGTCACTGCTCTGTTGGCCAGTAACTGGTAGTCTGGGTCGTCATCAGCAGCCTTGGCGATGGATTCCTGGTCGAGGACAATACTGTCAGCTTCAATGAATGCTGCTACTAAGCATGCTACTATCACTGTCAAGTCTTCCTCCCAGGCCAAGTAGTTGTGTGGAGAATCCTTAGAACCGGATATCGTGAGAGAGTATCGGCAGCACAGTTATTCTTTCCTGGTAGATATCTTAATGTGTGTAAATTTAGTGTTTTTTCTTTTAGCCTGATTAGCCTAGGGTTCAGTGTCCTTGAGCAACTTGTCACTGAAGAGCTTAACCAAAGGACGGTGGTTTGTCACTGTGAGAAGTTGAGACACCCCAGAAGGAAGAGGCGCGCTTTGCTGAGGCTCCATGCCACAACCAATGCCTTCCCCTCTGTGGCTGTGTACCCTGACTCTGCTTGAGTCAGATGACAGCTACCACACAGTACTAACTTCCAGTCACCATGGCAGCAGAAAGGGGTGTTGGCTGACACGCATGAACAGTACTGCTGCAACACCACAAAGTCAGTCCCATCTTTACTCCAATCAGTGACAACAACTGTAAGTTGTGTCTTGTAGTATACTAATTCATCACTTGGTAGCTTGATGATGAGTTGCCTGGACTCCTCAAATTTCTCTTTCAGCTGGCTGTCCCAGTAAACTGTCTTGCTTGTGGGCTTCTTTAGAAGGTCCCTAAAAGGTTGCATGATAGGGGCCGTGGCCAGGAAGGGGGCCAGCTGGTTGACCAGGCTGAACCAGGCCCAGATGTCTGTGAGAGTTAGATGTGATGGCATGGGGAAGTTCTTGACTGCTGACAGTCTGTCATCTGTAGGGAAGTATTCCTCTCAGTCGAGGTGGAATCCCACAAATTTCACCTCCCTCTGGCAGAACTTGAACTTCTCCGATTTGAGAGTTATGCCAGCTTTGCCGCAAGTCTCTAAAAACTCGTACGCATGCCAGAATGCTTGATGCACGCTGTCATCATAAAGAAGTGTGTCATTCACACATTTGTGCTTGTGTGGGATTCCCTGGATTGCATCATCAAATCATTTGAATTGGCATCTGATGCCAAACAATGGCCCATGGGTGTGCGCAGGTTCTGGTATCTGCCCCATGGGGTTATGAATGTTGTTGAATGAGGAGTTTGACTGGGACAGGGAAGGTTTGGAGCCAGCAGATCCAGTGTTTGGCCCTTGTCCTTTGATTGACGCTGCTACTGTGAGTGAGGCAGTAGGCAGGATGCCGGTGGGGAAGGCAGCAGGTATGTCTGGGTTGACTGTTGAAATGTTGGAGGCCTCAGGAGATAGAGGGGTGAGGTTAGTCATTGACCTGATAAATATGATTATTTTTGAGTGTGTTGTCCCAGATGATTGGTTGAAGAGTGTAATTGTAAATGTATATAAAGGGAAGAGTGATGCCCTGGAAAGAGGAAATTATAGAGGTATAATGCTCTTAGACCAGATAATGAAGGTAATGGAGAGAGTTCTAGATGGTATGATTAGAGAGAGTGAATGTTGATGAGATGCAGTTTGGGTTTATGCCAGGCAGGGGGACTACTGATGCCAAATTCATTGTTCGACAGCTTCAGGAAAAATATATTGGGAAGAAAAGGGATCTGTATTTTGTTTTTGTTGATTTGGAAAAGGCCTTTGACAGAGTCCCTAGAGAGATGGTGAAGTGAGGAATGAGAAAGCTTGGCTTGGAGGAGTGGCTGGTTAGGGTGGTTATGGCCATGTATGTGGGTGCTCATACCCAGGTAAGAGTGAATGGAGATTTGGGTGATGAGTTTTCTGTGAACGTTAGTGTGCATCAGGGGTCAGTTGGGTCAGTTTTGAGTCCCATGTTGTTTATCATGGTACTTCAAGCCCTCTCACATGACTTCAGATACGGACTCCCGTGGGAGATGTTGTACAGTATGCTGATGATTTGGTGTTGATTGCAGAGAATGAAAGGGTGGCAGAAGAAAGATTTAGGAAGTGGAGAGATGGTATGGGGCATAAGGGCTTAAGGGTAAATGCAGATAAAACAAAAGTGATGATATCTAGGGTTGGTGGCGGTACTGTCAAAGACGAGGGAGAGTGGCCATGTGTGGTTTGCCACAAGGGCGTGGGAAGTAATTCCATCTTGTGTAATGTTTGTGATAAATGGGTGCTTAAGAGATGTAGTGGTATTAGAGGTAGACTGCGAGATAATGCTGATTTTATGTGTGCGGCGTGTCGAGGAGAGCAGGTGGAGATTGTCAGGTGTGAAAGGGTAGAACTTGCTGGTGAGTCTCTTGAGTGTGTTATTATTTGGGAGACATGTGTGCTGGAAGTGGGGCTGGAGCTACCTTTGTTGCTAGGGTGAGAAGTGGTTGGAAGAAGTTCAGGGAGCTCTTGCCTCTCCTGACATTGAGAGGACTCTCCCTACGTGCTAAGGGGTCTTTGTATGCAGCATATGTTAGGAATGTAATGCTATATGGTAGTGAGACCTGGGCAGTAAAGGAGGAGGATATTCGCAGGCTCAGACGTACAGAAATGAGAATGGTAGGTGGATGTGCAGTGTGTCCCTGCATGCAAGGGCTGGGGGGGCTGGGTTTACGATGGAAGAGTTGAGAGATAGGATGGGACTGGAGTGTATTGGTGTTGTGATGAGGAGAGGTAGATTTTAGGTGGTTTGGGCATGTGGAGAGGATGGAGGATGATAATTGGATACAGAAAGTGAGAAGTGTCAATGTTGGGGATAGGGTTGCAAGAGTTAGACCTAAAAAGACCTGTGATGAGGTCATTGAATGTGACCTGAAGGATAAAGGACTGAATAGGGAAGCTACCAGAGATCGAGCAGCTTGGAGAGCTGCCATTAGGTGACGAAGGCCGATGCATGTAAGCATGTTGGAGCATTCAGAAATCTATCTATCTATCTATTGCCAGACACCTCAATCCCGTTTGGGGTGGGCACAAACAAATCGCCTCCAAGTCGCCCTGTCCCCCGCCATTTCACTGCCCTGCTCCCAACTCACACCCCCCTCTCTCATATACCTCTCCACCCCATCCCTCCATCTCATCCTCGGCCTCCCCCTCCCTCTTCCCCCCTCCATCTCACTCACATACACTCTCTTCGTCAGTCTTTCACCCTCCATCCTCTCCACATGGCCAAACCACCTCAGTGTGTTCCTCATAACGCTTCCTATCACATCCACATCCACACCACAACGCTTCTTTATATCCTCATTCGTCAGCCTGTCTCTCCACGTGACTCCACAGGTTACTCTTAAATAACTCATTTCCACTGCTCTCACTCTTGACTTATGTCCTTCCAACAATGTCCAAGCTTCACTTCCGTACGTTAGAGTTGGTATCACAATACTGTCATGTAGTAACTTTTTCACTTCCATGCTCACTTCCCTGTTTCTTATCACTGCTTTCAAGGAACCAGCAACCTTTCTTCCCTGCTGTACCCTTTCAAGCACTTCACCCTCCAAACCTCCATCCTTACTCATCACACTACCCAAATACTTAAACGTACTCACATTTTCCAATTCCTCACCATCTAACCTCGCTGTACATTCACTAACTTCACCTCTCTCAAAGACCATCACTTTACTCTTCCCTACATTCACCTTTAGGTTCCGCGTCTTACACACTCTCTCAAACTCATCCACCAAGCCTTGCAGCTCCCCTTCGTCTTCACTCAACAACACAGTATCATCTGCAAACAACAGTACAGGGAGTTTCCAAACACTATCCTCTCTCACCAGGGCCACTCCAACATCCACTACCCTACCTTGTACCTCTTTTATTACCCCATCCATGTACAGATTGAACAACCATGGAGACATGACACATCCCTGTTTCAACCCAACTTTCAAGGAGAAAAATTCACTTAGTTCACCATCCACACGCACTGCAGCCTTCGCACCATCGTACATACTCTTCACAGCATTCAGCAACTTCCCATCTACTCCATATATTCTTAACACTTTCCACAATCCTTGTCTATCCACCCTGTCATATGCTTTCTCCAAATCCATGAAAGCCGCATACAACTTCTTTCCCTTCTCTAGAAACTTTTCCACTAAAGATCTAAGAATGAATATCTGATCTACACAACCTCTTCCCTTCCTAAAGCCTCCCTGTTCTTCTCCAACTAATTTCTCTGTTCTTTCTCTAACTCTGTCTATAAGTATCCTACCATACACTTTTCCTATTATACTAAGAAGACAAATGCCCCTATGATTACCACACACTTCTTTTTCCCCTTTTCCTTTGTACAAGGGAATAATTATACCTGACTTCCAATCCTCCGGGACTCTACCTTCCTCCCAGGCCAATCTGCACATCTTCCACATCCATTCTACTGCTATCTCTCCCCCATGCTTCAGCATTTCACCACACACTCCATCAATTCCTGGGGCTTTCCCCGATTTAACTTTCTTCATTGCTTCCACAACTTCTATCCTACTGATTTCTTCCTGTCTTCTCACCTCCCTCCTTCTCCCAGCCATTCCCCAGCCACTTATACTCGCATTACTTCCATCCTCTACGTTCAACAATTCCTTAAAGTGTTCTCTCCATCTGCTCACTTTTTCTCCCTTCTCCACTAGTAATCTACCATTTTTATCTTTCACTCCCCTGCTAACTTCACTTCCACCTTGTCTTACTCTTTTCACTTCTCTCCAGAACATTTCCTTACAGTCCCTCCACTTTACACTCAAATTCCTTCCAAATTCCTCATCCACTCTCTTCTTACTCTCTCTTACTAATCTTTTCACCTCTCTCTTCCTTTCCACATATAACTCTCTCTTCCGCCTCTCAACTTCTTCCACGCCCCTATTTCTCACCCATTCATTGTATGCTTTCTTCTTTTGTGCCACAGCCTGTTTCACCTCTTCAGTCCACCACGCTGTTCCTTGCACCCCCCTCCGCCGTCTCTTCCTTCCACACACCACATCACATGCTGCACATATTTCTTCTGTAAATATCTTACACACACCTTCCACGTCTCCCTTCTGCTCCAATTCATATTTGCCCAATCGTTCCTCCACTTCTCTCTTATACTCTGCCTTTTTCTCATCCTCTTGTAACCTTTCCACTCTCCTTGCAACAACTCCTTCCTCTCGTCTTTCCCTTCTTCTATTCCTCCATCTCACTTGCATCCTAATTCTGGCCACCACCAAGTAGTGGTCAGAAAGTCCACTCCCCCAACCTCTATACACTCTTGCATCCTTTACACATCTTCGCATCCTTTCATCCACACACACATAATCAATCATTGCCTTCCTTTCATTCAGTTCACCACCCACCCTTCTCATCACTCGTCATGTATACCTGTGGATCATTTTATGCCTGAAGAGGGTATTGGCTATCACCAACCCCCTCCCAGCACAAATGTCCACTAACGCACTCCCATTCTCATCTATCTCGGCAGGCACACCCCACTCACCAACTATTCCATCCACCTTCACATTACCAACTTTACCATTCATATCACCAATCAAAAACACTCTCTCATTCCTTCCAAACTTTTCCATGCACACTTCCACATTTGTCCAGAACTCTTCTCTCACTCTTCTAGCACGATCTTGCGTTGGCGCATACACACACACAATCGCCCACATTTGTATTCCAACTTTCAACTTTACCCACACAGTCGCCCACATTTGTATTCCAACTTTCAACTTTACCCACACAATCCTTGACCCGACTGATCCATACTGTCTTATGCTCTTCTTCCATCTTTTACTCACAACTATACACACTCTTTCCTTTCAGAAATGAAACGACAAATTACTATTTTTTCAGGGCAGACGACACCCTCTTTGAAGACATTAATATCACTTTTTTCCTCCCCTAATGGGATTAAGGCATCTGGCTATAGATAGATTGGAATATAGATTATTATTATTATTTTTTTTTTTCAGGCAGACAACGCCCCCTTTGAAGCTGGTACTTTGGTGTAGTGCTGCCAACCTGTCACCATGAAGTTGGTCAGCAAGATGTTCCAGGCCAATGTTTACTTGGATGGTTGCATTTGCAGGGACATTCTATTCTAATTTGATGGTAAATTAGACTGAACTGATTCTACGTCCCCTGGAATTAACATGTAAGTATCACATCCCTTGGCAGAATCTTGTGTAATTTAGCAGTGAATGTGACAGTCATCAAACACTGCATGCTGAATATTAACTATTGTTCATTCACTGTAACTTGGCCCAGATTTTCATCGTTTTGCAGCTTTCCATAGTTTTGAGGAGGAATGAGGCCTGTAGTCATGTAATAAGTTCAGTAAAATAATGTTCCGTGGGAATTTTGGTGTGACAGCAAGCCACCTATTCAGATATCTCAAGGATGCCCCAAAATAACATTAAAAACCTGTTGGCAGTCACTGAAACTGCTGGCATCAGCCTAATGACACCCGTATTGAAAGTGTATAGCTGGCACATTTCACATGGATTTTTTCGTCAACTATTCTCTTCTATTCTGTCATCCAATCCTACACTGTCCCATGAAGAGCGTAGGAGCCCGGAGCTAGGTAAGTTGGTCCTGACATTTAAGATGAGAGTGACCAGCCTCACTCATCCCTGAGTGGCATTACATGAGCAATAACCCCAACCATCCCTTGGATATAAACGTTCACCTGCTCAATCCGATTGGAGCACCGCAATTACCCACTAAACCACCAGGCACCAAAATTTGGTTATATGCACAATCTATAAAATTTACATGTTTACTGCTGTGATTAATTTTTCATCCAGGTTCTGCCTCATGGAGCCCCAGTAGGATTAAAGTGATTTTATTTTCAGGAGGCATTTTTTTTTTGATCAAGTAAATGATAACATGTACCTCAGTGACTGAACAGACAGGAGCTACAGCAGTATCTTAATACACCCTTTTTTCCTATTGCTTCTAATCCCCCCCCTTGTTGTATGTTGCAGGGGAGGGAGGAGGAGGAGGAGGGAGAGAGAGTGGGGGGAAGGAAGGAGGGGGGATGAAGGGGGAGAGAGGAGGGAGAGGGAGATGGAGGAAGCTGCTTTTCAGGGAAGAGGAAGAGGTAGAGGGAAGAATGATGACCAAAGGTGGAAAGACAAGGAGGGGAAAGGAAGAAAGGAGAGAAAGATGGGGTGGAGAGACAGGAAGGAGGAAGAAGGAATATGAAGCAAGGGATGGAGGGGATGGGAACTAGTGGGAGGGTGGAAGGGGGAGGGAACAAGTGGAGGGAAAGAATGTGGCAGTTGGTGGAATCTGCCAACTTTGGTCTGCCTGGCTGGAGCTGTGGCTGGTGAAGGATGTTTACATTTTATTATAAGATTTTTTCCTTTTTCTTCCCATTAATTGTTTTTATGATGATAATATTGACTTTAACTTGTATTGCACACATTCCTGAGTATTTCTAAAGCTTACTAATTGATATTTTTCATGGAGTTTTTAGTGTCAGTGTCATGGCTTAAATGAATTTTCACTTTCAGGGGTGTGAGTTTGGGGGATAGGACAGCAAGATGGCAAAAAACAGCATGACATGGAGGTGAAGTAATATGTGGGCACCTTTCTGGCATCAAGGCAGTTAGCTGTACAGGACTACCACCATCACAGCTACCAGAACTACCATAGCCACTATTAGTGCAACCACAACCATCAGTTTGCTATTGAATACTATTGCTGGAGGGGGCATTTAACTGGATACCAATTTGATCAATATGCCGTAACCTTATCTATTATTTTTTTGTGCATGTTACTTCCATATGGCTGTATATAGCTTATGAGGCTTTTCTACAGGGGTTAGATATACATAGACTTTCACCAACCAAAGTGATGATATTCTAAAAATCGTTTGGTATAGAAAGCTTCATCTAACAATGATCCCTTGCCCCTTTTCAGTTAATTTACAGCCTGGTGTAGTAAGACTGGGTGGGTAATTTTGACTGGTAATCATGGAGACATTCCTTACTTAAGACTTGTCAAATTCCATGCAGCAAAATTGTAAATTTCCCAAACCCTTGCCAGATAGTTGGTTGCCAAGTGGTCAGATTAGGATGGTAATTTTGACTAGTAACCAAGGAGAATCATAACTAAGGCTCAAGATTCCATGCAGCAACTTTGTAAAGATCCCGAGCCCCTATTCAGTTAGTTGATGGCCAAGTGTCGTCACACTGGGAGGGTTATTTTGACTAAAGGTCTGTTACAATAACTAGACCCATATTTTCATTCTTTAGTGGCTTATTTCACACAGCTCATTGGTAGAAAGACAGTGGTATGGTTCTGCATTCATCCCATAGCACTTCATGACAAGCCTTATACAGTATTCTGATATCTGTCTAGTATTACAATTTAGCATTTAAAATGGAGGGATGGCAAATTTTAGACCAAGTCAGAGTAAAACGAATTTAGTAACAAAGGCTTCAACTCCTAGCTAAGGCTCGTCAAGGTCCAGCTAACCACATCGTCTTATTATTCGTGGGAATGACCCTTTGTTAGAAAATTGGCTGTAGGAATAAGAATATATGGCTAATGTGTTACTGGGATTATCCACACCTTTCCCACCCCAGGGTAGGGTCCAGGGAGTCAAAAAAAAAAAAAAAAAAAAAAAAAAAAAAAAAAAAAACAGATACTAACCAGTGTTCACCTGCTTAACCATTATTCCCAGTCTTTCATGTATGCAACAGGTCAACTCTGGAACTGTCTCTGTCTATCCTTATTTTCTACTGCCTATGATCTCCAGTCTTTGAAACACAGGGTGTCCAGGCATCTAGAAATGAATGGGTTGTGAATTTGGCTCTGTTATCTTGTTTTTGTTTTATCTTGGAAGGAACTGTTTGTGGGCTCCTGGCCTTTGGTTCCTTCTTCCTTGCATTAAAAAAAAGAAGAAGAAGAAGAAGAAAAAAAATGCTTGAGCTACACTGCCATTCTCACCATTCAAGCCCCTGGAATCCTGGCATCAAGGGGCTGGAATGTTTGCTGAGCCATTGACCATGATGAAGCGTCTACTGTAAATGGCAGTATACAGGTTTTACTCTAACCTGGCCTAAAATTCTCTTTCCATCCATATTCCTGAGCTGTAACAAGAGTAACTGTAGACTATGATGTTAGTCCTGAAGTGTTATGGGTGAGATGTAGATTTGTCGTATTGTCTTTTTGCCTTTGTGCTAGAAAAGAGTCTTTGTCTGATAGGCAGACCTAAATTTGTCCTTTTGCAGCTTATTTGTATTATTTCATTTTTTTTTCATTACTCATAGGGCAACGTAGGATGATGAATGAAAAAAAATGATATGCTACAAATAAGCTGCAAAAGGACAAATTTAGGCCTACTGATAAAACCAGGCAGCCATACTGTTTTCTTGAACTTGTCCTAAATTGCCCCTCATCTTAAAATGATCTTGTAAGGATAATCTAGGGTTGGTGGCGGTACTGTCAAAGACGAGGGAAAGTGGCCATGTGCAGTTTGCCACAAGGGCGTGGGAAGTAATTCCATCTTGTGCGGTGTGTGCGATAAATGGGTGCATAAGAGATGTAGTGGTATCAGAGGTAGACTGCGAGATAATGCTGATTTTATGTGTACGGCGTGCCGGGGTGATGAGGTGGAGATTGTCAGACATGAAAGGATTGAACTTGCTGGTGAATCTCTTGAGTGTGTGGAAGAGTTTTGTTATTTGGGAGACATGTTGTGTGCTGGAGGTGGGGCTGGAGCTAGCTCTGTGGCTAGGGTGAGAAGTGGTTGGAAGAAGTTCAGGGAGCTCTTGGCTCTCCTGACATTGAGAGGGCTCTCCCTACGTGCTAAGGAGTCTTTGTATGCAGCATGTGTTAGGAGTGTAATGCTGTATGGCAGTGAGACCTGGGCAGTGAAGGAGGAAGATATTCGCCAGCTCAGACGTACAGAAATGACAATGATTAGGTGGATGTGCAGTGCGTCTCTGTGTCCAAGGCCTGGAGGGGCTGGGTTTACAGTGGAAGAGCTGAGAGGCAAGATGGGACTGGAGTGTATTGGTGTTGTGATTAGGAGAGGTAGATTGAGGTGGTTTGGACATGTGGAGAGGATGGGGGATGATAATTGGGTGAGGAAGGTGAGAAGTGTTAATATTGGGGGTGGGGTTATGAGGGGTAGACCGAGAAAGACATGGGACGAGGTCATTAAGTGTGACCTTAGGGTTAAGGGACTGAACAGGGAGGCTGCAATGGATCGTGCAGCGTGGAGAGCCGCCATTAGGTGACCAAGGCCGACACATGCAAGCATGTTGGAGCCTTTAAAAACAAAACGAACGAAAACGAAACGATACTCGTACTATACTCATTTCACTTTAATTTGATCTAAACGTGACAGCTCCCAGTCTTGAAAACTGAGCTGTAACAAAAGCCTATTAAAATAGTGCTATGGGCTTCTTTTTGGTTTAATAATTCTCAGCATCTTGAATTTTGAGTTTGAACAATAGATGAACAATAGAATATGCTACTAGTCACAAAGAAGTGCTGTGGAAAGGATAATTAGTTGTAGCATTGTCTTGTTCTGCCACTGAACTATGTATGAAATGGCTTACTGAAGACAGTGTTGGGCAAGTCAAGGTATATGATAGTAGTAGTAGAAGCAGTAGTAGTAGTAGTAGTAGTGTAATATGGTGTATTTCTTCTGAATGTCTAATCTAAATGTAAATAATTTGTAATACAGTACATTCCCTCTTCTGTCCTTCTTTTCTTCGTTCTTTCCTCCTCCTTCTGGCTGTGAGTGACACTACACTGAGTGTCAAGCCAAGTGGTTTCCTGTACACCAGGAAGCCATTTACTTTGCTGGGTGGTAACCATATACTGTAACCAAATTATGGCACCTGGTGGTTTAGTGGGTAATTAAGGCCCTTCTATCGGATTGAGCCTGTGTAGGTTTATATCCAAGTGGTGGTTGGGGTTTATTGCCCACATAATGCCACTTAGGGATGAGTGAGGCTGGTCATTGTCATCTTAAACATCAGGACCAACTTGCTTAGCCCTGGGCCCCGACGCTCATCATGGGGCAACATAGGATTGGATGATGGAATAAATTTTTTGAAAAAACTTGTTTTAAAAATCCTGGAAAAAGCTCCCCTAAGCCATCTAATGGAAACCCACTCTCTGCATGACACACTAGGGTCATTGTGTTTTAGCCTGTGAGGTCCTATAGTGGCTTCCAGTCGAAAACCGACACATCAGATGTAAAATTCCCTCTAATGGCGGCCAAATCATGGTATATCCCAGCGTCCCGCACGATTGTGTCATGTTTGCTTAGAGTTGCCTGCACAGATTTTCTGCAGTGACTCTGATAGTGATTAATTTTGCTTACAATAGTGCTCAACAGTAGTGATTAAGGCCTGTATAATTATAAAGTGTATACAGTACTGTATATTATTTTGTAACATGCACTTCTTTCTTTATTTATATCTATATAATGGCAATAGCATATATTTGTATAACTAATACAAAAGTTAAAGCTTAATTTGGTTAGCCATTTTCTTGCTATTATACTAATGAGGGACTTTCAGAGTGTCATCTGCTACCTAGCTGGCAAGCCTAACTCAGTCGTGGGCCCAAAATTGTAATGTAATTATCGTGGCTATTCTATGTCTTGGTAAACTTATGAGACTTGCCAAGAGCAGAGACTGCTTGTCACTGAAATGCTTATTAATGAAAAGTATCACACACATAAAAGAATATTTTTGACAAGCTGTTCGCATTTGCATAAATTGGTCTTTTGTCCAGCAGTCCCTTACACACAATCAACTCAGTAATGAGTTCAGTGGAGTTGGCTTCCATAACTACATTAGTATCATATTTCTGAGAAAGTGGTGCTTTATTGAAGCCTGTCATTGCCTTAGTGGTCTGGAATTTAATATTTACCAAATACCGCTCTATCGGATATGTTTGTGTGAAGCTACAGAACATGGTGAATGTTTTTGGCATATCCAATAGAGCCAGGATTCTGGGGGCTTGAATGATGAGTAGATGGAAGTGTGACTCATTAGACTGGGCAAATTTGGGCTGTCTGGACATTGCTATGCCTCACCCTGCCCCAGGGTGGGAAAGGAGGTCCCAGTGATGATGGTGATGATGATGACCAAGTACCGTCACTTGACACTTTTTTGCACTTTGTGGGGACCGTCCCAAAGCTAGAATAATAAATAACTCACTCTTCACTCACTCATGATGTGGGTGGATGTGCATATGGTTCATTAAATAGAAAACCAGTGTGGCCAGTGATCACACCTTTGAGGTGCAATATTTGTTTGATTCTTACGATGTACCATGATGTAAATACTGCATTATTATTATCATTATTATTATTATTATTATCATGTCTTCTTATATTATGGTGTGGTGGGCAACAAGCACTGCAGCAGTCCTGGCATGCAGGTCCTGAAAACACATTTGGAGAATGGCGTGGTACCTCCAAACTCAGTCTACTGTATATTTTGTCAGGTATATCTATATCTGGTCACTTTATCTATTTTTCTATCTGTCTTTCTCTGTCTATCTGTTGCAAGGTACCTTATTCCTGTAAGGGATGGCCACTAACAACTTGCCTTCATGTTGTCTTGTCCCCTGCCCTCCCTCCAACTCACACCCCTCCTCTCATATCTTTCACCATTCCATCCCTCCATCTTATCCTTGGTCTCTCCCTCCACCTCATTCATGTGCACTCTTCCTGTCAGTCTCTCATTCCCGATCTTCACTCCATCTCTCCATCTCATCCTTGATCTCCCTTGCACTCTTCTAGTCAGTCTGTCATTCCCCATCCTCTCCACTTCATGTCATCCTTGGTCTTCCCCTTCACCCCACTCACATGCACTCTTCTGGTCAGTCTCTCATTGTCCATCCTTTCCACTCCATCCCTCTCCTCATTCTTGGTCTTCCCTTCCCCCTCTTCCCCTCCACCTCACTCACAAACTCTTCTAGTCAGTCTCTCATTCTCCATCCTCTCCACATAGCCAAACCATCTCAGAGTATTTCTCTTAACACTTACAACCACATCAACACCACAATGCTCCTTTACTTCTTCATTTGTCAGTTTGTCTTCTTATCACAGCATAAAATAACCATCTTTCCATCTTGACTTCCGAGATGTCCCGTCCATCCATCATCCAATCCTACACAGCCCCATGAGGAGCGTTGGAGCCCTGGGCTAGGCAGCTGGGCCAGACATTTAAGTTGTGAGTGACCAGCCTCACTCATCCCTGGGTGGCATTACATGAGCAATCAACCCCAACATCCCTTGGATATATACCTTCACCGGTTCAATCTGACTGTGCAGTAATTACCCTCTAAACCACCAGGTGCCAAAATTTGGTTACAGGATATTAATGCTAGAATATGAAGCATTTAAGTGTGGATGTTATGAGGTGGAGTCAAGATTCCAGGGGCTAGAATGAGGGAGTGAGTGTGTGGCCCATTCAACTGGATAGACTTTAGTTGGTTTGTCATTCTGTTATTTCTGGCTCTCTGCATCCTACCTTACACCATTCTAGGGTTGGAAAGTAGGTCTGGATGATGATGATGATGTTGATGATGGTGGTGGTGGTGATGATGATGATGATGATGATGATGGTGGTGATGATGAGAATAATGATGGTCATAGTGATGATTGATGATGATGGTGAAAACAATGATGATGATGATGGTGATAGTGACTGATTGTGGTGAAGATGATGATGACAGCAGTGATGATGAAAGTGATGGTGGTGATGGTGATGAAAAAGATAATAATATTGACAGAGATTGTGGTGAAGATGATGACAACAGTGATGATGGTGAAAGTGATGGTGGCGGTGGTGATGATTTCTTTCTTTTTTCAGGACCATGTTCCTATGATCAAGGAAGGTGTATCAGTGTTGGTCTTTCTCCTGTCATCACTTACCCTGGCCAAGCAGGTACAGGTGACTCAGTGTGTCCTAGTCAGAGGTGGCCACCTTTAATCAAATAGTTCACTTAGTTAACCATTAATCCGTTAACCAAAAAGTTAACTTCCATAACTGTTAATTAGTTAATTCGTTAAAATTGTCACAGAAGTTATTGATAAACCGTTCATGTTAATGTGTATTATAAAAAAACAAAAAGGAAAAAAGATTTTTGCCCTAAAACCACTTTATAAGGTTTATCAGATCTAAAGATGTACGTAAATAGAATATAATATGCTAAACACGCACAGAAGATGGAAATGCAGTAGAATGTATGTAGTGTAGTAGATGAATTGTGAAGCCGTGGAAGCTAGTGGTAGTTAGCAAAGACCAAGGAGGCAAAGAGCCTTTGTAATCCAATACAACAAATCCACAATACATGCACACACACTAGCACAAAACTGAGTCTCATACGACACACAAAATTCGGCTATGTCTGCTGTTGTTGCTAGGCACAGGTAAATTAAATAAAACATGTGTGTAACTGGTTATCTTATATTTTTGGCTTAATGGACTTGAGTGATATGTAATGGAAGTTAATAAGTCCAATAATGATTTCCACAGTTAACTTAAAAGCTACATTGTTAACATAAAAGCTAAGCATTAATTAACGATTAACGGATTAACAGCATGGTGGCCAGTAACGTTTTTTTTTCTAGTCATTTGAGGAAGTTTTTTTTCCGTTTTTTTTTTTTTTTTTTTTTTTTTTTTTTTCTATTAATTTGAGTCATTCTTGTCAGTTGAGGACGCTCCCAAATACCTTTTCCTAAGCAGTGTATTTTTTTCCTTTTTTTATTTCCTTTTTTTTTTTTTTTTAATACAGAAGATAAACAGAGGAAGGAAAAATCTATCCATCCATCATCCAGTCCTACATTGCCCTACGAGGAGCATAGAAGCTTGGGGCTAGGCAGTTGGTCCTGACATTTAAGATGAGAGTGACCAACCTCACTCATCCCTGAGTGGCATTACGTGAGCAATAAACCCCAATCACCCCTTGGATATAAACCTTCACTGGCTCAGTCCAATTGGAGCACAATAATTACCCACTAAACCACCAGGTGCCAGGAAGGAAAAAAAGAAAATAGAATCCATATACCAGATAACAAGTGTCCTCCATTCATAAAAAATCTATAACTCTTGGACATGAACTACTGTAGGTTGAAGTTTTGGGGGAAAGTATTCTGGGGAAGTGAGTTCCAAAGAGAAGCAGTTTGGGGAATAAATGAAATCTGATAGGCAGAAGTTGTTCAGTATGGCAGTGTATCAGAGTGTAAAAAAAAATAAAAATACCCAGGTGAGGTTATAGAGTGTGACCCCAGGGATAAGGGATTGATGGAGAGGGTGCTAGAGATTGAGCAGCATGGAGAGCAGCCTTCCAGTGAGCATGACCTACACATACAAGCATGTAGGAGCCTTGATAAATGATAGATGGACAGGTAAATAGACAGATGGACATGAATAGACACAAACAGGTAGCAAGATATATGATGCTTTGTTTTGATGTACAGTGGGTAGATTTAATTGATTTCCTTTTTTTTTTTTTTTTTTTCCTAGATCTGGGAGCAGGGCAATGACATGGCAGGGACAGGGCGACATGGAGGTGATTTGTTTGTGGCCACCCTTACAGGATTGAGGCGTCTGATAATAGACAGATAGATAGATAGTAAAGCGCACAATATAGCTCATAATGAACTCCATCAGTGCTGCCTTCAGTTGGACTCTGATGGGGTGACTGATAGGAAGGTAATAGCATGGCTTAGTGTAAGAAGTGGAATATAGTAGTGGTAGTAATGGTTTTAGTAGTAGTAGTTGTCATAGTGGGAGTAGTAGTTACAGTTGTAGTAATTGTTGTAGCAGCAGTAGTAATAGTGATGGTTATAGTGATAGTAATAGTAGTAGTTGTAGTAGTAGTAATAGTAGTAGTTATAGTAGTATTAATAATAGTTGTAGTAGTAGTAATAGTCATAGTAGTAGTTGTGATGGTTGTAGTAGTAGTCACACAGAGAAGCATTGATGTTTGATATATACAGGCATGTTTCAGCCTTTATAAATGATATAAACAGAGAGGTATTGATATCGTATGTTCGTATCATTTATAAGAGCTTCAACATGCCTTTATAAACGATACAAATAGAGAGGTGTTGGTATTGTATGTTCGTGTTGTTTATAATGACTTCAACATGCCTTTAAAACCATACAAATAGAGAGGTGTTGGTATTGTATGTTCGTGTTGTTTATAATGGCTTCAACGTGTCTTTATAAATGATACAAACAGAGAGGTGTTGGTATTGTATGTTCGTGTCATTTATAAGGTTTCAACATGCCTTTATAAACAATACAGACTGAGAGGTGTTGGTATCGTATGTTCGTGTCGTATATAAAGGCCCCAACGTGCCTTTATAAATTATACAAACAGAGAGGGGTTGGTATTGCATCCTCACACAATTCGTGCAGATTTAAAGACAAGTTTTATTGTAGCATGAAATAATATTTTGGAAATTGGCTGTTTGGATTTGGTAATGTGTACTGTATTGTAAATGAGTTTTTATTCCAGTAGAATGGATTGACTCTACCAGATTCGTTTATGTTAAGCTACAGAATGTGGTGAATGTTTTGGGGGTATCAGATAGAGCCAGAATTCCGGGGGCTTGAATGATGAGTGAATTGAAGCATGGCCCATTGTATTGGGCAAACTTTGGCTGTCTGGACACTGCTACTCCTCACCCTGCCCTAGGATGGGAAAGGAGGTCCCGATGATGATGATGGTGATGATGATGATGATAGAGCAGTAATGAGAAGCTGCACAGACTGTTGCATAACACAAGCACTGTGGCCGCCCTGGATGCCGGTACCTTCAGCAGGATGTGGGTCTTCCAGTCTGCCTGTACGTTTTTTATTAAAGTGTGTGTATGTGTGTGTGTGTTCTTACCTAATTGTTCATACCTAATTGTTCTTACCTAATTGTATCTTTACAGTAATGAGTAAGGCTTGTACCATCCCCTATATTAAACCATTTTTATCATACATATCCTTAAATTTGTGAATAGTTTTGGCACACACTATTTCATTCAGTAGTGCATTCCACTGATCAATTGCCTTATTTGGGAAACTGGATTTCCTTGCGTCTCTGTTGTCTCTCTTTTTATGTAGTTTTTTGCAGTGACCTCTTGCTGATGCTTCCCCATAGGTTATATATTCATTTATGTCTATTTTCTATTTCCCTGAGATGCATTTATATAGCATAATCTTGTCTCCTCTTTTCTTTCACTCCTGTAGTGTTGGTGGATTAAATTTTTCTAGTCTTTCTTCGTAGCTTAGATCGTTTAAGCCTGATACCCATCTTGTAGCTGCCCTTTGTACTTTTTCAGTCTATCTATGTGTTTTTTGAGATGAGAATTCCAGACTACTGATGCTCCAGGGTTGGTCTGATGAATGATGCTATTATCTTTCTCAGCATATCTTCCTTTATGCTGAATGCTATTCTCATATTACCAAGAAGTGTATACGTGCTGTTTGCTGATGATACAGTATTGTTGAGTGAAGATGAATGGGAGTTGCAAGGTTTGGTGAATGAATATGGGACAGTGTGTAGGAGGAGGAAGCTGAAAGTTAATGTAAACAAAAGTAAAGTTATGGTGTTTGAAAGGAATGAAGTCACAGAGTGTGCAGTGAGGTTGGATGGTGCGGATATGGAGAATGTGAGTGCATTCAAGTACTTGGGTAGTGTGATGAGTAAGGATGGAACTTTGGGGGATGAAGTACGTGAAAGGGTACAGCAGGGAAGAAAGGTTGTTGGTACTTTGAAAGCAGTGATGAGAAATAGGGAGGTGAGTATGGAAGTTAAGAAGTCACTGCATGATGGTATTGTGATCCCTACCCTGACGTATGGAAGCGAGGCATAGACATTGCAAGAGGGGAACAAGTCAAGAGTGAGAGCAGTGAAAATGAGTTACCTGAGAGGAGCATGTGGAGTGACGTGGAGGGACAGGTTGACGAATGAAGAAGTGAAGGAACGTTGTGGGGTAGATGTGGATGTGGTTGAAAAGATTAGGAGAAATACACTGAGGTGGTTTGGACATGTGGAGAGAATGGAGAATGAAAGACTGACTAAGAGGGTGTATGTAGGTGAGGTGGAGGGAGGGAGAGGGAGGGTAGACCGAGGATGAGGTGGAGGGATGGAGTCGAGAGGTATATGAGGGAGGGGGGGGTGAGTTGGGGGGAGGGGAGTCAAATGGTGGGTGACAGAGTGACTTGGAGGCGTTTTGTCTGCGGCCACCCTTTGCGGGATTAGGGCGTCGGGCTATAGATAGATAGATAGATAGATAGATAGTATACGTGTTACATACTTTCTCACTGATGTGGTCAGCTGGAGATAGTATGTTATTGATAATCACTCCTAGGTCCTAACCTAAAATCCCAATCTGATCTTTTCTCACTTTTCATCATCATCATCATCCGGGCCTCCTTTCCCACCTAAGGGCAGGGTGAGGAGTAGCGATGTCCAGACAGCCCAAAATTGCCCAATCCAATGGGCCACGCTTCCATTCACTCATCATTCAAGCCCCCGGAATCCTGGCTCTATCGGATACGCCAAAAACATTCACCACGTTCTGTAGCTTCACATATCGTATCCATCAGAGTCAATCCAGACGCTGCCACGTTAAAAAAGGGGTGCCAAAAATCCTTGATCATGCATATCTCCTCACAAAATTCATCCAGCCAGCTCTATCTCCTGTCAGTCCCCTAGCCTCAACGACTTCCAAACCTCTCTTCCTCACACATTTATCCACCATATCTCTCCACCTTCTCCTTGGCCTACCTCGCCTCCTCCCTCCTTCGAATTCGCTCAGATATACCTTCTTCACCACTCTATTGTTATCCATTCACTCCACATGACCATACCATCTCAGTACACTCTCTTCAATTCTGGTGTCCACCGACTTCCTCACTCTGCATCTTTCACGAATCACATTATTTCGTATCCTATCCACCCTCTGTACTGCACATACTTAATTACATGACACTTGTCCACATTAAATTCCATTTGTCATTTATTGCTCCATTGTGTATGTATGTGCGTGGGAGGGAAGAAGAAGCAACCAGAGACCAATGGCTATGCATATTGTAGGAATAGCTTCATTCCATTGGCTGAAAACTATGTAGTATTAACTCAGAATTTTCCACCCACAGAAGTTCAGGCCCCTGGATCTGCGGCCCAACAAGACCTGTGGCATCTGATGCAGCCTGACAGTGGCAGATGAAGCGCCTCACACCTAAGATATCAAGAGGCGAATTTCCCACCCCGCAGGTATGCTGTTAAGGCATAAATAAACGTGGAATGTTTATTTTTATCCATCCATCCATAATCCAATCCTACGACGCCCCATAAGGAGCGTAGGAGGCTGGGGCTAGGCGAGTTTGTCCTGACATTTTAGATGAGAGTGACAAGCCTCACTCATCCCTGAGTGGCATTACGTGAGCAATAAACCCCAACCACCCCTTGGATATAAACCTACACAGGCTCAGTCTGATTGGAGCACCGTAATTACCCACTAATCTGTTTTTAATTCCCCCTGAAGAGTTAGATGTCTGAGCAATTGTGTGAGAATGTTAGATGACTGCAGTTGTTTAAGAATGATAGGGAATGTTTAATTATCTGTATCTTGTATCATTTTTCATCCCAGAGTGAAAAATAAATTGTCCATCATGTGAAATGTATGTTTTAGTACCAGTACCCAAAGTCATACCTCAAGAGTCTTCTGCAGACTTAACACATCTCTGTGATTCATTCTCTTTGCATCTGAGTATCCTTTGTATGCAGCTAATAATGAATACAGTGATGCAGGAGAATACTGAGTTGCAAAAAGGAAGATAAATGTACTAACAAAAAGGAGCTACAGTGCCTACCATACAACTTATATTGTGGCCTCTTGTAGGCTAAGCCATCCACTCGTGTGATAGTTTTCTTTGCTATTTACATCTTACACTTATAGATTAGTCATATACAGGAGCAACCTAGCATGGACTACCTTAAGTTTTCCCTTCATATGCTTTTTGTCTTTCCAATTTCTTGCAGTTATCCTTTCATGTTTTTTGTTTATGTTTTGTTCAGCCAATCTTCTGCAATTAACCTTGCATGTTCATTGCTATGTTCTTTGTTCTTCCAGGTTTTTGTAGTCACAATTCCATGTTCTTTATGTGCTGTGTGTTAGTGTCATATTCTGTGTTTATGTGCATTTTCTGCCTCCTTCTTCTGTTATGTTCTTTGTGTGCTGTGTTCTGCTAGTTTATGTGCATTTGTCTGCCAACCTTCTTCAGTTATCCTCAGTTATGTTCTTCTCTTGACTCAGTATTTAACCAGTTCTTTAAATCATGGCCTGTATTCTCGTCAGTTAAAGCAGCTCCCTAACACCTCTTCCCAAGCAATTTATTTATTTTTATTTTTTTAAAATAACAGAACAGAGGAAGGAAAAACAAATGAATAAAAAAAAAAAAAATCCATACACCAGATTACTGGTGTCCTCCATTCATAAAATGTCTGTAACAGTTGGACCTGAACAGCTGTAGGTTGAAGTTTGGAGGGAAACAACTCTGGGAGATGCAGTTCGTGGAATGAAAGAATTCTGATAGGCCAAAGTTCTGCAATGTGGCTGAGTGACATTCCAGTCATGAGTGCTACCAGATGCTTATTACCCCCTTGCTGTCATCTTGTATGTTATTTAAATAATTTAAATATCACCATACTCTTACTAAAAAATGTACAAAATCCTATTACCCAGCTGTATCCAAAAATCATTAGCTGAGGGCTAGGGAGCTTGCATAATTGATGAGAATACAAGCCATGTGTACAGTACTATGGCTCACCTCAGTTTGGGGATTCCTTCAGAAAATGGATGGCATCATTTGATCTGAGCATTTGATTAAATCCTTCAGTATTTAGCTTCATGTATTGTTTTTATTTCACTCAGCTAGATATGAACTCAAGGGACTGGTGGTCATCATCCACTGAAAGGAGGATGGTGATCTGCCGCCAATATGCTCCTGTAGACAAGAAAGCAGGGAAAGGATAATAGACCAGGTAAATGAGACAGCCTTCGTTAGTAGTGGGCAGTGGTGTTAGCACAGGAGGCAGTCTGGCACCTGAGTTCCAGTGATCGGTTTTGCTGACCTTATGCAACCCTTTTCTTTCTCTTAATGGTGTATGAACGGTGGCAGTTTGTGATCACAAACAGGGGAACACTGATATGTATATGCAGAAATAAACTGGTAGGGAAAGGTGCTTGGGTGTCTTCCCAACCAGTGGGAATATGACATTCATATACTTAGTCACACTTGTGTGGGAGCTGCCTAGCTTGGGCCAACTGGTCTACTGTAATATATTACCTGTATTTCTTTGATGGGTGACTGGAGGTTGGAATACTACAAAATAATATAATGGTGGAACCAGCAAAGGC
This sequence comes from Coenobita brevimanus, assembly GCF_032717465.1. Classification (NCBI taxonomy): domain Eukaryota; kingdom Metazoa; phylum Arthropoda; class Malacostraca; order Decapoda; family Coenobitidae; genus Coenobita; species Coenobita brevimanus. The sequence goes on from NC_137032.1 coordinate 5,239,538, forward strand.
CTGAGGTAAGTGAATATGGAGGTAACTGGAGTGAGGTAAGTTGCCTAAAGAATATAATAATACTGATCCAAGAGTAGACCCATACAGCAAGGGTTGGGGTTTTCCAGAAAAGCATAGCCTAACAAGCTTTAAGGTATTGCAAACCCCATATAAATGAAGATCTGTCAAAAGCTGCCAAAATAAATAACTAAAACCAGTAAAGGACATCCCAGTACAGGTAAGAGGAGCGAAGGAGACTGGTGAAAAGGTGGAGGAGGAGGTGGTTGAGAGATGAGAGAAGGGGCAGAAAAGGAATGGATTAATAATAAAAAAACAAAATGAAACGAAAGAAAAAAGGAAAGATGATAGGAGAAGGGGCAGAAAAAGAATGAATAAAAAAAAAAAAAAAAGGGGGGGGGATAGCACAGAAAGATGGAAGGAGAAGGGGCAGGAAAGGAAAAATCTGATGAAGAGGAGGACAAAAAGGAAGCAGAGGAAATGGGGCACTTACTCTTCCATTTCCTCTTTTCTTCCTCTGTTTTCTCTTTTGTTCTTCCTTCTCTTCCTCTGTTTCCTCTTTTGTTCTTCCTCTTCCTTTTTCTCTTCTTCCCCTCTCCCCTTTCTTTCCCTTCCTCTACGTCCTCTTCTTCGTCTGCCTTTACTTCCTCTTTCTCTTTCTCTTTCCCTTCCTCTTTCTCTTCCCCTTCTTCCTACACCTCTTCCTCTTCTTACTTATTCCTCCTTCTCTTGTTCTTACTCCTTCCTCCTCCTCCTCCTCTTTCTCCTCTTCCTCTTCATCTTCCTCCTTCCTCTTCTTTCTTCTTTCTTTTTCTATTTTCGTCTTTCTCCTTATTTCATGTGTTTTATTTTCTCCTGTTTCCACTTTCTTTTTTCTACTGTATTTTCTTGTTTCTCCTTTCTAATTTCTTCTCTTTTTCCTTCCATCTTTCATTATCTTCTTTTCCTTCCATTTCTTTCATCTTTCTCTTCTTTTTCTTTAATTTCTTTTTTCTTGAATGAAGTACGGACTTTAGCATGAATGAATTTAAAGGTCTGCAACGTAAACAATGCCGTAACGGGTAAATTTAAAAGCATAACTATGAATGAACATAACGTAAACAAAGGATGAGAACATGAATGACAACAAAATGTCTTTATTTGTAGCCTAAATAATTCCATCTCACATTTAACTCACCTCATAAGCGTTTATATATGTCTTACCACATTATTACACACTGTAGAAACATCAGCGTACAGTAATCAAGCGGAAATTTGTTAAAATAATGAACTTTGAGAACGTGTTTTGAATGGACCGGCCGCCAACTCGTATTGCCATATGGTATATTTGCATGCATTTTGATTCACGAAAAGTATACTAGCGTGGATTAGCATTATGGTATAGAAAAACTGGAATGAACTCCTCTCTCAGTACATTTGAATAGCACCGAAATTATTCCAAAATAATTACATTACTAGAAATGTCGGGTAACTTCCCGGGCTCGCTAACATCGGCGGTATAAGCCGAGTTGATTTTTTAGGCAATTTTTTCAGACTTAATAGTGTGATATTGCACAAAACCCTTGGCCTGATGCGGACATTCATTGTTTGCTATGTTTTGTATCCTATAAGAGATACATAACTGCCTTCTCATTGAAGATATAATAGCACAGATTTATTTTTCTGTGAAACTCTTGCATGTTACTGTTGCAGGTCTGCGACAAAATGTCTTTTGACTATTTTTTTTTTTTTTCGCGTGTCCGACTCGGGGCAGTGACCTTTCCCAAGGCCCAGTAGTCCTTCTACACCTCCATATGTCACCACTTCGGCGCTAACACGCACCATCCATATTGAATACATGCTAGGGTTATCTCATACAGGATTGGCGTATTGCTATTAGCGGGGGTATTTTTACGACATATCGGCGGGTCATTTGGTAGATCAGGAGAGTCTGCTTTTTAGGAAATTCAGTTCCTTAAACTGTTCCCTTCTCCAGCCGGGATTCGATCCTGGGTCCATAGGACTACAGGCCGCCTCTCTATCGATTCAGCCACCGCCTTCCCCATTTACATTTAAAACATGTTATACGTATATATGGGACTGACAGTGCATTAAATTTTAGTACAGTGAGGACGCTGACTGGTTGTAGAATTTATATTAGGAAGGAGGTTTGTATATTTGCTACGTTAATGTACAAATAATTGGGAAAATTTCTTCTATTTCCTGTATTTAGCATGTTTTCTTTTCATTATATGATTCTCCCACGGGCCACGAACCCGGAACCTCAGTTGCCTCTGTTACTCCGGAAGGGTGGGTACTTCAACGATGTGGGATGTAATTGAGCCAGAGACTGCAACTACTAGCCTCCTACTAAGTAATACAGGCTTTGCAACACCTTGTAATGCTAGGTGTTTTAGGGTCGGCCTCCCGTCCCTAAAGCACCTAGTGAATAGCTGGGTTCTTTTTCTGGACCGGAGCTTAGACAAATAAGAGAGACAGGACACAAAAACTCAAGGCAATACCTTCCATGTGTATTACTAAATCTTACACAGGAACGAGCAGGTGTCACAAATACTAATAACCTGGACAAGTATAATTCTTGGGCTGCAGATGTGGAATAACAGTATCACGCAGGATACTGTACAGGACCAGATTGGTTAGGGTGAACGTCACTTGAGCTAGACACTTACGTTGGTGGGGGAGTTTAGATTTCCTAGGCCGGTCGTGGTGGTTGTCTGATTTCCCTGGGTAGCGTTAATATTTTACCTGGGCCTAAGCTTGGTCTTACCGAGATGTGCCGTCACTGTTGGATAGGGTGTTCACTGTACCTCGGCCCGTAGATCACTATTACACTATTTCACTTTGTACCCGGGTGGAGCTGGCGGTACTGGAATTTCAACACAGGGGTCTACGTATGATCTTCACGTGATACGGCGGCACTGTTCACTATAGTAGACCCGTCCTTCGCTGTCTCACTATTGCACTATCTTTTTCCACCACTTTCTTTTACGCTCTAACCACCGGCTCACTTTATTCTGTCACTCCTACACTGTCTTTATGCTGCGTGTATTCACTTTCACTCACTGTCAGGTCGGACGTGTCACAGTCAGGCGCAAGGGTTGCGGCGGAGTCTCAGCCTCCCTACTGACGGGGCTGGGATCCACCAGAGGCTGCTAAGTCCCGGGGACAGGGGACAGTGCATAGGGGCGTCCTTTCTCGCCTAGGGCTGCTAGGGGCGTAGGAGTCCGAGGCTTCCGGGCTTGGGGTGGGAGTCTGGCCCTCTGGGCTGGGGCCGAACAGTCGCCTGAACTTTTGAGTCATGCACCTGATGGAGGATGAGGATCTCCGGCGTCTGGGTGCAGGGAGGTCCCGCCCGGGAGTCTGAGGGGCGGTCGGGGCGTCGCGGGAGCTGCAGTCCCCGAAGGTTGGGAACGCCATCAGGAGTGAGCTGCAGCGTCGACCGGCGTCGGGGTCTGTCAGGGGCGTCTCCACTGGCTGTAGGGAGAAGAGCCTGGTAGTGGTCACAGGGCCTCTCCAACACTCCTCCAGGCTGCGGGCTCCCTCCAAGTCGTGGGTGGGTGAACCTGGCTCAGCACCTGACGAAGGAGTGGCTTCAGGCCGTCTCTAGCTGTCGGGCCCGGCTACTGGCTGTGGCAGTCTCGGGGCACCTTTGGAGCGGCTACCGGCCGTATCCTGCAGGAGGGTAGAGCGGCTACAGGCCAACTCTCCGGGGGCACCTTCAGAGCGGCTGCCGGTCGTCTCCTGACGAAGGCGGGAGCGGCTACCGGCTGTCTCCTGATTAGCCTCCGGAGCGGCTTTAGGCCGTCTCCTGTAGGAGGGTGAGCGGCTACCGGCCTTCTCAGGGGTGCTGTTTGGAACTGGAGAAACAGTTCCACCCCGGTCTGATTGATGGGCAGCTCGCCCGGCAGGTCGTCTTGTATTCCTGCTATGGGGGCGGCGGGCGAGTACTGTGTCATAGGGGCGCGCGGCCCGGGTGGACTTAGGCTGTTTCCGCCCAGAGCTCATTCACGCCGTGTACACTCCTTCTGTAGGATTGTTGCTGTCTGCTTCGATGTCCTGCTGCATTTTACTCCTCCAAAAGAATTTAGTCTCTACATTAATCCTGAATAATATTTTGTCTATTTCTGATCCAAATGGAAGCTATAGGCCTCAACGCTTGTATATTTTTTTAAGTTATGTGTCTGTTTAGCGCCTCGCGCTGCGATGACAGGCAGTAAGATGTTGCCCTCACGCGGCTGACAATTGACGATGCGTCGACAGACAGTCGCTTCTCTATCGTGGGAGGGGATAGGTGATGTTTGCCAGTGGGGAGGTTGATTGATCTGGAGGGCAAAGAGAGAACTGAATGACCTACGCACGGACTAGGGTACGAGAGAGGGATGGAGAAGGAAGAGAGGTAATAAAGAGAGAAGTGGAAAGAGGAGGAAGTCAGGAGAGGACCAATGACATAGAGAGAGGGGGGGAATAGATTTTTTTTTTTTTAATTTAGGGCTGAATTACAAACACCTTAAAACAGGAAGATAACCATATTTAACCACACACACACACACACACACACACACACACACACAACACGACATTCCTTTCATAACCATCACATCCAACACCATTTCTTCCCACTTCATTCCCTATCACTGTCATCTACAACTACACACACACACACACACACACACAATGGCCAAAGGAAAAGACTAATACAGGGCAGCGATAATCTATGGGCGTGCGATTAAAACTGGACGCTGTCCCTACCACCCCTTTTCTCTTCCTCTTCTTGTTCCTCTTCCCTTTCCTCCTCTTCTTCCTCTTCCTTCTCTTTCTCTTTTCCCTCTTCTTCCTCTTCCTCATCCCCTTCTTTTCTTCTTCTTCCTTTTTCTCTTCTTCCACCACCCCCACTGTACATTGTTTACATTTGACGCAACTCGACTGGCACGTCCTGGATATTAATTCGAGTGTGCCTGACATGGTGGTCCTTACTTATCTATCTATCTATCTATTGCCAGAAGCCTTAATCCCTTAATAGGTGGCCACAAACAAATCACCTCCTTGTCATCCTGTCCCCCGCCATTTCACTGCCCTGCTCCCAGCTCACCCCCCCCCCCCAGTCTCTTATACCTCTCCACTCCATCCCTCCATCTCATCCTTGGTCTCCCCCTCCCTCTGACTGCCCCATCTGCCACCACAGTCACTGCCACAACTACATTCTTTACCACCCCTACCAAAACCACCACTACCACTACCTTTGCCCACCACCACCACCACCACCACTACCTTTGCCTACCACCACCACCACCACCAGCAGCAGCTTTCCGTTCTGCCACCATCCCCAGCACAAGCCTAAACACCCGAGTAATTCAGACATGTCCCAGCCTCGGTTTCACATCATTAGCCAACAGCAAAAATCCAAGAGAGAGAGAGAGAGAGAGAGAGAGAGAGAGAGAGAGAGAGAGAGAGGTGGATAAGGAGGTATGATGATGATGATGATGATGATGTAGATATAAAGGTAGGTAGATAGGCAGATAAGTAGAGAGAGAGAGAGAGAGAGAGAGAGAGAGAGAGAGAGAGAGAGAGAGAGAGAGAGAGAAAGAAAGAGAAAGAGAGAGAGTTACTGGCCAAACCCATTCCTGGCCGCGTGGTGAAGGAGCGAGGACCTGTCTGTTGTTGTTGCTGTTGTTTATAGATTATCTCCGCCTATAGAGGAGACCGAGCCTTGATTATAGCCCTATAGATGTGTGTGGTTGGACAGGAAGTAGTAAAAGAAGGGAAAATAGGGAGAAAGGTAAGAACTGAAGTAATAAAGGCGTGAGCATTATTTAGGTGGAGTGGCAGTTTGCACGAGGCTGATGAGGGTGTTGAGTGGGGTTTGTCTAATGAGGGTGTTGAGTGGAGTTTGTCTAATGAGGGTGTTGAGTGGGGTTTGTCTAATGAGGGTGTTGAGTGGAGTTTGTCTAATGAGGGTGTTGAGTGGGGTTTGTCTAATGAGGGTGTTGAGTGGGGTTTGTCTAATGAGGGTGTTGAGTGGGGTTTGTCTAATGAGGGTGTTGAGTGGGGTTTGTCTAATGAGGGTGTTGAGTGGAGTTTGTCTAATGAGGGTGTTGAGTCGGGTTTGTCTAATGAGGGTGTTGAGTCGGGTTTGTCTAATGAGGGTGTTGAGTCGGGTTTGTCTAATGAGGGTGTTGAGTCGGGTTTGTCTAATGAGGGTGTTGAGTGGAGTTTGTCTAATGAGGGTGTTGAGTGGGGTTTGTCTAATGAGGGTGTTGAGTGGGGTTTGTCTAATGAGGGTGTTGAGTCGGGTTTGTCTAATGAGGGTGTTGAGTCGGGTTTGTCTAATGAGGGTGTTGAGTCGGGTTTGTCTAATGAGGGTGTTGAGTGGGGTTTGTCTAATGACGGTGTTGAGTGGAGTTTGTCTAATGAGGGTGTTGAGTCGGGTTTGTCTAATGAGGGTGTTGAGTGGAGTTTGTCTAATGAGGGTGTTGAGTCGGGTTTGTCTAATGAGGGTGTTGAGTGGAGTTTGTCTAATGAGGGTGTTGAGTCGGGTTTGTCTAATGAGGGTGTTGAGTCGGGTTTGTCTAATGAGGGCAGTGCAGGGTTCAGTGGGTGGGATGTCTGGGCTGGGGTAGATTCTGCCGCTCTGAATAGTTCGGTTGCAGGGCATTTTAGTAGATAATGTAGTAGGGGAAAAGGAGAGTTTGCTTTGCAGTGTTTGCAGTTTTGGTATTGTTCGTCGATTATACTGGAATGGGGGCGGTGTCCTTGCCGTAACCTTCGGATCAGTGAATGAGCGTAGTTGTTTTCTTGTCTGGGATATGCTAGGGGTGCGTAGTTCGTGGAGGTTGCGTACCAGGTGGCTGCTGTGGAGCCTTCGTTTACACAAGTTTCGTGGTCAGTTTGGTTGAGAGCTGATGTTTTGTTTAATATTTTCTGATTTGTGAGTGGCTAAGTGTGACTTCGATATCGATGTGGGGGCAGTTTGTGGCTTGTTTGGCGGCGTTGTCTGCTTTTTCATTTCCGCTTATGCCTACGTGGCTGGGGATCCAGTGTATGATTATAGTTTTTCTTGCTGATTTTTGGTATACCGTGTTGACAATGGTGCTGCAGACGTTGATATTGTCGTAGCGGTCTGGTTGGCGTAGTACTTGTATTGCAGAGAGGGAGTCAGTGTGTACAATGATGCTTGGCGATATAGTGGTGGTTTTTGCGTCTATTAGGGCTTCACAGATGGCTAGGACTTCAGAGAGGAGGGTTGATGCTCCGTCTGTGATTCGCCAGGCTGCTGTCTTGTTTCCGCAGATGAAGGCGGCTCCTGCTTTGGGTAGATTAACAGATCCGTCCGTGTAGTAAGTGATGTGGGGGAGTGAGGTGAGCGATGCTTTCTAGGCTGAGCTGGCGTATTTCTTCTGTGGGGATGTTGGCTTTGGCGGAGGAGTGTGGAGTTATTAGTTTGAAAGGGGGTGGGGGCCCATGGGGGTGGCTGCAGGTATTCTGGGTCGGGAGCAACTGGTTCTTGTTGAATGACGGTGTCGAGGTTGAAAAGTCGGATGGTTTTCACAGTCCAATGGGTCCAATTTTGTTTCAGCAGATCAGGGTGAAGATTGATGCTGGCTCGACTCGTGTTTGGGGTGGGAGAGGTGTCGTATTGTGGGCTATTTTCTCTATGATTCCTGCAGCTCTAGCTTTTATTCGATGTTGAATGGCTTCGATCTTGCACTCCATGCGGAGATTGTAGAGGCGTGTCCATCTGGGTGAATTGGTCATGATACAGAGGGCCTCATTTTGGGTGGTTTCGAGCTTTTGGATTCGGGTGCGGTTTGAGCCGACGAGTATAGGGGAACAATAGTCGATGACGGGGCGAATAGCTTGGATGTAAAATAGTCTGTGGACATTATATGAGGCCCCTTTGCTCTTGCCTGCAAGGGATTTGAGGGCGCTAAGTCTAAGTTTTGTTCTCTCTTTTAGTTAACTGATTTCGGTTCTGAAGGATAGATTGGAGTCGATCCACACTCCGAGATAAAGGTGAGAGTTTACATACTCAATCGGGTTGTAGCCGAGATGTAGAGGACGTGGGGGGGGGGGGTTACATGCCTAGTGCTAGTGCTTTGGTTTTTTGATTATAGATAGGCCGAGTTCTTGGTGGAGTTGGGAAAGGGTTCATTGAGCTTTGTCATAGAGGGGGCCTCGGTTCACTGTTAGAGCTAAATCGTCGGCATAGCAGAGGACGCGTATGTCTGGGCCAATGTTTGTTTGTATGAGACTGTCCATGAGGGTGTTGTAGAGAATTGTGCTGATTATACTCCCCTGTGGAGTGTCGTTGATGTGTCTGTGGAAAGTGGAAGAGAGTCCTTGGAAGCGTACAAGAGCGTCTCGATCTCTGAAGAAGTCCTCGAGCCAGCCGAGGAGACGACCCCCAATTCTCTTGCTGGCAAAGGTAGAGAGGATCGCCTCGGGACAAGGGTGCCCGAAGGCTTTTTCGAGATCGAGAAAGATGACTAGGCTCTTCCCGTTGCGTACTTCTGCCATGAATGTGGTGAGGCATTCTGCTGTCCCCCTTCCTCTGGTGTATGCAAACAGATATTGGTGTGGCGTGGGTGTGCTCCATTGCAGACGTTGGTGGACCATCCTTCCCATGGTTTTTCCGAGGCAGCTGAGGAAGGATATAGTCTGTAGTTACCAAGGTATTTGGGTTTAGGGATTGGTTGAATGGCAGCTTTTTCCTTTGCAGAGGGAAGTTTGGCTAAAGTCCAGAAGCGATTTAAGGTTGAGAATGGTAGTGGTGGCATTCGGTCCAGCGTGAGATAGCATGGAGTAGGTGATTTGGTCAATACCGGGGGCTGTGTCGCTGCTGGTTTTGAGTGAATGATGGAATTCTTGGATAGTAAAGGTTTGGTCTGTTTGGGCAAGGGTGTTTTTAGCGAGGTGCATTCTTGCAGCGCACTCGGCGTGTAGAGTGTTGAGGCGGTTTTGTATGTGTCGTGGGGTGCAGAACGGAGAGGTTTGATGGGCGAAAAGTGACGCTATTCTTTCGGCCTCTTCCTGAGGGTTGGGGTGTGTTGGGGGACGGGGTTGTAGGGGTTTTAAGACGGCACTGAGTGTTTTCCAAATGTGGCCTAGGTTGATGTTGGCGCTTAAGGATCTGCACCACTCCAGCCATTTGTTTTCTCTTATGGTTTGTTTTTCTTTAATTGTATGCTGGACGACTGCCTTAAGATATTGTCTGTTTTGAGGGGTGGAGTGGACTTTGTATATTTTCCTGGCACTGTTAGCACGATGGTTTAACTATTTGACTCTGTCATTATAATACCAATAGTCCTTGAAATGTCGCTGTTTGTGAGAGGTTGTAGGAATTGCAATTTCGGCGGCAGTGGTGAAGGCTGCTGAGATATGGTGTTCGTGTTCGTCCAGGTTGTCTGAAGGTTCGAGTTGGGTTATGATTTCTTCCAGTGAGGCTGTGGAGTCTCCAATTGGCTTTTTTTTGCACCACCTAGGCGGGGGTCTGGGGGGGGGTCGGGGTAGTGGGGGGAGATTACGTGTGCAGACGATGGCGAAGTGATCTGATGTCAGGGTTGGGTGGAGGTCCCATTCAGTGTGTTGCCATTCCTGTGGTTAGAAGCGTGAGGTAGAGTCTGCCACCTTGTAATGGTGTGGGAGCGCCTTGTAAGTGTGTGGGAGTGTTGGGGTCATTTAGTAGTTGTGTGCCAGGAGTGAGGGTTAGGAGTTCTGATATGTGTGGTCCTGCGGGGTTGGTGGGGGATGTGGATCCTAGGCAGGGGTGATGGGCGTTCAAGTCGCCTTCGATTAGCGTCGGTTCATTGGTTGCGAAGGTGAAGAGTTCTGCTAGGTCGAGGGCGGTGCTAGGTTTGCGATAAATGTTAAAGATTTTTAGGGGAGTGTTGGCTAAGGTGATGGATACACCCTGAATTTCGACCTCTTCGCCGCAGTGTGGTGGTTGTAGGATTTTGTTTGCCTGAATGTGATTACATATGAGAATGGCACAGCCTCTGGGGCCTCCCCGGGAGTGCGGAAGGAGAAAGGAGTTAAAGCTCTTTAGCTGGAGGGAATGTTGTTCGGTGATGAGGGTTTCTTGTAAGAGGAAGATGTCTGTTTTGTCTTTGTGCGCAACCTCATGAAGAAGGATGAGTTTGTTTTGTCGCCAAAGATGTTCCATTGTATGATCTTTAGGTTGTGTGTTGGGGGTTGGGGGTTTGCTGTTCGGTTAGGACGGTGTTGTGGCCCGGTACTAATTAGGGGGGGGGGGTGTTTGGTCCGTATGAACATTGCTTAGTCTTCTATGGCTGTTGTGGAGTGTTCGTTGATCAGGAAATGAGAGCGAGGGCATTCTCGTTTGTAAAGGCCTGCTGAAATGCTCCGTAGTTTGAGGTGTTGGGTTTGTGTTGGCGGGAGGGTTAGGCTGAGGTGATGAGGATTGGGTTTGTCTGGTTGTTTGTGAGAGGAGGCATTCGTTGCTAGGGTGTGTTCTGGGTCGGGTACAGGGGTCGTTGTGGATTGTATTGGGTTTTGTCGATTTGGCTGAGGATCGCTGAACTGGGTGAGACTGTTGCAGAAGTGTGTGGCCTCTATCTAGGTGTCTGTCATGGTGTTGAGTGCTGGCGTGAAGAGTTGGGGGTTGAGGGGGCATTGGAGCTGAGCCCCAACACATTTTATGATGGCTGTTCCGAGGTAATGGCAGGAAGATCGTAAGGTTTCTTTGGTTTGTGCTATTTGTTCTGGGTTCGTGACGAGGGTGTGCAGAAGAGATGGTGCTGTTGTTTCTGACTGACGTGGAGGGGGAGCTGTTTGGGTTGCTGCTTCATGTGTTATGTGGGCAGGAGAAGGAGGCTCGCCAGAGGCTTTGGTCATACAGCTGGCGGCTTCCTCCACTTGTGGGTGTCGAATGATGGGGCGTAGGGGGTATTTGAGGGGGTAACCCATTAGGATCAGTTTTCGGGTATTGAGTTGAGGGTCGATCTTCTGTAGTAGAATGGGTTGGTTTCCTGCCGTGTCGATCGTTGCTAGGAGGCTGAGGAAGTCATCGTCGAGTGGAACCATGACCGTGCTGTTGTTCTTGCCAGGTATGATTTTGATTTTTAGTTCTGGGTGTTCCTCTTCCAGGGCCAACAATGTCGTAGCTGGTTGGGAAGGGGTCCTGTCGTGGAATCTGGAAGCCTGGGAATTTGGATGGGGGTGAGGATAGGGGTTTTACTGAGACCATGGGCTGTCTTCTGTTTTAGGTGCTGGGTTGCGGTGATGGATGGCTTCTGGCCGAGGAAGTGGCGTTTCCCGAGGGTTGTCTATGAGAGGAGGGGAGGGGGGTCGCTGTACTATGATGGGGGTTCTCAGTGAAACTGCGGCTGTCTTCTTTTCCGCTCCTTCTTTTCTTGGAGGCGGCTGGAAGACGTCGTCTTTGATGGTTGTGGTGGAAGGAGTGGACGTGGATACAGTGCTGGCGGTTTCGTCTGGCATGAGGGCAGTAGTTGTTCGTGAAGCGAAAGAGTTTGAGGAGGCGGTTGTGCTGGTTGTGCGTGTTTCCTCTGTTGTGCTTGTGTTCATTGGCTCCTCCTGATTGTGGGTGGTTTGGCTGGGAGGAGTAGCTTGCGAAATGTCCATGGGAACATGAAAGTCATCGTCGTTAGGTTCATAGCTTGATGTTGATGGCTGTGGCGGGGGGTTCTCCTAAGTTCCGTTGTTGGGGAGTTGCTTCTTCGTTGCAGCAAGCTGAGGTGTGGGTGGCTGAGGCTTTCTTGCTCTGTTGTCTGCACGTTTCTGTCCCACTGCTTGTTTTTTTACAGATGAGCTTTGTGGATTGCCTCTGTGGATGGTCTTTGATCCCGATCTCGAGTCCACTGTGTGAGATAGTAAAGTTGGGTGTCCAGGCCTACCTATGCCAGAGATCCTGGGCGCCGGGTTTTTACCTCCCCCGCCCTCTAGAGGACGTCGTGAGGAGGGACCCTGGCTCCTACTCCGGACTGCCCCTTGGCGGGGAACCTAACCCTAACAGCGGGGTGCCTTCCTGTTACCCTCTGGCTCCCTAGTCACTCTAGTGACCCCTGTCGTGTCAGCCCTAAACGGCCTTCCCTCGGGGTTCAGTTCGTCAGTAGCAGGGTAACAGGAAATCCTACGGCAAAGTGGGCAAGGAGAGCAGGGGGTAAGGGGGTGATAGGATGTACTGAGTGTGTGTGTGTGTGTGTGTGTGTGTGTGTGTGTGTGTGTGTGTGTGTGTGTGTATGCCTCATGTTGGGGAAGGATTGGGAGGAGGAGTGAGGGAAGAGGAGAAGTGTGCGAGGATCAATGCTCTACCTGACTGCAGTATACAGCCGCCAAGAGAGGCAGTGTATATCTGCAGTCGAGGTGAAGGAAATCTTGGTAGTGACGACGGTGATAATGCAAGGTCGGGAGGTGGTGTGGTCAGAGTAAGTGAAACCGGGGTAGCAATGTCCGTAGAGTTTGGTGGAAGACAGTTGTGGGAAGAGTAAGTGAAACCGGGGTAGCAATGTCCGTAGAGTTTTATGCAAGACTGCTGCTGGGAGAGACGTCTTTTCTCGGCAGCTGCTCGACCGGATCTGTGGGAGGTACAGTATATGAGACAGCGGGGGTGAGCTGGGAGCAGTGCAGTGAAATGGCGGGGGACGGGGCGACATGGAGGGGATTTGTTTGTGGCCACCCCTTACGGGATTAAGGCGTCTGGCAATAGATAAATAGTATTCAAAAGAGTATATGATATTTTGGCATGCTCGTACAGTGATCCTGGCCACGCTGCTCGGCCAATAGGGAAGGACAGGACAATCGGTAGCACCTGAGATGGAAAGCTTTGGGTAACGGTGGGGCCACACTTGAGCCAAACATGTGACCGACAACAGGAAATGACGCTCAGGGGCCCTTCCAATGATCAGACTCGGATAGTGCAGCGGTTCTATCCCAGTACTTTGTGTCGTCTTCTCGGTCATATGTTTCGCGCAAGTTTGGCCGCACACTAAGGGTTGCTTGCTGCTGCAAAATGAATTTAGATGTAATTCTTAGTCCTGTGGTCTCATCAGCTTAAGTACCGTATACATTCCTTAAGCTTTCTCCATAGCAATATCCCAGTACCCCTGCTTGTCGTAAGAGGCGACTAAAAGGGGCCTTTTTTTCTCCCATTTTTCTCTCCTTACTGTCCTCTTCTCCTCTGTCCTACCTCTGTTCTTGATATTTCCTTGTTCCTCCCGGCCTATATTTTCCCTCTACTTCTGCATTGCCATATAGCCATATTATGGCTCGGTGCTTACTCTTGATTATTCCTTCCTTCCTTCCGTAGCGATATTTTGTGTTTATTTCTCCTAGATACTGTACTGTGTTGTCTGCAATTTGTTTTTTGTGATGTCAATAAAGACTGCGTGAATAACATACAAGAATGCATTAACTAACCAGATATTTAAATAAATTGGTAAGTTACAGGTATTAGGGAGGTAGCATGTGTGGTAAGCAGCTGTCTGGAGAGTGATTGAAGGGAGGATTGACGGAAAATGAGAGAGAGAGAGAGAGAGAGAGAGAGAGAGAGAGAGAGAGAGAGAGAGAGAGAGAGAGGAGTTTGGGGTGTGATTTGGGGATTGTGTGGGTTCTGTTTGGGGTGTGTTTTGGGGGTTGTGTGGGTTCTGTTTGGGGTGTGTTTGCGGGGTTGTGTTGGTTCTGTTTGGGGTGTGTTTAGGGGGCTTTGTGGGTTCTGTTTTGGTGGTTGTGTGGGTTCTGTTTGGGGTGTGTTTGGGGGGTTGTGGGTTGTGTTTGGGGTGTGTATGGGGTGTGATTGGGGTATATTTTGAGTGTTTGGGGGTTGTATTTTGGGTGTATTTTTCGTGTGTTTGAAGTGTATTTGGAATGTGTTTGGGGTGTGTTTGGGGTGTTTTGGGAGTGTATTTGAGGTATACTTGGGAAGCATGCTACACGTCGCAGATACACTCCATACACACTCCAAACACACCCCAAACACAACCCAGATACACTCCATACACACCACAAACACACACACCAATCACACCCCAGATACACTCCATACATACATCTAATACACCTATAAAACAGCCCAATTCCCCCCCACCCCCGAGTCCGACACACCCCTCTGAGTAAAATTTCGGTAGTGAAACTTGGGTCGCTTTATCCGTAGACTTTTATCCTGAACCGGGGCTGGTATGTCCGTAGACTTCAGCACCCCTTCCCGTGGTGGAACTGATGAGAGAGAGAGAGAGAGGTGAAACCCACTAATATCTCAAGTCAGCTGATGCAACACACACCGTTCTCATGATTCTCTCTCTCTCTCTCTCTCTCTCTCTCTCAAAAATTAAAATGCAGGATAAGTCGCCAATGAAAAGGAGATTAGCACTAGAATATGGCGCTAATCACGAAGAAGTGCCATGGAAACGGTGTAGAGCTGTAGTATTGTCTTTGTGTCATTCTTCTACCCTACCCTACCCTACCCTACCCTACCCTACTCTACCCTACCCTACCCTGCCCTACCCTACCCTACCCTGCCCTACCCTACCCAACGTTACCCTACCCTACCCTACCCTACCCTACCCTGCCCTACCCTACCCTACCTTACCTTACCTTGCCCTGCCCTGCCCTGCCCTGCCCTGTCCTACCCTACCCTACTCTACTCTGGCCTGCTTTACCCTACCCTACCCTACCCTGGCCTGCCTTACCCTACTCTACCCTACCGTACCCTACCGTACTCCACCTTACCCTACCCAACCCTATCCTATCCTACCCTACTCTACCCTACCCTATCCTACACTACCCTATCCTACACTACCTTACCCTACCCTGCCCTACGCTACCCTACCCTACTCTACCCTACCCTACCCTACCCTATCCTACTCTACCCTACCTTATCCTACCCTACCCTACCCTACCCTGCCCTGCCCTGCCTTACCCTACCTTACCCTACCTACCTATCTTGTCCCTAGAGAAGCTCAGGCAGTGAAGACACGTGGTAGAGAGAGAGAGAGAGAGAGAGAGAGAGAGAGAGAGAGAGAGAGAGAGAGAGAGAGAGACAGACAGACAGACAGACAGACAGACAGACAGAGATAGAGACAGGCAGAGTGACAGACAAAAAGAAAGAGAAAGAGACAGACACACACGAAAAGAGACAGAGAGATAGACAGACCGACCGACAGACAGACAGACAGAGATAGAGACAGAGTGACAGACAGACAGACAGACAGACAGACAGAAAGAGATAGAGACAGACAGACAGAGTGGCTGGGGACGAGAGGCCAGAAGAGACGGGCTGGGGACGCGCCTGACGTATCATATTCTCTCGTCTGGCGCGTCCCCAGCCCGTCTCTTTTACTCTCGTCCCCAGCCACTCCCTCCACCCCCCCCCTCCTCTCCCTTAGTCATTTTCTCTTCTTACTTCCTGCTTCCTTCCTTCCTTTCTTTCTTCCTTCCTTCCTTCCATCCTTCCTTCCTACCTTCCTTCTTTCCTTCCTTCCTTCCTTCCTTCCTTCCTTCCTTCCTTCATGCCTTCCTTTCTTCATTCCTTCCTTACTTCTTTCCTTCCTTTCTTCCTTCCTTCCTTCCTTTCATCCATCCCGTCTGTCTGACTGTTGTCTATTAGGTATCTCCATATATACATACTAATGGCCTACCTACCGTCCAACCTACTGTACATATCAACTTACTTACCCACCTACCTTCGTATCTACTTACCTACCAGCCTTCCTACCTATTTATCTACTTACCTGCCATCCTACCTTCTGACCTATCTACCTACTTAACTTTATTCTTGCCTACCTACCTACCAACCTACTTACCTACACACCTATTTCTCTGTCTACCTCCCTACCAATCTACCTACCTACCTATCTAAATACCTACCTACTTTGCCTACCTCCCTATCTACCTACTTACCTACCTACTTACGTTTATTCTTGCCTACCTACTTGCCCAGGTTCTTCAGTTAGCTGTAACTGCCCAGCCTCAGTACTGATACACACACACACACACACACACACACACACACACACACACACACACACATACACACATACAGTCAAAGGCCTTCCTCTCTCTGTCTCTGTCTCTGTCTGTCTGTCTGTCTGTCTGTCTGTCTGTCTCTCTCTCTCTCTCTCTCTCTCTCTCTCCCTCTCTCTCTCTCTGTCTCTCTCTGTCTCTCTCTGTCTCTCCCAAGATGGATGACAATTCAAAAACGTACACACACAGACACAGACACACACAGACACACACACACACACACACACACACATACACACATACAGTCAAAGGCCTTCCTCTCTCTGTCTCTGTCTCTGTCTGTCTGTCTGTCTGTCTGTCTGTCTCTCTCTCTCTCTCTCTCTCTCTCTCCCTCTCTCTCTCTCTGTCTCTCTCTGTCTCTCCCAAGATGGATGACAATTCAAAAACGTACACACACAGACACAGACACACACAGACACACACACACACACACACACACACACACACACACACACAGTCAACGGCCTTTCTCTCTCTCTCTCTCTCTCTAACGTGCCGTATTGTATGAAAACGTAGAGCTTTAAGATTAGGTGTATATACCTACATACGTACATACATACACACGTACACACTACATACACACACGCACACGCTTAATACACACGCACACACTTCATACACACGCACACACTTCATACACACACGCAAACACTTCATACATACACGTACACTTCACACACACACACAGACACACACACACACACACACACACACACACACACACACACACACACACACACACACACACACACACACACACATCTACATACATATATCACAAATGTGCACACACTACATACATATATACATACATACACACACACACACACATCACGAAGCATACACGTACAGTACATACACACGCATAGACACCAACACATATACGTCAAACACACTCACATACACACCTACACATGTACGTCACATACACACACGCACACACGTCATACTGATAAGACTGTTTATACTTACACACCTACACATGTACGTGAAATATACTTACATGACTACACACACGCACACGTCACACTGATAAAATTGCACACACACACACACACACACACACACACACACACACACACACACACACACACACACACACACACACAAGTATTCTAAGGTAGGACTTGATGGTGGGGAAAGGAGTGTGTGTGTGTGTGTGTGTGTGTGTGTGTGTGTGTGTGTGTGTGTGTAACACACTCTAACCAAGCCACACTCTAACCAAGGCAAGACTATGAATATTGTCCACTATACTCTTTTTACTCTAACTTGGCCTAAAACTCCCCTATTTCCGTCCTGAATGCTGAGTTGTAGCAATAGATGAACACTGGAAGATGATGCTGGTCACGAAGAAGTGCTGAGGCAAGGTTGTAGAGCCATAGCATTGTACTTTCTGCCACTGAACTACATGAAATCAGCTGCAAAAGAACGAAAATCTGGGCCAAGTGAAAGTGAAAAGAATATATCTCCCGCAGTTTATATATAATGTTTTTTTTTTTTTTTTACGAACATTTATATCAACAGTTACCTTTTTTTCCTTCATAATATATAAGAACGACGTCGAACCAAGTTTTTGAAAAGATCCAGGAATGTAAGAGTTCTCTGTGGTAAGAAATTAAGGAGAAAAGTGTTGTGGGTGTTGGCGGAGCATTGTGGTGAGATGAGCAGGCACACGCATGACTGCACACACACACACACACACACACACACACACACACACACACACACACACACACACACACACACACACACACAATACTCTCTAATGGAACTTGCTGGTGGGAAAATGTGTGTATGTAACTGGTGGTGTGGGAGGTTGCCATGATAACACACAGGCACCTCCCGCCAGTCAACCAATTACTTCCTTAGCGATATATTTTTGGACATTTTTTTTTTTCTGGCCTATCAACCATTGGGACCGAAGCCCCTGGTTATTAAGGCCGGATATATATATGTATATACATTTAAACACACACACACACACACACACACACACACACACATATATATATATATATATATATATATATATATATATATATATATATATATATATACACACACACACTTCCATGCATACATACAGACACACTTTCATGCAAACGTACATATATATATATAATAATTTTAATCTTATTTTTTTTTTTGTATTTTTTTTTTTCTTGGTTTTATATTTTTTATACCTTATATTATAAAGACAAACTAATCTAAAGACCCTAAAACTAATCACCTAACAGACAAACCGCTAACCTATATTAAATCCTACAGAGACAAATAGCTAGACTTACACTAATGGTAAAAATACCTCGACTAACAGAACACCATCGACTGCAGATATGTAATGCCTTTCTACATTACATACCTGCACTCATCACCTGGTGACTGTCAGTCGAGGCACAACCTAATATAGGGGCCATCAATATATGAAAGGGAACCAGACGAGTCAGGAACATTTCCATATACGTCAGCTGTCGGCCCTAATTAGAATAACTTAAGCAAGATAATATAATGTATTTACATAATTTGTACAAAAAGTGAAGAACCTCGCCCAGCAGACCACCATCGACTGCAAGTGCCCAATACCTTCCTATATTACACACTTGCACTCATCAGCTGGTGACTGTCAGGCGATGAACTTGGCTTAATGTAGGGGACATCTTTATTAGAAATAGATGGGTGGGAGGAGGAACTATTTAAAATATGTCAACTATCAACCCTAATTAATATTACAATATATACATATTTACTGTTCATAAAAACCATAACCACACAGTAAAAAAGTCACATCACTCTGATCAGTCCGGTCTCTCTCAAGAAAGCCATCAATTTATCAGTCATAACAATGTCCCCATCACCCAGGATGGTGGAAAGGGAGAAGGGGACGTCTACTGCGCCGCAGTAATTTATAAGTGAAGCACGTTCACGAATAAATCGCCGACAGCGCAGGATGATATGACTGCTAGATAACACCGCATTACAGATGTCACAGTGCGGTGGGAAGCGTCTTTCCATATATGGTTTTATGTGGGTTAAAATGGTGGCATTGAGCCGTAGCTGTGCCAATACTTTTTCTTCTAGGCGACTGGGACGGTTGGCAGTGTCCCAGTCGCCCAGGTACGGCTTACAAGTTGGAATATTTAGTCTGGTTCACTGACCTTGCCACAGAAGATTTATTGATTTCTTTCCGAGAAATAGACTCGACCGTAGATCACAAGGAACGTCCCAAGTCTCCTCGAGCTCTACAGCCGACTTTGCAAGTAAGTCAGCCTGCTCATTGCCGTAGATACGACAATGACCAGGCACCCAGATCAGCGTGAATGACTTGTTGCATGAATGCAACTTATTAATGATGCGGCCCTGGATCTCGTGAGAGTCCGTGGTGCAAGATGCAATTGCCTGAAGGGCTGATTTTGAATCTGAAAATATGACAAATGAGTCATGCCTAGAATTGAGAGCATAGTCTATGGCTTTGTCAATAGCAAAAAGTTTTGAGGTAAACACAGATGTATGAGTCGGCAACCGAAACCTGAGGGCACATTCTACAATGATGTTACGAAACAAGTGGTGGACCTCCGCCTCCGGCGCCTTGGCCTTTGGTGCTGGGAGCCATGTAACATCCACTGTAAAGCCGGGTGGCTCCCAAGGCGCTACATTTTTAAGCACCAACTTGTCACAGTCACTGGGGTCCACATCAAGCTCCTGAGTCAGTAAGTGGAGGCGAGCGGCAGGTGGCCGACGCACCCCCCGCAGAAGGTGGTGGTATTGACGCAGGGGGGTACAGGCCACATTGCCGATATTACTTTTCCTTAATGTCCTTACGCCGTAGGACAAGGCCAGGTGGTCACGGCGAATACGGAGGGGAGGCACATTCTCCTCCACTTCCATACGAGCCACACGGGTACACCGGACGGCTCCAAGACACATTCGCAGACATTTATTCTGTAGCACATCCAATCCTTTCCGCGTGGCATCGGATGCCGAGCCATACACCTGTGCGCCATAGTCTAGCTTCGATCGAATAAGAGACTTATACACCATTAATAAAGATTTTCTGTCGGCACCCCAGGTAGTACCCGCTAGGTACTTGAGGACATTTAACGGTTTATCACAACGAGCAAGCAAAGTATTAACGTGAAGTTTAAAATTCATTCTATGATCAAAATGTATTCCTAAAAATTTTACAGAATTTTGAAAAGGTACCGCCTGATTATCCAAAGTTAAGCACAAATTAGGTACGTTACGATTAGTGAAGACTATAGCGGCACACTTACGTACGGAAAACTTAAATCCCCACTGCAAGGCTGTCGATGGTTAGCCAGCCGGTGAGGTTGTCTCCGATCTAGGCTCACCTGGTGTCGGGGCAGTTGGGGGGAGAAGGGGCACAGGTCAGTGGTGGTTGGGTGACCCTCTTGCCCTGGGTCATTAGCCCCCCCGTTGTCCCTTCCTGGGGTGGTGGGATGGTGGTGGCCCGGTGGTGGGGTGGGGGGTGGCGGGGTGGATGGTCCGGCGGCGGGCGTTTTATATATATTAATATCTTGAGACTCGGTGGCAGATATAATTAAAAAGGCGCATCTTACGTAGAGGTTAATGGATGATGATGCTATAAGCGATCATTTTCGACAGGTTTTACTCTAGATAATTAAAATCGTCTGACAGTAATATGAACAGAGGCAAAGAGACGTTCTCAAAGTGAAGTGGTTAATGTAAAGATAATGATAATGTTTAAGTATATAACACATAAGTGAAAAGAGTATAGTTAAAATGAAATATACAGTAAAGCAAATGTTACCGAGCATGATTGAAATGAGTCTTCTGTCTCGAACTGGAACTCTGTGAACCCTTGAAGCTCCGAATCCCATCAGTCACCCTCTAACCGAGAAAGGGGGAGGACGCAGGTGCTGTGTGTATATTAACTCGGTGATAGAATTATAGTGTGTAAACAGCTTCCCCGTCTTCTTGAGGTACAGAAGGGTAAGCAAGGATACTGTTCATTCGTTCTTTGATAGCTGCGAGTTCTCTCTGCTGCGCCAAATCGTCTGTATTAATCTGAAAAAGTAAAGATGCGCTGTGGTGTTGATGTGGATGCGCTGGAGGGTGTTGGGAGAGGTACACCTTGAGATGGTTTGGCCATGTGGAATGAAGACTGAGAGATTACCTATAGTTCTTCCACCTTAACTTGGCCCAGGTTTTCGTCCCTTTGTAGCTTATTTCATGTAGCTCAGTGGCAGGAAAATATAATACAGTACTACGGTTCTACGTACGTTCTTACCATGATACTTGTTATTTATTTATTTATTTATTTTACGCGTCGTATTCTGGTATCCGTATTGCTACAGCTCAGAACTGAAGACAGAGACAGTAATATTAGGACAAGTTAGAGTGAAAGGAGTATAAGAGAGTGTATGTGAGTTAGGTGGAGAGACGAGTAGTGGGAGATCGAGAATAATGAGATGGAGGGATGCGGTGGAGAGGTATATGAACGATGCTGTTGTGAGTTGAAGGAGAGGCAGCCTGATGATGCATGACAGGGTAACATGGAGGCAGTTTGTTTGTGGTCACCCCTCCGGAGATTAGTTTTAGATATAAGAAAGAGCATACATCCATAGTAGCGAGTCAATTGATTTTTCTTTTCTGTTGCTCTGTAAGGTCTTCTCTCAGCTTAACATAATCCTGGAGTTTTTGCTTGAATATATATCTTTATTAATCTATGCTACGTTCAGTGTAGGGTCGGACCTTACAGCCGGAGGGAGAGTGATAACCAGAATTAACTACCATGCTGACGAGGTGCCAGTGGGAGATGGGTGTCAGTAGGAGGGATGATGCATATGAAAGTGGAGAAATATGAGGGAGAGTGAAAGGCAGAATTAACTACCACATGCTGGCAAAGTACATCTGGGAATGGGATGGGTGTGTAGGGAGTGTGATGTTTTTGAAAGTGGAAATATTGTAAAGTATTGGTTATGTTTATGTGTCAGAGTGTGTGTATGTCATTGGTAGAAGTAATATGGTGTGAATATATGTAAGTATATATTATCTTTATTGATAGACAGTGGGTGATTCTGTACTTAGGAAATAAGAGGCTTTACGAAATGTTGATATACATATTTAGACACCACGTTATGGAGATGGTTTGTGTAATATCCTACAGAGACACACAGCCACACCTCCATACACAGGCACACCTTCATACACAGCCACACCTCCACATACACACACACACACACACACACACACACACAGCCTCTTCCCTTCAGTAGAGCTTCACCCATCTTAGGAGAAATCTCTAGACGCTGGCAGGAGTAGAGGAGACTGTTGACAACCTGCATAGTTCACACCTGACCCAATTATAATCATCAGGTTGTACCAGTTAAATAATAATAATAATAATAATAATAATAATAATAATAAAAATAATAATAATAATAATAATAATAATAATAATAATAATAATAATAATAATAATAATGATAAGAAGGTGTCATGATGTTGAATAAGTAAAGAATTTTCACATAAAACCATCACTGATATTATGCACCTGTATTGATGGATGAGTAAATGGGGAGTGTGTCGTCCTGTCTCGGCTACCTCCCTTTCCTTGGGGGAAGCAGCCTAGGTATATAGATAGATAGATAGATAGACTGATGTGTTGATTTTACCTGTATGATATCTTAATTAGGAACTCAAAATGTGGCATGCAGGCTAATAAATCTGATCCCTGCTAGTCTTACATTAGTGACCGTCAAAAACTGAGGTCTTTAATTCTCCTTTGGTCTCATAGTTTTAAGATTAAGGACTAAATTAAGACGAAGTATTGAAGGAGTCTGTATTATTTCTGTGTATTTTTTTTTCATGCAAGGAAGAATGAACCCAAGGCCATTTTTCCTGGATACCTCTATGACAGGTTTCCCTCATTTATTTATACAGTTTTCTTATTTTTTTTTATTTTCATTACCTTTTTCCTGATGTTCTCTGCGTGTTCCTCTCCGCCAAATTCCTAACAGTAAGTGCCAGCAATACAATATACTAACACTATTTCATTTTTCAGAGAGAAGGAACCAAAAGCTGAACACCAATGCAAGATAGTCAAAAAAGCAAGCCAACGTCAAGACCATGCTGTACCTGGACACACAGCGTTGAAAAATGGAGGTCGAAGGCAGGGGGAGATGCACACCAAGTAAGAATGCTCAAGAGATAGAATTTTGGCAATGCAGGTGAGTGATTACAAGACACGTAGTATTTTTCCACATAATTTCATCAACTCTCCCACCTCTCTCTCTCCCACACACACACACACACACACACACACACACACACACACACACACACACACACACACACACACACACACACACACACATTACATTAACCCTTCCACTACAGTGAGGAGATGGAAGGAGCATTTTGAGGATTTGTTGAATGTAGAGGGTGACAACAGTGCGAGTATAAGTGGTTGGGGAATGGCTGGGAGAAGGAGAGATGAGAGGAGGGAGGAAGAGATCAGTAGGGCGGAAGTAGTGGAAGCAATGAAGAAGATCAAGATGGGAAAGGCCCCAGGAATTGATGAAGTGTGTGGTGAAATGCTGAGGTATGGGGGTGAGATTGTTGTGGAATGGATATGGAAGTTGTACAGATTGGCTTGGGAAGAGGGAAGGGTTCCAGAGGACTGGAAATCAGGTATAATTGTTCCTTCGTACAAAGGAAAAGGGGGGAGAGAAGTATGTGGTAACCATAGGGGTATTTGCCTTCTCAGTGTGACTGGTAAAATATATGGTAGAATACTCATTGATAGGGTTAGGCATATGACAGAGGAGCTAGTCGGAGAAGAACAAGGGGGATTTAGGAAGGGAAAAGGGTGTGTAGATCAGATATTTGTTCTAAGATGTTTGGTGGAGAAGTATCTAGAGAAGGGAAAGAAAGTGTATACTGCCTTCATGGACTTGGAAATAGCTTATGACAGAATAGATAGGCAAGGTATGTGGAAGGTATTAAGAATATATGGAGTGGAGGGGAAATTGTTGAATGCTGGGAAGAGTATGTCCGAAGGAGCTAGGGCTACGGTGCGAGTGGATGGTGAGCTGAGTGAATTTTTTTTATTTCAATGTGGGACTGAAACAGGGTTGTGTGATGTCTCCATGGCTGTTTAATATATACACGGATGGGGTTGTAAAGGAGGTGCAGGGTAGGGCAGTGGATGTGGGGGTGGCTCTAATGAATGAGGGTGAGATTTGGAAGATTCCGGTGTTGCTGTTTGCTGATGATATAGTATTGTTGAGTGAAGATGAATGGGAGTTGCAAGGTTTGGTGAATGAATTTGGGACAGTGTGTAGGAGGAGGATGCTGAAAGTTAATATAAACAAAAGTAAAGTTATGGTGTTTGAGAGGAATGAAGTCACAATATGTACAGTGAGGTTGGATGGTGAGGATATGGAGAATGTGAGTGCATTCAAGTACTTGGGTAGTGTGATGAGTAAGGATGGAACTTTGGGGGATGAAGTGCGTGAAAGGGTACAGCAGGGAAGGAAGGTTGTTGGTTCACTGAAAGCAGTGATGAGAAATAGGGAGGTGAGTATGGAAGTTAAGAAGTCACTGCATGATAGTATTGTGATCCCTACCCTGACGTATGGAAGCGAGGAGTGGATCTTGCAAGAGGGGAACAATTCAAGAGTGAGCGCAGTGGAAATGAGTTACTTGAGAGGAGCATGTGGAGTGACATTAAGGGACAGGTTGACGAGTGAAGAAGTGAAGAACGTTGTGGGGTGGATGTGGATGTGGTTGAGAAGATTAGGAGAAATACACTGAGGTGGTTTGGACATGTGGAGAGAATGGAGAATGAAAGACTGACTAAGAGGGTGTATGTAGGTGAAGTGGAGGGAGGGAGAGGGATGGGTAGACCGAGGATGAGGTGGAGGGATGGAGTTGAGAGGTATATGAAGGGTGGGTGAGTTGGGAGGAGGGTAGTCAAATGGTGGGTGACAGAGCGACTTGGAGGCGTTTTGTCTGCGGCCACTCTTTGCGGGATTAGGGCGTCGGGCTATAGATAGATAGATAGATCTATCGGTGGATAAATCAATAATTATACTGTATGGTGTCACGGTAGGGTCAGGCTCCATATTACCTCACCCTTACCAGCTTACTTCGGCATTTGTCAGGTTAATATACATAATACATTCACTGTTATGTCCCTCCATCTCTCTCATTCTCCTCATCTCACCCTGTTTACTCCCCTCACATCATCATCATCATCATCATCATCATTATATTTCCCAGTTCTGTATTATATAACCATTTTTTTTTTTTTTTTACATACTACATAAATGTAACATGTGTTGTACTTCATGAATATAGGATATGGCTGTATGATAGGCCAGCCAGTTGCAAGTAATGGTGTGTGTGTGTGTGTGTGTGTGTGTAATTCACCGGGTCGGTCAGGAACACTTGATGGTCGTGATCGTCAGCTTTTACCCTCCCGGAAGGGAGCTGAGAGCTCATATAGTCCGATCTAAGGGCAAGGCTGTGACCACACACGCACACACCAGTCCCCTTGCTGAAGGGGGACAGTAACCACCCACTTCGTCAGTGAAACTTTTCGCAACGTGTGTGTGTGTGTATGTGTGTGTGTGTGTGTGTGTGTGTGTGTGTGTGTGTGTGTAAACTTAACCCATTAGGTGTGGTGGCTTCTCTTCAGTTAACATAAAATCGCTTACTGTATGCTGAAGTATATATAGATGTATATTTATTTTCCGGTCACAGCGTTCATCTAGCACGTCATATACTGTTCAGTTCTGCCGAGTTGCTCTTAGCTGAACGTATCGATGTAACGTTAGCCAAAACAAAATACCGTCTTTGTAACTAATTCGCATCTTACAGTTTCGATATCTAATCTCATTGTTCGTACATCACGATACTTTAGGCAGACAAGAAAATAATCTACCGAAATAGAAAACGCTAGTTACATGGATAACTGATATATTTTTCGTTCCTGGACTAGGCACATTTTACCCCTCTCCTATTCTGTCCTACTTTAGCCTAAACCAACCCATCCTAACCTACTTTTCTCTGCCCTACACTACCCTACCCCAGCCTACCCTGCCCTAGCGTTCCCTACCCTATCCTACCGCTGAGGTCTCCTGTAGGGATACTCGTTCTTCGGTTTTTGCCAGGCTTAGGGAGGTGGAGGAGATTAAGGTGTTGGACATCCGTTCTGGGGGCGGAGAGACTTACAACATCCCTTTGTCTTGTTGTAAATTTTGGTCTACCCTTTCCCTGTCATGACACTTCTCCGGAGTCGATAATATTCCCCATGCAGTGCTGAGGTACCTGGATGATGGCGCAGTGTCCTTCCTCCCGAGTCTTATAAATAGAATTTGGAGAGATTCGTCCACTCCTGCTTCTTGGCGGGGGGCTGTTGTCCTACCGTTTCACAAGCCAGGTATTGCAGGTCACCATCTTGGTTTGCGTGGTAGGTTGCCTTTACTGATTATGGAATTTTTCCGTATTGGTGCCACCTTGTTTCCCTGATATCCTCAACAGGAGGGAGTGCCTCAAACTAGTGTCCTTAGTGTCACCGTCTTTGCTAAAGTTCAGGAAGATTTTGTTGGTTCTGTTCCGGAGGGAGTGTCTGCCTCGCCGTATCCTCGCTATCCACATCCGTTTGGGTACAGGGTGAAGGCTGCCATGGGGGATGTGGATGTTCCAACCTTTCTTGTTTGTCCTGTGCGTGGACCAAGGATGGCTCCCTGGCTCCTCTCAGGGGTGCAACCGTGTGTTTTACTTTCCTGAGAGAGGGGCCTTTCTTTCCTCACAGGCGACTCTTTGCTATTTTTTTAGAACATGCTTCCTCTCACAGTGTCTCGATTCTCGTATGTACTGATGGATTGAAATCCCGTGAGAGGACAGGCTTGGGTGTTATATTTCCCGATTTCATTCGTGGTAGGAGTCTTCCCCCCATCGTATGTACGTTTATCACAGAACTTACTGCTATTTTACTCGCAGTCAAATTGATATTTAGCTTCCCTCCTGTTTGTTATACAGTTTTTAGCGACTCTGCCGATCTCCATTTTGTGTTTTCCCGTCCAATCCTCTTTTGTTGTCTACAGTGTTTTATAATGGCTGTGCTTGCTAGGGACTGCTTTGTGGTTTTGTACCATTGTGGGCAATGAGCATGCTGACGCTCTGGCAAAGGCTGCTGCCTCTCGCCCATCCTCACCTCTCCCCTGCCTCGCTCAGTGATATTCATCTAACCACTCACTGTTTGCTCCCACTGGCAGTGTAGGTGGGATGCGGTGGGGGCCAACAAAATGTGTGATATTTGTGGGTAAACGGGCCCCTTCATTTGCCGAGGTCTGAATGCAGGTGGGATACGGCTTTATGCTGGCTCCGAATGGGCCATTCCTGGTTCTCTCATTGATTTTTAATGGAGGACTCTCCCCCTACTTTCTGTGTGGAATGCTTCGTCCCCCTGACTCTTCGGCTTTTGCTGATGGTGTCCACTGTTGGGGAATTGCGCCATCGTTACCTCTCTGAGCACCGGGCAGGAGAGGGATTGTAGTCTTCTGTTGGTACTTGGAGAGCATGCTTGTTGTGGTGGAGGGGGAAACCTTTGCTTGGTGTAGGCAGCTGCACTACCGTGTAATATTTAGTATACGGTGGTTTTAGTGTTCTTAGTGTTTTAGTGTTTTTCTTGTTTTAATTATGAATCGTATTTTGTGTGTGTGTGTGTGTGTGTGTGTGTGTGTGTGTGTGTGTGTGTGTGTGTGTGTGTGTGTATGTGTGTGTGCGTGTGTGTGTGTGTGTGTGTATGTGTGTGTGTATGTGTGTGTGTGTGTGTGTGTGTGTGTGTGTGTGTGTGTGTGTGTGTGTGTGTGTGTGTGTGTATTTCATCTTTTCGAGTGCTTTTATTCTCGTTGTCGTCCGGCGGCATATGACCCTGGTTGTTGTATCGCCAGATTTTATTGTATATACTTATTCAGTTTAATTTACCCTACCCTACTCTTCTCGACCC
This sequence comes from Coenobita brevimanus, assembly GCF_032717465.1. Lineage (NCBI taxonomy): Eukaryota > Metazoa > Arthropoda > Malacostraca > Decapoda > Coenobitidae > Coenobita > Coenobita brevimanus. The sequence continues at coordinate 5,267,529 of NC_137032.1, forward strand.
TACGCTAGCCTACCTCAGCCTACTCTACCCTACCCTGCCATTGCCGACCCAACTCTACCCTACTTTAACCTACCCTCCCCTGTACAGCCCTTTCACCACTACATGACTTTTCCTGTTTTCTTCTCTCTACCTTCGGATGATTTTCTTCACCTCTACAGTAGAGAGAAATTTCGAACTGGAAGGGTTAAATACTGCCATCATCAACCCCATCTCTATCAGGGGATCTCCTAAGCTGAATAAAATCATGCGGTCAGCTAGGACAATGTAAATAAGTTGTTCTCGCCTTGAAAGATTAAATGATTCTGTCCCGTCATCCTAAGAGGGTTTTCTGAAGCTGTAGGATATCGTCAGAAGCTAGCAAAGAGTAAAAGTGACATCCGCAAACCGAGAGCTCTGCGTCCAGCGCTCCGCGGTTCAAGTCCCAGAGGTGGACAGATGTTTTGACGTGTAGACGTTACCAGGGCGTAGCTTGGTGGCCTACCCTTTAATATTCTGGACTAATGGTGGTCTAGCCTCGTTCCCCTGCGCTCCACCTCATAAAAAAAAAAAAAAAAGGAAAGCCAAGGGTCATGAATGAACTAAAGGACTGAACTAAGCGGGGAAGAACAAAAATCGTAGAGAAGATCGCCCCAAATGTGATGAGACACTGTAGTATAACTGAGTGAAATAGGCGCTGGATATGACGGAACTATTATGATTTGTAATTATAATATGGAGTCCTAACACCCTGTCCAAACCGACCCAATCCTACCTCACCCTGCAAAAACCGACCCAATCCTACCCCACCCTACCAAAACCGACCCAATCAAACCCCACTCTGCCAAAACCGACCAAATCCTAACCCACGCTGCCAAAACCAACCAAAACCTATTCTATACTCTGTCATAACCGACACAATCCTACCTCACCCTGACAAAACTGACCCAGTCCTACCCCACCCTGACAAAACTGACCCAACCCTACCCCACCATGCCAAAACCGACCCAATCCTACCCCACCCTGCCAAAAAAAACTCAATCCTACCCCACTCGGCCAAAACCTACCCAACGCTACCCCACCCTGCCAAAACCGAACCATTCCTACCACACCCTGCCAAAACCGACCCAGTCTTACCCCCACCCTGCCAAAACCGGCCCAATCCTACGCCGCCCTGTCAAAACTAACCCAACCTTACCCCACCCGGCCATAACCGACCCAACGCTACCCCACCCTGCCACAACCGTCCCATCCCTACCCTACCTTAACCAAACCAGTCTTTTCTAACTCATTGTCCACATTAACACTTTTTTCCATTTTCATCTTTCTTCCTCCAGACGATTTTCTTCAACTCTGGAGAGATATTTCGTACTGGAAGGGTTAGATACAGTCACCATCAAGCCCTTCACTACGAGGGGATCTCCTAAGCTGAATAAAATCGTCCTGTTACCTAGAACAAAGTAACTAAGTCATTCTCTGTCTGAAGGGGTTATTGTGTCTGTCCCATCATCCCGAGAGGGTTTCTTTAAGCTCCAGGAAATCGTCTAAAGGTAGCAAAGTGTAAACATGACGTCAGCACTTGTTCTAGGCGCCACAGATCGAGTCCCGGAGGTGAACAAAGGTTTTTATATCATATAGACGTTTTATATTTTATATTTTGCAACTTTCAGAGGCATTTACTCAGCTTTAGGAGTCTTATGGATAGACTTAATCAAACGTATCGAACCTCCCATGTTAGAAAAATAGCTTACAGAAATGCGTCCTCGTACTGAAGGGGCGGAATGGACAGATCGGGTGACTAAGATATTGAATTATGTATATGACTGGTTTTGTTGTTATTTCTATTATTATTATTATTATTATTTCAGAGAAATGTCCCAGGCTTCTAGACTGTCTGACTAGCGAATATTATTAAGTCTCCCGTGGCTCCGTGCTCCTTCCACTCAAGAGCCTGCACTTCACGCATTCCACGCACAAGATGGCGGCACCGCTGCATTCCTGCGAAGACGAGAGGTCAAGAGGACGACACTTGCTTTTTGTTTGTTTGTTTACTGTAATTGCTTAAAGTTGTGATCCCTCCAACTTGAACGCTCAGTTGTAACTATAGATAACTAGAATACGATGCTAGTCACGAAGAAGGGCTATGAAAAGATACAGAGCTCGTAGTATTGGCTGGATGAATCACTCTTGCGTGATAATCAAAGACGGTGAATAAAACCCACACTTGTAGACGAAGAATATAATTACCAAACAGTTTCGGTGGACACTGCCACCATCTTCAGTGGTCAAGATAGTGAGAGGGAGTGACATACTGACCATACAAGGGTTCCTTTTTATGCCTGTGTGTGTGTGTGTGAAAGGGTGGGGTAAAGGTGAGGTGGGGTGGGGTAGATTGTAAGAGGGAATTAACCCAAGGGGGATTTTGGGGGGGACATTACCGGACAGGTCAGGTGTAATTCCTATCTGACCTTACCTGTGCCGTAGCAGGAAGAGACATGTCCCTTCCTGCTACGACACAGGTAAGGTCAGATAGGAATTACACCTGACCTGTCCGGTAATGTCCCCCCCAAAAATCCCCCTTGGGTTAATCCCCGCTACATAATCTACTCCCACCCCACCTCACCTTTACCCCACCCTTCCACACACACACGCATAAAAAGGAACCCTTGTATGGTCAGTATGTCACTCCCTCTCACTATCTTGACCACTGAAGATGGTGGCAGTGTCCACCGAAACTGTTTGGTAATTATATTCTTCGTCTACAAGTGTTGGTTTTATTCACCAGCTCGTAGTATTTTTTTCTTTTATCTAAGATACATGAAATAAGCTGCAAAAATACGAAAATACGAGCTTACTTAATGTAAATGAATTATAGTACGTTCAAGATGGAGGGAAGGCATTTTGTATTTTGTTTGTGATGTTATAGTTTCTCTCAGGATCCTAGGATCCTCTCTCGGCTGAACCAAATTGTCTGGCATCAGCTGGAACATGATGCTAGAGTTATGTCGGTCGTGAGGGGGTTAATGGTGACGGTATTGACACGGTAAGGCTCCTATGACTCACTCAGTCGAATAAAATCGTCTGAGTCAGCTGAAATGGGGTACTAGAGTTGTCCCAAGCACCAGAGGAAGCACCATTTCAGCGGACTCAGACGATTTTATTCGACTGAGTGAGTCATAGGAGCCTGACAGTTACTACACTGTCACCATTAACCCCCGCATGACCGGCATAACTCTGGTATATCATGTTCCAGCTGACGCCAGACAATTTGGTTCAGCCGAGTGGGTCTGGGGCCTGGGGGGCACTAAATGAAAATATCCAAAAAATATTAAAGGGGGGGCTATATCAACTTTTGCCACAGGAGGTATACCAAAATTGGACTTTTTAATAAAACCCCCTCCTCTCTCACTCCCTGTGTTTTGTATATGTCCGTCTCCGTCTGCCTGTCCCACCCTCTGTGTGTGTGTGTGTGGTGTGTCTACTGTGTGAAGGTGGCTGTGTACGTGTCTTGTGTGTGTGTGTGTGTGTGTCTTGATGTGTGTATGTATGTAGTAGTGTGTGTGTGTGTCTTGATGTGTGTATGTATGTAGTAGTGTGTGTAAGTATCTTGATGTGTGTATGTATGTAGTAGTGTGTGTGTGTGTCTTGATGTGTGTATGTATGTAGTAGTGTGTGTAAGTGTCTTGGTGTGTGTGAGCTGAAGTGTAAGTATGGGGCCTTGTGGTTTTAAGGAAAGCCTGCTACGCAAACTTCCCTCAGCCACATTTTAAAGAAACCTCTATCACACCGGGATTTGAACCCGGGTCCTCCTGATCAGCAGGCCAGCACCATGCTGACCATGCTACTGCGCCCCCATAAGGATACCGGCTAAAACTTCTACTGTATTTTATTTCTTTACATGTTACAAAAAATGGGAAATTGAACTATCATGCACAGACTAAACTAAATTGTCATGTACCTATTAATGTCGCTTTAGGAGGAGATATTTCGAAATTTCCTGAGTTACTTGGAAACCTAAGCCTGCAGTTTAATGCTAATCATGAACAAGTGCTATGGAAAGAATATAGAGCAGTTGCTACTTATATAAAAGGAGAAAGTAAAAACTGGAACTTTGCTATCCAACGGCAGGACTTAAACGATTAACCATATATTACATAAACTTAACACACTGAGTGATACAGAAACTAAACATATGATACAAATTCTTTAATGAAACTTATAATGACAGTACAAATGACAAAATATACACTGCACAGGAAGACAGTACAGTACTCAGTGGTCAGTTCTGTGAGAACTGAGAATGAAAGCCTATCTGTTGTACCGATTTATAAACGGAAGAGATGAATCGCTAAATTTGATCCACAGTAAAAAATAGTAATAATAATAATGAATACATAAAACAATAAAGACAAACCATATAGACTACATGTCCACCCTAAACTGACAAAAACCTGGCATCTCTCCACCTTGAATGCTGAGCTGTTTCTAGAGATAAAGACTAGATTATCATGCAAATCACAATGAAGATCTATGGGGAGGATGCAAAACCATAATACTGTCTTATTCTGCCACTTAGATACAGGAACTAAGCAGCAGAAGGACTAAAATTTGTCAAGGTGAGCCAACTACAATGACACAGATGAAGTCTGAGATTATATAATGTGTAATCATGAACTGATTGCATCATTCAGTAAAGATTACAAAAGGAAAAGCTATCAAATCTGAACGTGTAAGTACCATACAAGATATGATTAACCTTGTACATCCATATTCTGAGACATGCTTCCTATATCATAGCCTACACACAAATTCATCCCCCTCAACAGTAATGGTATATTCCTGCTGTCTCCTGACTTCCAATCAACTTATGAAACCTCTCTCCTAATTACAGTACAGTAATATGTTAATGAAGGCTGCTAGTAATTACCTTCAGTATGATAATTCTTATTTAAGGTAGCAGCAATGGCTAATGAAGGATGTAAGGTATGCAGTCCTTCCAGTTCAATATACTATATCTCCAATCAGGCTTTATCCAGTGTCTCTCCTACACATGTTAAAGAATGTCATATGAGACTCTAAGTTTGAAAAGTCTCTCCTATGCTGATTAACATAGGTAACAAGAATGGCTTAATGAAGCCTGTCCCTAACCCCTTCAGTCCAAAAGCTCTCCTATCAACCTTAAATTACTTTCCTATTGAACAGGTTCCTGAAGGTTGTAATGTGACCCTTCCAGTTTGAAAAGTCTTACCCAAGCTGAATAACAGTCTTAAATCAGCAAGAATAAAGGCTAATCATTGGAGCAGTTTGTGCCCTGTAATCCAAAAGATGTAGTTATATTCTCATTTTACTATCTATTTCTACCACCAGACCATCATATCTAACTTGAGACAGACATATAGTACTGTATTAAAGGGATTAATGGAGGAAGAACAGGACTGAAGAGTATTGTATCGGTGCTGTAATAAGAAGGGGTAGATTGAATGATGGGGCATGTTGAAAGGAGGGAGGATGGCAACTGGACACAGAAAATGGCTTGGAACAAGGTCATAGAGTTTGACATCAGGGATAGGAGGCTGATCACAGAGGTTGCCAGAGGACTAATCCCAACCAGCTAGGACCAATGGACCACATAGCTCTGAAGGGCAAGGAGAGACCTCGTATACGCTACCCTGGTGGGGGCTCGAACTGTCAACTTTATGGTTGTGAAGAGCAAGCGCTACTACTGAGCTACTGCAATCGAGCAGCATGGAAAGTCGCCATTAGGTGACCAAAGCCAATGCTTGCAAGCATGTTGGAACCTTCATAAATGATACGATATAACCCCTCCAGTTCAAAGTCTCTCCCATGCTGAATATCATCTGAAGGAAGCATGAATAAAATCAGTTCATCTTTCAAGTGTGTGGTTAAAACTGAAATCCCATACCATAATGCAACAGTGACGTCACACTTCAAATTAAACATTTACTTATTAAATTTTAAGAAGAAAATTTCGTGAATATATTATCAGTCTTTTAAACATTAATTTTCGTGCAAACTGAATAGAGAGGTAAGTAAAGTGATTCTTGTTAAATTAAAGATAACCCCATGAATCAGTGGCATCATCATCTCTCTCTGAAATTCCATACAGAATACCAGAGTAGGATCACTATTTACTGTCCTGCCGAAATATCTCTACAGTTTTACAAGGGGATTTAAAAATAAACGGCCTGGTGATGGTGGCAGGGGATAAAATTTTGCGATACCAGTCTCTAATCTGCTGCCATTCCCTACAGAACCTGAGTATAATAGACGAGAAATTAGCCCAGGTTGATGCAGCAATTCTTAACTCAAAATAGCCCAAGAACAACTTTCTGAAGTTTGTCAAACATTTCATGCAACACCCTGTATGGGAAATTTGGATAAAATATTGGTGATATAATTCCCTAACTGTGTGCCATTCCCAACAGAATCTGAGCAGTCTAATGAGTCCACGCTTTGAAGGTTGGGTTGAAGCAGGGATGTGTCATGTCTCTATGGTTGTTCAATCTGTATATGGATGGGGTAATAAAAGAGGTACAAGGTAAGGTAATGGATTTTGGAGTGGCCCTGGTGAGAGAGGGTAGTGTTTGGAAACTCCCTGTACTGTTGTTTGCAAATGATACTGTGTTGTTGAGTGAAGACGAAGGAGAGCTGCAAGGCTTGGTGGATGAGTTTGGGAGAGTGTGTAAGAAACGGAATCTAAAGGTGAATGTAGGGAAGAGTAAAGTGATGGTCTTTGAGAGAGGTGAAGTCAGTGAATGTACAGCGAGGTTGGATGGTGAGGAATTGGAAAATGTGAGTACGTTTAAGTACTTGGGTAGTGTGATGAGTAAGGATGGAGGTTTGGAGGGTGAAGTGCTTGAGAGGGTACAGCAGGGAAGAAAGGTTGCTGGTTCTTTGAAAGCAGTGATAAGAAGCAGGGAAGTGAGCATGGAAGTGAAAAAGTTACTACATGACAGTATTGTGATACCAACTCTAACGTATGCAAGTGAAGCTTGGACGTTGCTGGAAGGACACAAGTCAAGAGTGAGAGCAGTAGAAATGAGTTATTTAAGAGGAGCCTGTGGAGTCACATGGAGAGACAGGCTGACGAATGAGGATATAAAGGAGCGTTGTGGTGTGGATGTGGATGTGATAGGAAGCGTTAGGAGAACACACTGAGGTGGTTTGGCCATGTGGAGAGGATGGAGGGTGAAAGACTGACGAAGAGAATGTATGTGAGTGATGTGGAGGGGGGAAGAGGGAGGGGGAGGCCGAGGATGAGATGGAGGGATGGGGTGGAGAGGTATATGAGAGAGGGGTGTGTGAGCTGGGAGCAGGGCAGTGAAATGGCGGGGGACAGGGCGACTTGGAGGCGATTTGTTTGTGGCCACCCCAAACGGGATTGAGGCGTCTGGCAATAGATAGAGATAGATAGAAGATTAAATAACTAAAGCTAACACTGATCTGAACTAATACACATCTGGTCCACAGGTCGTGCTGGAGTCTGTTGCTTTGACGCTGCTTCCTTGCCACACTGGTCATACCCTGCTGAAGTTTGGTCTGCCCTGCCGTGAGAAGCCTGACGGTGGTGTGGTGTCTTCCCCTACTCTGAGATGCCTGGTGGTGTGGTGGTGGTGGTGGTGGCGGCCGCGGCGGCGGCAAGGTGTCGTGTCTTCCCCAGCCGTGAGATTACTTGCTGCTGCTGCTGGTGATCTGCCCTGACCTGCCGCGAGAAGCCTGGTGGTGATGGTGTGATCTGCCTTGCAAGTCCAGGATGTTCTGTGGACAAATGCTACTTTTGAATGCATATTTTATATTGCTGTCTCTGTTAATGTATTTTGTACTGAAGTATTAATAATGAAAACTTAAATTTTCTGTCTTGTTTCATTACCTTTTTAACTGTGGCTTTGACTTAATAGAGGTGATAAGTATATTGCGCTCTGCAGTCTTGTGTGTTGTGGGGATGGCTTTTGTGATGAGCTAAGACATTCTGATCACTTCACCAAATTACTGCTTAGCCGTGTGATCAGTGAACATAAAAGATTATACAATACAATGATATACAGCTAAGCATAAAAAAGGTTATGGGAATTCTCCACCATGCAATCAATGGACCTAAATTAAAGCCTATATTATAAAGCTAAGCCTGAAGAGGGTTGTGGGAAGTAGATAATGATGCAGGGTAGACACTGGTAATGTTCACTGAGCCGTGCCCGCAACACACAAGAACTGGGTGGCGTAATATATGGACCACCTTGTATAATGAGAGGCCGTAAGTGTGTGCTGACCCACAAACTTGCCATCAATGCCCGGTCATAACTATTACTGTGTCTTGTAGGAAGCACAAAGAAAACAGGCCACAGAATACCTCCTTGTCTTTCGTTCCTCCTACACAAACATACACGCCTTTCACTTTAACTTGACACAGAGTTTCATTTAAAGCATATGAGAATGTCACTCAGATCAGTAGCAGAAACAGCCAATACTACAGCCCAACATCCTTTCCACGGCACTCATTCGTGACTACCATCATATTCTAGTGATAACTATCGCTACTACTCGGCAAACCGTATGGAAACTATAAGCTATCTGTCTATCCATCTATCTATAGCCAGACGACTTAATCCCTTAAGAGGTGGCCACAAACAAGTCGCCTCTATGCCACCATGTCCCCTGTCATTATGCATCACTCCCCCTAATTCACACACACCCTCTCTCATATACATCCCAACTCCATCCTCCACGTATAAGTAATACATTAAAACAACCGTGAATTACTGTCGCATAGGCTGAGCCCTAATCTTACTCGACACAAACACGAAGAAGCTTTAAAGAACAGAAAACAATACCTTGATAGCAGCAGACACTAAGACCACATGTACTGACAGCCTACACCAAGAAACATAACTAATTTCAGTCAGAGACCAAGTGAATATGAGAGGCACACAGTTCATCACTTCAGCTCAAGATCTGTCCAACCCTTGTAACCTTATGTTGCATCACCATCTCCACAGAGAAACAAAATCAAACAACCGCCCAACACTACACAGATTATCTTTGCAACAAGTCCCCTTCTCCATCCGACTCTACACTTCCCAGACACATACATAAACACATAGACACCCCAGCCAGCCTAAACTTTTTACACCGAACACATACATAAACACAGAGACATCCCGGCCAGCCAAAACTTTCTATACCAAACACATACATAAACACACAGACACCTCAGCCAGCCAAAACTTTCTATACCAAACACATACATAAACACACAGACACCCCAGCCAGCCAAAACTTTCTATACTAAACACATATATAAACACACAGACACCCCAGCCATCCAAAACTTTCTATACCAAATACATACATAAACACACAAACACCCCAGCCAGCCAAAACTTTCCATACCAAACACATACATAAACACACAAACACCCCAGCCAGCCAAAACTTTCTATACCAAACACATACATAAACAGACAGACACCCCAGCCAGCCAAAACTTTCTGCCAAACAGCACCCTTCATGTGCCACCACCAGACATACTCCCTTCAGACACTACCGAACCCAGAGACACGAGTACACCAACCTTCCCTGCTACAATACTAACACAAAATATAACACTCATACAATCCCCTATGCTCATACTGCAAAGTGGCACCCCCACACCAGAACACACACACACTCACTTCCTGCACCACACCACCACAACACAGAGAATCCTTCAACATAGCACTGGATTCACATCCAGAGGAGCCTAAGGTGTAACAACAACAGCAACAACAACTCAGTCCAAGTTAGAGTGAAACGAGTATAGTTACGAAAGGAAAATTATTGCAAGTTATTTTGTAGGTGCTCCGGGTACACAGAGTTACAAGGCCACAGGGAACGGACTGCATACCAAGGGTTATAATACTGTGGCGGGTTAGGGGGCTTTATACGACCTTTTCTTCAGTGATTTATTGTTCAAGTGAGCGAGCGTACAGAGTAAGCGAGCGAGAACACTATATGACACGGTACAATAGGGTGGCAGAGAACAGCGCCAAGACTGTGTTGTCTAGGAAACTATTAAAGCCACAACGGATCTATGGACGGCATTAGAATCCTAGTAAAAAAAAAAAGATGATAGGAGTTACTTGAGGGACTCGTCTGAAAATCTGCCTCGCCAGTGTTGATAAAAGGGAAAAAAAGAGTACCAAACTGAGCACCAGAACCGAGTTATTTTAGTTTTTAAAACTACTGCAGATCTGTTCAGACAGCTGGAAAGCTTAAGAAGAAGCAATTAGTACTACTTAAGTTAAAATAGACTTAGCTTTCAACATCAAGCGAGATGGATGGATGGATGGATAGACGGATGGGTGGACGTGGAATCGTGGATGGTTGGACCGATGGTAGAGTTCCTGCTGTTTCGTCCTTCCACCTGCCGACAAAAATCATCAATATCATCATCATTATCATATTATCATCAACTCCTACCTATCGATCTATTTGTCTATATTTGTTTATCTATAGCCAGACTCCTTAATCCCGTAAGGGGTTGCCACAGGCAAATCGCCTCCATGATGTACTGTCCTCTACCATTTAGCTCAAGTATCCCACTCATATGTTTCTACTCTTTCCTTCCATCTCATCGTCGGTCTCCCCATCCCCCTCTATCCTTCCAGCTAACTCATATGCACTCTTCTAGTCATTTTCTTAATAGCCATCCTCTCCACATGGCCAAACCATCTCGAAGTATTGCTCTTAACACTTTCACTCTCATCCACATCAGCATCACAACGCTCCTTCACCTGCCCATTTGTCTGTCTGTCTCTCTATGAAACTCCACATGCTCCTTTCAAGTAGCTCATTTCCACTGCTCTCACTCTTGACTTGTGTCCTTTCAACAAGATCCAAGCTTCACTTCCATACTTTAAAGCGGGAATCACAGCAAGCAGTGTCCTTTTTTTTTTCATACTTTCATTCTCAGTTCCTTCTTCCTAATCACTACTTTTTAGAGAACAAGCAACCCTTCTTCCCTGATGTATCATATCAGTCACTTCATCCTCTAATCTTCCATCCTTATTCATCACATTACATATGTACTTTAATGCACTCATATTCTTCCATTTCCTGACTTTGCAGCCTCACTGTGCATTCTGTAACCTCATACGTTGAGATGTTAAAGCATCACCACCATCAGCATCAACATCATTATCACCATCAATATCATCACCATCAGCCTCTGACCACCACTGCATGATAAGGACCCTCTAACCTTTCTCCACTCAGATCCATTGGTTGTTAGCTTGTTCCGTCCAGGCTCGGTAGATCTGCATCATATCATCTCTCCATCTTGTTCTCTGTGCACCTCTTCTTCTCACTCCATCTCTGGCTTGCCATTCAGTTACGTTCGCTCTCCTTCTTTTATCTCTTCAGTGAAGACGTGACCTGAGGTGTATGTGTGGAGTTACCTGGAAACAAGCTCAGAATTACTAGATGCGGGAGCTTCAGACCCCTTTGATTAATCCCCTTGGTGTGGTGTGGTGTAGGAGGGTGATTTTGTGTGGTTTGGTGTGAGAGGCTGATTGGTGTGGTAACGTGAGGGGTGGTGTGGTGTGGTGTGGTGTGGTGTGATGTGGGGTTGTGTGGTGTGGGGTTTTGTGGTGTGGTATGGTATGGTATGGTATGGCGTGTTGTGTGGCTTCACTGTCCCAAATATCTAGAGGAATGTAGCACCTCGTTCGAAAATCATTAGTGAGAAGCAGATGGACATGGCCGATCTTTGATGTGCCCTGATAAAACGTAAACAAACCGTGTGTTGCATCCTCACAACTAAACCAATATAAATAAGGATAATTATTCCATATAAATAATTCACGGTCCAGAGAAAGACCAAAACTGAGCTAATATTTCGGACACACATCCATCCCTTTCCTTGCGACAAATAAAGAGACAGTGAACAATGATTTTTGAAACCCAGTGAGTGACCTTAGGAATCCAGTATGTTTTTTCAGAATATAGTGTAAGTGTTTAGTATTTGTATGGCCAAGAAGAGCGATATCCCTGACCTCGTTTGCACTCTTATGATATAAATAGTTCCAGTGTGAACACACACACACACACACACACACACACACACACACACACACACACACACACACACACACACACACACACACACACACACACATTCTCTCTCTCTCTCTCTCTCTCTCTCCTACACACAGTCACCAACTACATTTGAAGAGAAACGAAAAACAAGAGGTGACTCAGCCATAGACATGAAGATCGTCGCCGTCACCATCATCATCGTCGTCATCATGATCATCATGATCATCATCGTTGTCGTAGTCGTCATCATCATCATCATCATCATCGCCAGGAGCAACAGTGTCAAGCAGAGCAATCATCACAACCCTGTTAAGGAGTTACTACATAAGTTCCATCACCGTCATCATCATCATCATCATCATTATTATCCAAACGGCTTCATCATCATTACAATCACCATAATCTCGGTCCAGTTAGTTGGTTCAGGAGTTTCAGCATCACTATCACCAGCAGCATCACTATCATCATTATTAACATCATTTCCGTCAACACTGTCATCATTTTCACCTTCATCTCCAACAACACTATCATCATTATCACTATCATCTCCAACAACACTATCATCATTATCACCATCATCTCCAACAACAATATCATCATTATCACCATCATCTCCAACAACACTATGTCATTATCACCATCATCTCCAACAACACTATCATCATTATCACCATCATCTCCAACAACACTATCATCATTATCATCACCATCTCCAACAACACTATCATCATTATCAACATCATCTCCGACAAAACTATCATCATTATCACCATCATCTCCAACAACACTATCATCATTATCACCATCATCTCCAACAACACTATCATCATTATCACCATCATCTCCAGCAACACAATCAACATTATCACCATCATCTCCAACAATACTATCATCATTATCACCATCATCTCCAACAACACTATCATCATTATCACCATCATCTCCAACAACACTATCATCATTATCACCATCATCTCCAACAACACTATCATCATTATCACCATCATCTCCAACAACACTATCATCATTATCACCATCATCTCAAAAAACACTATCATCATTATCACCATCATCTCCAACAACACTATCATCATTATCACCATCATCTCCAACAACACTATCATCATTATCACCATCATCTCCAACAACACTATCATCAATATCACCATCATCTCCAACAACACTATCATCATTATCACCATCATCTCCAACAACACTATCATCATTATCACCATCATCTCCAACAACACTATCATCATTATCACCATCATCTCCAACAACACTATCATCATTATCACAATCATCTCCAACAACACTATCATCAATATCACCCATCATCTCCAACAACACTATCATCATTATCACCATCATCTCCAACAACACTATCATCATTATCACCATCTCCGACAATACTATCACCATTATCACCATCATCTCCAACAACACTATCAACATTATCACCATCATCTCAAACAACACTATCAACATTATCACCATCATCTCCAACAACACTATCATCATTATCACCGTCATCTCCAACAACACTATCAACATTATCACCATCATCTCCGACAACACTATCATCATTATCACCGTCATCTCCAACAACACTATCATCATTATCACCGTCATCTCCAACAACACTATCATCATTATCACCGTCATCTCCAACAACACTGTCATCATTATCACCGTCATCTCCAACAACACTATCATCATTATCAGCATCATCTCCAACAACACTATCATCATTATCACCATCATCTACGACAACACTATCATCATTATCTCCATCATCTCCGACAACGCTATCATCATTATCACCATCATCTCCAACAACACTATCATCATTATCACCATCATCTCCAACAACACTATCATCATTATCACCATCAACTCCAACAACACTATCATCATTATCACCATCAACTCCAACAACACTATCATCATTATCACCATCATCTCCAACAACACTATCATCGTTATCACCATCATCTCCAACAACACTATCATCATTATCAACATCATCTCCAACAACACTATCATCATTATCACCATCATCTCCAACAACACTATCATCATTATCACCATCATCTCCAACAACACTATCGTCATTATCACCATCATCTCCGACAACACTATCATCATTATGTCCATCATCTCCAACAACACTATCATCATTATCTCCATCATCTCCAACAACACTATCATCATTATCTCCATCATCTCCAACAACACTATCATCATTATCTCCATCATCTCCAACAACACTATCATCATTATCGCCATCATCTCCGACAACCCTATAATCATCGTCATCAGCCTGTGACACACCGCTGCAGGATAAGGACCCCTGTTCAATCTAACTTGGCGTCAAATTGCAATCTCTTTCTTAAATTTTGTGTCGTGACAAGGGGTTAACACTAGAATGGTGCTAGTCACGAAGAAGGGGCGTGGAAATGATGTAGAGCTGTAAGTTTGTTAATTTTACCACTGCACTACGGGAAATCAGCTGCAAAAAAAGCACTATCTCGGCCTAGGGAAATGAAGGAACAACACCATAATATACTTTGTGTGTGTGTGTGTGTGTGTGTGTGTGTGTGTGTGTGTGTGTGTGTGTGTGTGTGTGTGTGCCTGCGTGCGTGCGTTCGTGCGTGCGTGGGTGAGTGCTTGCGTGTGTGCGTGTGTGCGCGCGTGTGCGAGTGTGTGTGTGTGTGTGTGTGTGTGTGTGTGTGTGTGTGTGTGTGTGTGTGTGTGTGTGTGTGTGTGTGTGTGTGTGTGTGTGTGTGCATGCTCTTCAGGACAAAATAATTTACATACAATAATTTTTTCCATCACATCGTCCCTCTGATATCTGAATCGCACTTAGGCCTACGAGTATACATTCAGGTCCCAAACTGTACTGTTGGGTGAACATGGACAAGAGAGCAGACAAACCTAGTCCACCAGTCTGATCGGCACGAAAATCTACGTAACGACACTTACACTGCTATTCCACTGGTGCTGAGACACCAAGATTGAGGTTACAAAGCCTCCTCATCTTCCTCACACTAACATCCCCCTTGTCTCATCAGAATTAAGTCTAGTAGCCTCATAGGTATTATTTTTTTGGGCCATGATACTTCCTGGCTGTCAGTACGATATCCTTGTGTCCTAATGTAGTCACCTTAATGGCTTAAAACAGTAAATATCCAACACTTACCTCAGGGGAATGATGCAACAGCAACACACACACACACCCTCGTCCTTCCACTGTCATACGGCCACTACCAAAAGTAACCAAGTAGCGATGCCTACCGAGACGAGAAACTTTTCCAGCTACTTTTCCAGCCACTAGATGGTACTCGGACCCTCTCATAGTAGGGGTAACTCTAGTATTTTATTCCAGGTACTGCTTGGCGATAGCATTCAGCTGAGAGTGAGTCATACTGCTATAAGAGTGTTAATGCTGTCTCTATTAAGTCTCATGATCATACAGCTCTCCTTACCAGCCCTATCCAAAAATAAATTGTGTGTGTGTGTGTGTGTGTGTGTGTGTGTGTGTGTGTGTGTGTGTGTGTGTGTGTGTGTGTGTGTGTGTGCTGTGTGTGTGTGGTGCGAGGTGCCAGTGTGTTACCATGGCAATCTCCCGACACCATCACAGTTACATACACATATTTCCCCACCAGCAAGTTCCATTGGAGAGTACTGTGTGTGTGTGTGTGTGTGTGTGTGTGTGTGTGTGTGTGTGTGTGTGTGTGGATGTGGGTGGGTGGATGGATGTGTTGTGTGTGGAGGGTGGGTGGTGGGGGTGAATGGTTTGATGTGGTTGCTGTGTGTGTGTGTGTGTGTGTGTGTGTGTGTGTGTGTGTGTGTGTGTGTGTGTGGATGTTTTGTGTGCGGAGGGGTGGGGGTTGGGGTATACCGATTGATGTGGTTGCAGTGTGTGTGTGTGTGTGTGTGTGTGTGTGTGTGTGTGTGTGTGTGTGTGTGTGTGTGTTTGCGTGTGTGTGTGTGTGTGTGTGTGTGTGTGTGTGTGTGTGTGTGTGTGTGTGTGTGTTTGGATGTGTTGTGTATGTTGGGTGGTGGGGAGATGAGAGGTGTATGGTTTGATGTCGTTGCAGTGTGTGTGGGGGGGAAGGGGGAATGTGTTGTATGTGTGGGTGTGTGTGGAGATGGAGGGTGTATGGTTTAGTGTGGCTGCAGTGTGTGTGTGTGTGTGTGTGTGTGTGTGTGTGTGTGTGCGTGCGTGTGTGCGTGTGTGTGTGTGTGTGTGTGTGTGTGTGTGTGTGTGTGTGTGTGTGTGTGTGTGTGTGTGTGTGTGTGTGTGTGTGTGTGCGCGGGGCCAGTGTGTTACCATGGCAACCTCCCCACACCACCACAGTTACATACACTCATTTCCCCACCACCAACTTTCGTTAGAGAGTATTGTGTGTGTGTGTGTGTGTGTGTGTGTGTGTGTGTGTGTGTGTGTGTGTGTGTGTGTGTGTTCACTACTTGTCAACGAACCTTGGTTATACATAATACATGCCACTAAAGTTAGGGCACAAATATAATGTAATGTGCTTTCTAGTCAACTGCACTCATAATAACGTCAGGATACTTCTCCCCTGTCGTGTCTCCGTTCTCTGCGTCTTTCTGTCCTCTGTCTGTTTGTCTGTCCCTTTATTGCAAACCACAAACAACTCTCAACTGTACACAACTTCCTAGAATATCATACTATCCTGCATTATACTACTTTTTTTTTCAGGGTAACTTGACTCAGATTTTCGTCCTTTTGCCGCTTACTTCACATGGGTCATTGACAGAAAAGGGCAGCGCTACGGCTCCCCTTCAATAGCACTTTTTTCGTGACTTAAATATTCTAGTATTAATCTATTGCTACAACTCAGTATTCAAGTTGGAGAGATGGAAATTTTAGGCCAAGTCAGAGTAAAATGGGTACAGAATTAATAAAGTCAAACAGCATACCTTTGGTGGGTGCAGTGGGAACAAGGCGACAGATCGCAGGCAAGGGGACAATGGCGGAAATATCCAGCAAAATCTAACCACCAGCTTATGAAGTGATCCCAACAACATTCGCGCATCACAATCGGTTCAAACGCCCGTCCACTTTATCACTAAACACCTGTGGTTCTGAAGTATGATAACAGAAAATAAAATAATCGTGTAGACGTTATATACTGATGCACTCTCTCCACGGAGTCTGCCTCTGACGTACTGTTTATTGCTTGTTCGTCACAGTGCTTGAAACTGATGAGCCTCTCGCTCGGACATGACGGCTGACTGAACCTTTATCCTAGTCCTGTACCCCTGACCTTATACTGAATGCTATAAAAAACAAATTACTTAGTCCTAACCTAACTCAAAGTCTAATGACAAAGATGATCTGCTCGCTTGACTTCCCCGCGCACCTTTTGTTACGCAACAGATTAAGTCGGGGTGGGCTTCCTATTCAGAGAAAGCAGTAATATGGATGGGTAACTGCGAAAAATTAGTCAGTCACTGTCCGCTGACTCTTCCTG
The DNA here is from genome assembly GCF_032717465.1 of Coenobita brevimanus. Lineage (NCBI taxonomy): Eukaryota > Metazoa > Arthropoda > Malacostraca > Decapoda > Coenobitidae > Coenobita > Coenobita brevimanus. The sequence goes on from NC_137032.1 coordinate 5,285,102, forward strand.
CTTGGATTCCAGCGACAATGTTCCTGAGTTCGTAAGGGTTTGTATAGAATGGTAAATTCAAAATCTGAATAAAGAAATAAGATAATCTGCTGACTTTTTCCTATAATCTTGCTAACAGACAGGCAGGCAGACAAAGGCAGACAGGCAAGCAGGCAGGGAAGCAGAAAAGGCAGACAGGCAGGCGGTCAGGCAGGTAGACAGACTGATAGACAGATATATAAACCTGGCCAATCACATAGCTTCATCGGGCTCTCTCGGTTGACTGTAATGACATCCACTGGTAGCAGAAACAACTTTTTTTTTTTTTTTCTGGCGGCTTTTCTGATTACATATTTTGTTTTCAGCCATACTCGTACCAGATCACGTCAGTTAACAATGATGTGCGTATTTGAGGATTAATAAAGCTTTAGTTTCACTCTGTATATGAGAAAAAAAGGCAGTGAAAATATCAACAGTACCCTCAACAGTCTAATACCACAGCCTTCTACCATTCGCCTCTGTCTACGTTTTTTCCTTTAACCATTCTTTTCCCCAAATGGAGAGTTGTGGCAGACTCCTATATTCCATCAACTAGCATGTTATTCGTTCCATGTACAGATTATTATGCGAAAAATCTTGCACGTCATTGGCCACGAGATTTTAGGTAAAGAGATTTTGAAGTGATGTAGGGGCTGAGTACCCTCTATCTTGACTGCTTTTGGGCCGAGAATTTACTGTTAGTTAATATTAAAATGGGTAATTACACAAGATACCAGTTATTTATTTGATGACATGCTAGGGTTACGAGAGAAACCCAGACATAATTGTATTTCACGTATATTTGTATCAACATCCACACTTCGTGGCTTTGGAAAGACAATGGTAGGTCGTTTCGAAGACTGGTGAGTAGAGAGGGACTGGCGGGGATGTGTGGTGGTGTGGGGCGGGATATGGTGACACACTGCAGTAAAGAAATGCCACATAGCTCTCTGCTGGCTGCTCCTGTTACTGGCCGCTCGTCACCCCTGGGAAAGGAATAATATCTTAGTTAACCTTCACTGCCACAGATCTTTGGTATGTTAAATAAAACCGTCTTGAGATAGTAAGAATATAATTCAAAATATGATCTTGGATTAACTGGTTTAATAATCGTAACACAACCAGGGTCTTCCATGTGTCATAATCTACCGCAAGTGACTTTGGAGATTTCGTGGCGTTGTGGCAGTGTGTGTGTGTGTGTGTGTGTGTGTGTGTGTGTGTGTGTGTGTGTGTGTGTGTGTGTGTGTGTGTGTGTGTGTGTGTGTGTGTGTGTGTGTGTGTGTGTGTGTGTGTGTGTGTGTGTGTGTGTGTGTGTGTGTGTGTGTGTGTGTGTGTGTGTGTGTGTGTGTGTGTGTGTTGTGTGTGTGTGGAGATATGGCTGTGCCTAAGGTGGATTTGCATGTGTGTAAGTGCAGTACTGTGTGAGACAGTGTGGCCTAATGTGATCAGAGATAGCTGTATATATATGAAGATATGGCTATGTATATAGAAACAGACCTTCGTGTGTCGAGTTATAGATATGTATATGTAGATGAATCGACATTTGTCAAAATGTCATAGTGTATGAATGACTGGAGGTGGGGCTACGTGTGTTGAGGTGGAACTACGAGTGTGGAGGTGAGGTTGGGGTTACGTGGGGGGAGGTAGGGCTACGTGTGGAGGTTTGGATATGCAGAGGAGTGGGTGTTTGTGTGTAGGGATGGTGTTTGTCCTTGGAGGCGAGGCTGTGCAGAGCTGTGGCTGGATGTTTGGAGGTGTGGTGGGATGCTGGTGTGGTTCTGTGTTAGGTTGTCCTTGTCTCTGTGTCTGTGTTTGTGAATGTGTGCATGTGGGTGTATATATATATATATATATATGTGTGTGTGTGTGTGTGTGTGTGTGTTGAGTTGTCTGTGTGTATGCAGGAGAGCGTGTGTTTGCGTCGGGGAGGCATACTGCGTGTGGAGGGATGACCGAGTTCATAGTGAGCCTGTGTGAATGGAGATTTGGGTATGCATGTTAATAAATATATGTGTGTGTGTGCGTGTGCGTGTGCGTGTGCGTGTGCGTGTGCGTGTGCGTGTGCGTGTGCGTGTGCGTGTGCGTGTGCGTGTGCGTGTGTGTGTGTGTGTGTGTGTGTGTGTGTGTGTGTGTGTGTGTGTGTGTGTGTGTGTGTGTGTGTGTGTGTGTGTGTGTGTGTGTGTGTGTGTGTGTTTGTACAAAAGGATATTAACCAGTCTTATGCAAAAATTTATCGTTAAGAAAATCTATGCTTGACTGGAGGAAGGTGCCTGTGTGTTACCATGGCAACATCCCACACCACCACAGTTACATAAACACATTTCCCCACCAGCAACTTCTATTAGAGAATATTGTGTGTGTGTGTGTGTGTGTGTGTGTGTTGTGTGTGTGTGTGTGTAGGGGTGTGTGAGATGTGTTCTGCAAGGAAAAATTTATATTCTCTCTCTCTCTCTCTCTCTCTCTTTACTCCAGTTCATTTTATAAGTGCATATGTAAGTCTATGTCTGACCTTTTACAATATGTGTCTGTCTGATTCGCAGCGGCTGCAATATATCATCTTGCCTGGTCATTACTTACAGCCTCGTATCTGCATAATGAATCGTGAAATATTGTAACTGGCGAACCGTGGCAGGAAAAGGAGAGAAAAAGGGAGGGGGGGAAAATAAGAGAAAAAGAGCAGAGAGTAAAAGCAAAAAGAACAGAGAATGAGATATAGAGAGCAGAGACTGAAACAAAAAGCAGGAAGGCAGGATGAGGCCAGAAAAAGTGAGAAAAAGGAAGAACGACAAAAAGAACACAGGGTAACAGTAATATACGGCTTGGATAGGTGGTTCGGAGGCTGATGAGGACTATGAAGAGTGCTAAAGTATAAGCAGACGGGACTACGTGGTTCAGAGGCTGATGACGGCTATGAGAAGACCATGAATGATTTGAGAGAGTTGTCACTGTATAATCAGACAGGAGGTGTACGACTCCCTGTATGATGTGTGTAACAAGCAGTAAAAAGCCTTGAACGAGGGAGGTCGGAAGCTACAAACGTGCTATTGACACATTACCAATAGGAGGAGTGTAATAGATTATAAACACCCTTGCACGAGAGGGAGGTAGGAGGCTTTAAAAACATACCATCGACAGATTACCAATAGCACGAGTGTAATAGACATCCATGTAATAGACACGAGTAAACACCCATGCCTGAGAGATGGGCAGCTGTAAACACATACCAGTGTTACCAATAGGACGAGTGTAATAGACAGTAAACATCCTTACTTGAGAGGAGGTGGAAAGCTTTAGAAACATTCCAGTGACTTATTAACCTTCATATTAAACAAAGCACTGAGAGATCTATTAACGCTTGCCATAAAAGACTGAACCTGAGTCTGTTATCTCGCAGCCATATACGAAAAGACATAAAACAAGGCATATCCAACGACTTTCAGTACAGCAACGTCTCTTCAAGCTTATTCTTACATCAGACGATTTTATTCAACTTGGGCAAGATATCTGCTAATGAAACTTGGGCAGGATATCTGGTACACAAGGCTGTATCTAATGCCATCTCTCTAGTTCTAGTATTTTCCACGATGCTCCTATACAATCGTCCAGAGAGAGCTAAATAAACTAAAAACATATGCTATACTGAGGAAGAGGCAATCGTAACTATAAAGGGCGCTATTCTTAAGCAGTATACCCTCAGTCACACGAGAAGCCAAACGTTAAATCAAAGTTTCAGCCACACAAGGCACACACAAAATATATAAAATAGACGAGACACGAAGCGAGCGAGCGCGCGCGCGCGCACACACACACACACACACACACACACACACACACACACACACACACACACACACACACACACACACACACACACACACACACACACACACACACACACACACACACACACACACACACACACACACACACACACACACACACACACACACACACACACACACACAACCACACACAACCACACACAACCACACACACACACACACACACACACACACACACACACACACACACACACACACACACACACACACACACACACACACAAAAATAAGATCACGTCCACCTCCTGTGATATTTGACTTTGGAAGGACCGACCAACAAAAGACCGCAATGCATAAACCAGTCTGACGATGCAGTATATTTAGGCGTTTCGACAGGGACCAAGACTTTTACGAGAGAGTGAAATAAGGAGAGAAAGACTAAAGCCAAAACGTAGGTCACAGAATCAGATGGGAGGAGGGGGTTGTGTTTATAAGGTTTTATGAGTCTTATTTGTGTATGCTTGATTGACTTTATATTTTTAACTTCACTCCTCGTCCTCGTCATCGCCGTCGTCGTCTTTCCCCTCCTGCTCCTCCTGCTCATCCTTCTTAACATCATCATCATCATCATCCGTCTCCTCATCCTCCTTGTACCCATAGGCTCATCTGAACGTGAACCTGATGGACTACAGGCTTGCGTAGCGCTTCTCCAGCAGTCCACCATTCTCCTCTCGGGGGATAGGGAAGAAGGTGAGGAACGTTTGTATTACCGTGAGAATAAAAAACAAGGAAGATGGACGACAAGGCTGGCTGAACGAGAAAGAGAGAGAAATGGGGGTAAGGAACGGAAGTTTTGCGGGAAATAATGCGTAGAAAAAAACAAAAATGAAAATAGGAAAAAAGAATAGGCAAAGGAAATGTAACTTGACTGGAGCTTGGGAATCGGAAACGAGATTATGAACTGAGGCTACAAGGAAACATGAGTCGAGGAAAGAAATATACAGGGAAAAGTGAAAGGAAAACTGAGGTTGACCAGAGGAGGCCAATGTTACGGTGGCCGGTGCTAGTGAAATCCCTCCTAACCATATCTAATCTGTACTAATCTCACTAATCCTACCCGTATCTGTCCTATTTCAACTTCACCTAACCCAAACCAAACTAATCGTATCTAAACCGATTTATTTTAGCCCAGTCTCACCTAAATTATCAATATTTGCTCGAACTGAACCCAGCCTAACCTCGAATGACTTAATCCAACCTAAATTAACCCAACCTAATCTAACTTAACCTCACCTAACCCAGTCTAATTGCATTTAACCTCACAATCTCACATAACCTCCCCATACCTAACCTAACCAATTCTGACGCAGCCTAACTGCATCTAACCCTACCTAATCGTACCCAGTCTCACTTAACCATACCATACCCGACCTAACCCAACCCAGTCAAGCCTAAAATGACCTAATCCAACCGAAGCTAACCCAGCCTAACCCAACCCAATAAAATCCAACCTAAAACATATAAAAACCGACGTATTCTAAAGCAATCTAACCTAATCCGTCTATATCTAGTCGAACTGAACCCAACCCAACCAAAAACTACCTAATCAGACCAAACCCTGCCCAAAGTGACCTAACCTAACTTTCGAACGGCCATACATTCGCCAAGAAATTTTGCTTCCTAAAAGTCTACGGATTTCACACTCCAAGTTTCGCCTGTTCTGTGTACAAGTATAAGTTTGTGTGTGTGCCGGTGGTGAGATTGTGTAGGTGGGATGCTGGAGGTGGGATGCTGGAAGTGCGATGCTGGTGGTGGGATGCTGGAGGTGGGATGATGGTGGTGGGATGATGGTGGTGTGATGCTGGTGGTGGGATGCTGGTGGTGGGATGATGCTGGTGAGATGATGGTGGTGGGATGATGGTGGTGGGATGATGGTGGTGGTGGGATGCTGGAGTGGGATGGTGGTGGTGGGATGGTGGTGGTGGGATGGTGGTGGTGGGATGGTGATGGTGGGATGCTGGTGGTAGGATGGTGGTGGTAGGATGCTGGTGGTGGGATGCTGGTGGTGGGATGCTGATGGTGGGATGCTGGTGGTCAGATGCTGGTGGTCAGATGCTGGTGGTGGGATGCGTGTGGTGGGATGCGTGTGGTGGGATGCTGGTGGTGGGATGCTGGTGGTAGGATGCTGGTGGTGGGATGCTGGTGGTGGGATGCTGGTGGTGGGATGCTGGTGGTGGGATGCTGGTGGTGGGATGCGTGTAGTGGGATGCTGGAGGGTTTGATAATGCTTGTGTGGTGACTGCTTTATGTGCCTAGTTACCTCCGCCAGTGAAGTTGAAGGAGGTTATGTATTCACCCCTGTCTGTGTCTATCTATCTATCTCTCAGTCTGTATGTCTTTCTGTCTGTCTGTTTGTCTTTCTATCTGTCTGTCTGTCTTTCTATCTGTCTATCTGTCTGTCTATGGCCAAGATATATCAAAAACTTGCTATCGGCTTTCAATGGAATCTTGCAGGTAGGTGGGCACTGGGTCAAGACAGAGACTATTCGATTTTTCATTAGATTTTTTCACTATTACGCTTTTGGCTCAATAAAAAGGAAAGTGGAAATCTATACTCATTTTTTTTTTGTCGAGGCGAAGATACACTTGACAGATTAGCGATTACTGACTGAATGCAACATTACTTCATAATCTAGCATTATTAACTGACAATAATTATCTGAGAGGGAAATTTGAGTTAGTAAATATTTTTTGGACATGTTGCATTCAGCCAATCATCATCAACCTGTCGAGTGCATCTTCGCGTCAATAAAAAAAAACGGAGTATAGGAATATACTGCACCTTAACGTGAAAATCTGGACAAATTTCTCCATAACAATATAAAAATAAAATTCCTATCATTTTCATGACTTGAAAATATGAGTTAACTTCGCTTCATTTTTTTTTTCTACATCCATTATCGTACGGTAAGCTGCTTTGGAAATTCTTTACATCTCTTCCTTAGCGATTTAATCAGTACATTACACCACAACACCCTCTTTTATGAGAGAGATGTAAACTCTGCCGATATGAAGCCGATTTTAATAGCTTACAAGAAAATGTTAAGACGTACTATAAAATAAATAGCTAAGGAAATAAATAGCTAAGGAAGGGGCACTGAGAAGACTCCAGTGCTTCCTAAAATACTGCCCTGTTTCCAAAAGGCGTATGACAGAAATTTGACTTAGCTTTTAACATTAGGGGGAGATGGATGGATGGATGGATGGATAGATGGCGAATCGTGGATCTTTGACTGCTGACCAAGTTCTTGCAGTTCCGTCCGTCCGTCCACCTACAGACAAAAAACATCATCAGTATCTTCATTATCATTATTATAATTATCATTATTATTATTATATTACCATTATTATCATTATCATAACTACAATCATCATCATCGTCGTCATCATCATTAAAATTGTTATCATAACTGTAATCATCAACATCATCATCATCATCATCACCACCGTTATCCCAACTCTGTTACCTCGTACTGAAGTTAAATCATCATTATCATCAGCATCAACATCATTATCATCATCATCAGTATCATCTTTATCATCATTAACATCATCATCATCAGGCCCTGACATTACCACTGGAGGATTAGGACTCTTCTCATCTTTCTCCACTCTGATACATTGGTTGTTAGCCTGTTCCTTCCCATATCGGTGGATCTGCGAGTTTCATCTACCTTGTTCCCTGTGTACCTCTTCCTCTCACTCCATCTCTGGCCTGCCATTCAGTTACGCTGCCTGTCCATCTGTTGCCTGCTCTGTGGAAGATGTGACCAGAGGAGAGTGTGTGAAGTTACCTGGAAACAAGCTCAGAATTACCAGATGCGGGAGCTTCAGGCCCCTTTGGTTAATCCCCTTGGTGTGAAGTGTTGTGGTGTGGTGGGAGGGTTTTGTTGTGTAGCGTGGTATAGGGGGAGGTTGTGTGGTGTAGTGTGGTATGGAGGGGTTTGTGTGGTGTGGTGTGGTATGGAGGGGTTTGTGTGGTGTGGTGTGTGGAGGGTTGTGTGGTGTGGTGTGTGGAGGGTTGTGTGGTGTGGTGTGTTAAGGGTTGTGTGGTGTGGTGTGTTAAGGGTTGTGTGATGTGGGGAGGTTTGTGTGGTAAGGTGGAGTTTGGTGTGAGAGGGTGGTTATGAGTTGTGTGGTGTGGTGTGGGAGGGTGGTTATGAGTTGTGTGGTGTGGTGTGGGAGGGTGGTTATATGTGGTATGGTGTGGTGTGGGAGGATGATTTTTTGTGGTGTGGTGTGGTGTGGGAGGGTGGTTATGTGTGGTGTGGTACGGTGTGGTTTTTTGTGGTGTGATGTGGTGTGGGAGGGTGGTTTTGTGTGGTGTGGGAGTGTGATTTCGTGTCATGTAGTGTGAGAGACTGGTATGGTGTGGTGTGATATGGTGTAGGGGGGTAGTATGGTGTGGTGTGGTGTGGGTGAGTGATTGAATGTGATTTAGTGTGTGGGGCTGGTAGAAAGTAACTTGGCTTCACTATAATCTCCAAAGCCTATATGAGTACAACACCTCTCATCCGAATATGGTTAGTGAGAAGCAGACGGGCAGGGCCGGTCCCAGAGCTATTGTAATAAAATGTAGAAAATCATGTGTTGTATCCTTAAAATTAAAAAGAATATGTGAGGTAAATTCTTCCATTTAAATAAAGACCAAAATATATGTATTACTTCAGTCATATTAATCCACTTCCTAACGATACATAAAGAGACGATGATCAGTGACTTATGAAACCCTGTGCTGTGGTCTATGGGATGTAATAAGCTTTTCAGAATATTGCGTAAGTGTCTCGTAATTGTATAGGTAAAAGATCCTATATTCTTGGCCTAATGTTTACCCTTGAAATAAAACTATGAATGTGTGGAAATAATTCTGCCATTTGAATAACTATGGTGTCATCAACCAAGATATACATACACGAACAGAAGCACACACACACACACACACACACACACACACACACACACACACACACACACACATGCCCAGTCACCAAAACATTTGAGGTTAAACGAAAAGGAAAGGAGGATGTGACTCAGCCAGTGACTTGAAGATCATCGTCGTCGTCATCATCGTCGTTGTCGTCTTCATCTTCGTTGTTGTAATTATCATCATCTTCCTCGTCGTCCTAATCATCATCATCATCGTCAGCAGCATGTTATTGTCATCCCAACACTGTAAAAGATGTAGAACAGATGTTATATCAGAGTCATCACCTTTATCATCATATTCATCACTGCCTTCTAATCAAATTGTAGAATTTGTATGGGAGTCACACCATCATCATCGTCATCATCATCATCATCATCATTTTCATCATCATCATCATAACTGTCATCATCCCAGCTGTTTCATCGAGTATATAGTTTCATCACAATCACCATCATCACAATAATCCCAGCTTAGTAAATTCGTACAGGAGTTTCAACATCACAGTTATCATAATCATCATCATCATCATCATATTCATCTCATTTCTGTTAGTTCGTACAGAGGTTAAATCCTCACCGTTATCGCCAGTAGTAGCTGTATTTTAATCATCAGCATCATTATCATCACCATCATCGTCAGCCTGTGACACACCACTGCAGGATAAGGACCCCTCTCACCTGTCTCCACTCCGATCCTTTGGTTGTTAGCTTGTTTCGTCCCAGTTCGGTGGATCTGCGAGTATCATCTCTATCTTGTTCTCTGTGTGCCTCATCCTCTCACTTCATCTCTGGTCTGCCATTTAGTTATGCTAGCTGTCTATGCGTTACCTGTTATGTACAAGACGTGACCTAAGGACTGCGTGTGGACTGACCTGTAAACAAGAGGACAAATATACGTGTATTGCAGCATCACTACTATATCCTGTTCACTCTATCTTGGCGTAAAATTGCAATCTCTTTCTTAAATTTTGTGTTGTGACAAGGGGTTAACACTAGAATGGTGCTAGTCACGAAGAAGTGGTATGGAAATGATGCAGAGCTGTAAGTTCAATTCTTTCACTGAACTATGAGAAATAAGCATCAAAAAACGACTATCTCGGCCTTGGTAAAATGAAGGAACAACACCACAATATACGTGTACGTGTATGTGTCTACATGCGTGTGTGTGTGTGTAATTCACCGGGTCGGTCATTATCACTTGATGGTCGTGATCGTCAGCTTTTTACACTCCCGGAAGGGAGCTGAGAGCTCATATAGTCCGATCTAAGGGCAAGGCTGTGACCTTCACACACACACCCATCCCCTTGCTCCAGGGGGACAGTAACCACCCACTTCATCAGTGAAACTTTTCGCAACCTGAGCGAGGCGCGAACTCCCGTCCACTAGTTGGCAGGCGAGAACGTTACCACTGCACCAGCGAGCGGTGTGTGTGTGTGTGTGTGTGTGTGTGTGTGTGCTTCAGGACAAAATAATTTACATAAGATATTTTTTTTCCATCACACTGTCCCTCTGAAATCTGATTCGCACATTTAGGTCCCAAACTGTACTGCAGAGTTGCCGTGAATTGCACACTGGTTGTGACGTCATTATTGCACACGTTCTCGTTTAGTAACCAAGATGACAGAGGATGAATTGTTGGTATAACTACCCTAAAATTTGGTATACTGTGAATTCTGGAAAAGAGGGTATAATTAATGATGTCAGACCTATTATGATTCAAGTGTAAGGACGTTAAATGATTAAGAGAGTTAATAAGTCAGCAAATGTTGATTAATAACCAGCCAAAAGACAAGTAAGTTTATCCACATCCAAGTTTTCTAGTATATCAACTGTACACGATTTACAACATTGTTTCGGTATTTCTTTAATATCACAAAGTAAGTGTGGACTGCTAATGGATGGCACGTGTCTTGTAAATAATAATAATAATAATATATATATATATATATATATATATATATATATATATATATATATATATATATATATATATATATATATATATATATATATATATAATGATATCGCCGGGTGGGTAGAGGTAGATTGTTCCACGACGTATTCTTCCTTGTTTTAAATGACAGTATTATAGACAAACGCTATATATTCGTTGGTTTAACTGTGAAGGGTCTGAATAACAATACATGTTAGTGCCTCCCAATCATGACAAAATCCCCCGTATTCCTACAAAATAACGTGAACAATTAGTGTGAGATAAAATTCCACACTAGTGTGGAATGACGTCCGCCTGCCCACGTCCATGCTCGTCGTACATTTGTTTTTCCACATTAGCAGACGATTTTCCACAAAAGGACAGCACTGGACTACAAGGCCTCCTCATCTCCCTCACACTAACATCCCCCTTGTCTCATCAGAATTACGTCTAGTAGCCTTATAGGTATTATTTCTTTGGGCCATGATACTTCCTGGCTGTCAGTGCGATATCCTTGTATCCTAATGTAGTCACCTTAATGGCTTAAAACAACAAATATCCAACACTTACCTCAGGGGAATGATGCGAAAGCAACACACACACACCCTCGTCCTTCCACTGTCCGGCGACAACCAGCAAAAGCAGCCAAGTAGAGATGCCTACCAAGACGAGAAACTTTTCCAGCTACTTTTACAACCACTAGATTGTACCGGGGGCCTCTCATGGTAGGGGCAACTCTATTATTCTATTCCAGGTACTGCTTGGCGATAGCATTCAGCTGAGAGTGAGTCATATTACTCTGAGAGAGTTAATGCTGTCTCTGTTAACTCTCATGATCATACGGCTCCCTCTACCAGCCCTATTAAAAAATAAACTGTGTGTGTGTGTGTGTGTGTGTGTGTGTGTGTGTGTGGATGTGTTGTGTGTGTGGGGGGGTGGAGGTGAGGGTGTACGGTTTGATGTGGTTGCTGTGTGTGTGTGTGTGTGTGTGTGTGTGTGTGTGTGTGTGTGTGTGTGTGTGTGTGTGTGTGTGTGTGTGTGTGTGTGTGTGTGTGGATGTGTTGTGTGTGTGGGGTGGGGGGTGGGGGTGTATGGTTTGATGTGGTTGCAGTGTGTGTGTGTGTGTGTGTGTGTGTGTGTGTGTGTGTGTGTGTGTGTGTAGAGGTGTGTTGTGTGTGGAGGGTAGGGGGTGGGGGTGAATGGCTTGATGTGGTTGCAGTGCGTGTGTGTGTTTGTGTGTGTGTGTGTGTGTGTGTGTGTGTGTGTGTGTGTGTGTGTGTGTGTGTGTGTGTGTGTGTGTGTGTTTGTGTGTATGTGGATGTGTTGTGTGTGTGGGGTGGGGGGTGGGGGTGTATGGTTTGATGTGGTTGCAGTGTGTGTGTGTGTGTGTGTGTGTGTGTGTGTGTGTGTGTGTTTGTGTGTATGTGGATTTTAATTGTTTATTGAAAGCTCATTAAACCCCCCAACCAACCAACAGTTGCCCAACATTATAAGTGACGTCACAATACCAATACTGGATGACCCAATAACCGTGGATGAAGTAGTGAGAGAAGCTCAAAATATGAATCCAAATAAGGCATGTGGACTAGATGGTTTGACTCCTGGACTATTCCGAATCTTACCTGTATCATGGCTATTACTGTTGACTACACTATTTAATAATATATTTAATTCGGGTAACTATCCAACTCAGTGGGCGAAAACAAAAATGTTCACAATTTTCAAAAAAGGCGATAGGTCATTACCTAAGAATTATAGAGGAATTAGTGTAATGAACAGTATGTCGAAGCTTTATGATATGGTCTTGTGTTCACGTCTGAAACGTTGGTTCGTACCTTATAGAGAGCAAGCTGGTGCACAAGAGAAAAGAGGGTGTATGGACCATGTTGTTTGTTTAAGATTATTGTGCGATTTAGCAAAGAGAAAAAAGTTCAAACTGTATGTGACTTTCATAGATTTTTCTCAAGCCTATGACCTTGTCCCAAGAGAAGTTTTATTTAGAGTTTTACGTAGGTTAGGTTGTGGTGCGGTGATGTTGGCGGCCCTGGTTGCTATGTACTCAGTTACACAGAGCATTATTGGCTCCGTTTTGGTCACAGTATCTTTAGGAGTGCGCCAAGGATCGCCAACATCATGCCTACTCTTTATAATTTTTGTAAATGATTTAATAAAAATGATTAAGAACGGATCAGGAGTAGACGGATTTTTGTCGTGGGTACACACCCTAGTGTTAATGGACGACACTGTACTTCTGGCCACAACACGAGAAAATATGGTATCAAAGATTAACATTCTCCAAGATTATTGTTCTCAATACGGCATGAAAATAAATGAATCAAAAACTAAATTTTTTGTGATTAACGGAAATAAAGACGACGGTGAACCAATAGATGTCGGTAGTTTATCAGTGAAGTGGTGTGATAAATATGTGTATTTGGGTTGTTTGTTTACTGCTGATGGTTTGGTATCCTCTGCCGTAAAACTACATGCTGTCTCAAAGATGCCACATGTCCTTAAATTTGTGAACTTTATAAAGAAAAATATTGATATCCCATTCATGGTAAAACGACGAGTGTTCGAAGCAGCGTTAATGTCATCACTGTTATATGGTTGTGAGTCGTGGCTCACCGCGGACCTCAAGCCTATAATTAAATTGTATAATTGGTGCCTGAAAGAATTACTTGGTGTACGAAAATCAACTTGTAATGATGTTTGCTGTATTGAAGCAGGATTTCCATCTTTACAACAATTAGTAAAATATAAGCAACATACATTCTTTAATAAGATATGGCAGTCGAGGTCCGAGATGGGTGACGATCCGCTCATGTTTGCAATAAATACGACACTGAATTATAACATAGTAACATCAAGATTACTTAGAAATTATAAAAATGACCAAGTGACAAGTTTAGAACAATGTAGACAAAACCTTATTGTATCAATTATGGAAAGTGAATCATCTCGACGAGTGACGTACAAAGATATAAACCCTAATTTTTTGTTGCACCGTGTATATACAGAGAGAAACTCAGTGAATGAAAAACACAGATTATCGTTCACCCGCTTCCGAATCAGTGGTCATAGTTTGGCCTGTGAAACAGGTCGTTGGGACAGAAGGGGGCGAGGCAGACTACCTCTGGCTGAACGGTTGTGCCAGTGTGGTCAGGTGCAAACTGAATCTCATGTAGTACAACATTGTACACTCACACAGCACATTAGGACACAATATGACTTTACCACGATTGATGACTTGTTTTCCGGTCGTTTTACACCCGAAGTAGAATGTAAAATAATTCATGGCATTTTATCTGAATATGACTTGTAATAATTATAATGTAGGAGTATATTACTTAAGTACTGAATATGAATAGCCAAACATATTGAGTATAAGACTATTATCATGATTTTATGTGCATAAATAAGGGATAATTGTGTACACATAAGAATAGAAGAAGCCGAATGCTAGTGATACTTATATTTATGATTATCTTAGAATATGATACTTATATTGGACTGCAGTTTTTTTGTAAGAAAATTACTTATTTTATACTTTGTTCAAATGATTTTGTATACTATATGATTTTTGTAAAACAAACTCTGTAATTGCTGTGGTCAATAAACTATCTATCTATCTATCTATCTGGATGTGTTGTGTGTGTGGGGTGGGGGGTGGGGGTGTATGGTTTGATGTGGTTGCAGTGTGTGTGTGTGTGTGTGTGTGTGTGTGTGTGTGTGTGTGTGTGTGTGTGTGTAGAGGTGTGTTGTGTGTGGAGGGTAGGGGGTGGGGGTGAATAGTTTGATGTGGTTGCAGTGTGTGTGTGTGTGTGTGTGTGTGTGTGTGTGTGTGTGTGTGTGTGTGTGTGTGTGTGTGGTTGTGTTGTGTGCGGGGGGGTGGGGGTTTGGGGGGTGTACGGATTGATGTGGTTGCAGTGTGTGTGTGTGTTTGTGTGTGTGTGTGTAGGTGAATGTGCTGTGTGTGGTGGGTGCGGGGTGTATCGTTTGATGTGGTTGCAGTGAGTGTGTGTGTTTGCTTTGTGTGTGTGTGTGTGTGTGTGTGTGTGTGTGTGTGTGTGTGTGTGTGTGTGTGTGGATGTGTTGTGTGTGTTGGGTGGTGGGGAGATGAAGGGTGTATGGTTTGATGTGGTTCCAGTGTGTGTTGGGGGAGGGAGGGTGGGTGGATGTGTTGTATGTGTGGGGTAGTGGGAAGATGGGGGGTGTATGGTTTGGTGTGGGTGCAATGTGTGTGTGTGTGTGTGTGTGTGTGTGTGTGTGTGTGTGTGCGGCCAGTGTGTTACCATGGCAACCTCCCCACACCACCACAGTTGCATACACACATTTCTCTAGCACCACCTTCCGTTAGAGAGTATTGTGTGTGTGTGTGTGTATGTGTGTGTGTGTGTTAGCTCACCATTCGTCAAAGGACCTTGGTTATACATAAGAAGACATGCTGTTAAAGCTGCGGCACAAATATAATGTGCTATGAAGTCAACTTCACTCAAAAGAGCGCCACGCTTCTTCTCCCCTTTCCTGTCTCCTTGTCTTGCTTCTGTCTGTCTTCTGTCTGTGTCTTTCTTTCTCAATGTCCCTTTGTTGCAAACCACAAATAACTCTCAACTGTCCACAACTTCCTAGAATATCATAGTATCCTGCATAACAGTACTTTTTTTCAGGGTAACTTGTCCCAGATTTTCGTCCTCTTGCCGCTTACTTCACATGGGTCATTGGCAGAAAAGGGCAGCACTACGGCTCCTCTTCAATGGCACTTTTTTGTGACTTACATGTTCTAGTATTAATCTATTGCTACTACTCAGTATTCAGGTTGGAGAGATGGAAATTGTAAACCAAGTCAGAGTACAGAATGAAGTCAAACAGCATACCTTTGGTGGGTGCAGTGGGAACAAGGCGACAGATCACAGGCAGGGGGACAATGGCTGGAAAATCCAGCAAAATCTAACCACCAGCTCATGAAGTGATGCCAACAAAACTCGTGCCTCATAATCGGTTCAAACGCCAGTCCACTTTATCAATAAACACCTGTGGTTCTGAAGTATGATAACAGGAAATAAAATAATCGTGTAGACGTTATGTACTGATACACTCTCTCCACGGAGTCTGCCTCTGACGTACTGTTTATTCCTTGTTCGTCACAATGCTTCGAAATTGATGAGCCTCTCGCTCGGACAGGACGTCTGACTGAACCTTTATCTTTGTCTTGTACCCCTGACCTTTTACTGAATGCTATAAAAAAACAAAACAAATTACTTCATCCTAACCTAACTCAAAGTCTAATGACAGAGATGATCAGCCCGCTTGACTTTCCCGCGCACCATTTGTGACACCACAGATTAAGTAGGGGTGGGCTTCCTATTCAGAGAAAGCAGTAAAATGGATGGGTAACTGCGAAAAATTAGTTAGTCACTGTCCGCTGACTCTTCCTGCTTGGATTCCAGCGACAACGTTCCCAAGTTCGTAAGGGTTTGTATAGAATGGTAAATTCAAAATCTAAATAAAGAAATAAGATAATCTGCTGACTTTTCCTTATAAACTTGCTAACAGACAGGCAGGCAGACAAAGGCAGACAGGTAGGCAGGCAGGGAGGCAGAAAAGGCAGACAGGCAGGCGGTCAGGCAGGCAGACAGACTGATAAACAGATATATAAACCTGGCCAAACACATAGCTTCATCGGGCTTTCTCGGTTGACTGTAATAACACCTCCTAGTAGCAGAAGCAACGATATTTTTTTTTCTGGCGGCTTTTCTGATTACATATTTTGTTTTCAGCCATACTCGTACCAGATCACGTCAGTTAACAATGATATGCGTATTTGAGGATTAATAAAGCTTTAGTTTCACTCTGTATATGAGAAAAAAAGGCAGTGAAAATATCAACAGTACCCCCAACAGTCTAATACCACAGCCTTCTACCATTCGCCTCTGTCTACGTTTTTTCCTTTAACCATTCTTTTCCCCAAATGGAGAGTTGTGGCAGACTCCTGTATTCCATAAACTAGCATGTTATTCGTTCTACGTACAGATTATTATGCGAACATCTTGCACGTCATTGGCCACGAGATTTTGGGTAAAGAGATTTTGGGTAAAGAGATTTTGAAGTGATGTAGGGGGTGGGAACTCTATCTTGACTACTTTTGGTCTGGGAGTTTACTGTTAGTAGTAGTAGTAGTAGTTTGAGAGATCAGCATTCCAGCCTTCATTGACGAATAATATGGAACCTTCAGGCTAGAAATGTCCGGTAGAGTTACGATATGTGAGCAGTGTCTGACTTGATCGGTTCTTTTTAATTCAAGAGACGATATTTTGAGCGTTATCTCAGCTCTTGGTATCTCTGCATTTCTCAGCTTTCACAGTTTTCCAACCAGTTTTTCATATAGTAGTTTGTCTTAAGGGTACTACTGAGCCTCCATGACTAACACAGATAGTGGAGTACCAACATATCCAGTACTGCAATGCTAGGGAGGCCATGTGGGGTGCTTTTGGTCATGCCTGAGTTCACGGGTTTTCCTTTGGTTTGTCGTTAAATTCTGGTGTCCTTAGTTAACCCATTATGTACTTAGAGCATTTTCACAGAATGCTTACTTAATTATGCATGTTATTTACGGCTAATATTTAAGCCTGTTAACATTTCAAAAGGGTAATTACACAAGATACCAGTTACTTATTTGATGGCATGCTCAGGTTAGGAGAGAAACTCAGACATAATTGTATTTCACGTTTATTTGTATCAACATCTAAACTTCGTGGCTTTGGAAAGAAAATGTTAGGTCGTTTCGAAGACTGGTGAGTAGAGAGGGACTGGCGGGGATGTGTGGTGGTGTGGGGCGGGATATTGTGACACTGCAGTAAAGAAATGCCACATAGCTCTCTGCTGGCTGCTCCTGTTACTGGCCGCTCGTCACCCCTGCGAAAGGAATAATATCTTAGTTAACCGTCACTGCCACTGATTTATGGTATTAAATAAAGTCGTCTTGAGACAGTAAGAATAAAATGAAAAAGTATGATCCAGGATTCACTGGGTTAATCATATCACAACCAGGGTCTTCTATGCCATATTATACTGCATGTGACTTTGGAGACAATGTGAGGTGTGGATATGTGGAAGTGCAGCTATGTGCAGGTGTGTGTGTGTGTGTGTGTGTGTGTGTTCAAAAGGATATTAACCAGCCTTATCCAAAAATATATCGTTAAGAAGATCCTTACTTGACTGGTGGTAGGTGACTGTGCTACCACGGCAACCTCCCACACCACCACATTTACATAAAGACATTTCCTCACCAGCATGATCCGTTAGAGAGTATTTTGTGTGTGTGTGTGTGTGTGTGTGTGTGTGTTGTGTGTACGCAGGTGAGCCTGTGTATGTGGCCGGCAGAGACACTGCGTGTGGATGCATGGCCGAGTTCATAGTGAACCTGTCTGAATGGAGGTTTGGGTATGCATATTAGTAAATGTGCATATCTATATCTATATCTATATCTATCTATCTATCTATCTATATCTATCTATCTATCTATATCTATCTATATCTATCTATCTATCTATCTATCTATCTATCTATATATATGTGTGTGTGTGTGTGTGTGTGTGTGTGTGTGTGTATGGAGATATGGTTATATCTAATGTGGATCTGCAGGACTGTGTGGGACTGTTTGGCCTTATGTACGGCTTGGATAGGTAGTTCGGAGGCTGATGAGGACTATGAGGAGTGCAAGTATAAGCAGACGAGACTACGTGATTCAGAGGCTGATGAAGGCTATGAGAAGACCATGAATGATTTGAGAGAGTTGTCATTGTATAATCAGACAGGAAGTGTGCGACTCCCTTTATGGTGTGTGTAATACGCAGTAAAAAGCCTTGCACGAGGGAGGTCGGAAGCTAAAAACATGCTCTTGATACATTACCAATAGGAGGAGTGTAATAGATAATAAACACCCTTGCACGAGAGGGAGGGAGGTAGGAGGGTTTAAAAATATACCATCGACAGATTACCAATAGGACGAGTGTAACACACACCCATGTAATAAACACGAGTAGACACCCTTGCCTGAGAGATGGGCAGCTGTAAACACATACCAGTGATGTTACCAATAGCAGGAGTGTAATAGACAGTAAACATCCTTACTTGAGAGAAGGCGGAAAGCTTTAGAAACATTCCAGTGACATATTAACCTTCATATTAAGCAAAGCACTGAGAGATCTATTAACGCTTACCATAAAAGACTTAAGTCTGTTATCTCGCAGCCACATAGGAAAAGACATAAAACAAGGCATATCCAACGACTTTCAGTACAGCAACGTCTCTTCAAGCTTATTCTTACTTCAGACTACTTTGTTCAACTTGGGCAAGATATCTGCTAATGAAGCTTGGGCAGGATATCTGGTACACAAGGCTGTATCTAATGCCATCTTTCTAGTTCTAGTATTTTCCACGAAGCTCTCATACAATCGTCCAGAGAGAGCTAAATAAACTAAAAACATATGCTATACTGAGGAAGAGGCAATCGTAACTATAAAGGGCGCTATTCTTAAGCAGTATACCCTGAGTCACATGAGAAGCCAAACGTAAAATCAAAGTTTCAGTCACACAAGGCACACACAAAATATATAAAATAGACGAGACACGAAGCGAGCGCGCACACACACACACACACACACACACACACACACACACACACACACACAAATAAGATCACGTCCACCTCCTGTGCTGTTTAACTTTGGAAGGACCGACCAACAAAAGACCGCAATGCATAAACCAGTCTGACGATGCAGTATATTTAGGCGTTTCGACAGGGACCAAGACTTTTACGAGAGAGTGAAATAGGGAGAGAAAGACTGAAGGCAAAACGTAGGTCACAGAATCAGATGGGAGGAGGGGGTTGTGTTTATAAGGTTTTATGAGTCTTATTTGTGTATGCTTGATTGACTCTCTATATTTTTAACTTCACTCCTCGTCCTCGTTGTCGTCGTCGTCGTCGTCGTCGTCTCTCTCCTCCTACTCCTCCTCCTCCTACCCTCCTCCTCCTCATCACCATCCGTCTCCTCATCCTCATCCTCTTTGTACCCCGAGGCTAATCTGAACTTGATCCCGATGGACAACAGGCTTTCGTAGCACTTCTCCAGCAGTCCACCATTCTCCTCTCGGGGGATAGGGAAGAAAGTGAGGAACGTTTGTATAACCGTGAGTATAAAAACAAAGAGGGACGAAAAGGCTGGCTGGACGAGATATTTCTGCCGATATTTCTGCAACTTCCGCGCTCCACTGCAAGCCACTAAATGCGTCTAGGAAGCTGGGATTTGCACTGTTCGGTGCATCTAAACTTTCTCTTCAATATGGCAAGAAAAAAAAAATCAATTTTCGAAACTTCAAAAAATGGCCCCGCCGTCGGCCTGGCATGTACGGAAAATTCCGGGCCTTCAGCCACGGAGGTGTTAGGGACACGTCGGTATATACTGTAGATGAAAGGACAGGCTGTAGTCGGGGAAGGCGACTATCGGGGCAGTGACAAGTTTGTTTTTTAGTTTGTGGAATGCGGCTCTCCGCTCGTCGGTCCAGGTAAAAGGCTCGCCCTTTTGGTCAGGTCATGGAGGGGCTTGGTGATGTCTGCAAACCCCTTTATGAAGCGCCAGTAGTACAAAGTAAGTCCTAGGAAGGCACGGATTTCGTGGACGTCTCAGGGTAGGGGGAGATCTGCAATGGCGCGCAGCTTGTCGGGGTCAGGTGATATCCCGTCCTTAGAAATGATGTGCCCCAGGAAGGTAACGGTTCATGCACCCAGAACGTATTTTGAAGGTCTGAGCTTGAGGCCTGCCTGGAAGATGCGTCAGAAGACTTTACTGAGGCGTTGGAGGTGGTCGACCCATGTCTGGCTGAAAATGATTACATCGTCCAGGTATGCCAGGAAGATTTCCCAGGTAAGGCTGCTTAGGACAGATTCCATTAACCTGGAAAAGATGGTGGGGGAGTTACAGAGTCCGAATGGTAGGACATCAAGCTCAAAGTGTTTCCCATTACAGGTGAATAATGCAGTTTTCCCCCTGTCCTCGGGGTGTACTGGGATTTGCCAGTATCCCGACTGAAGGTCCACGGTGGAGAACCAAGAGGCTCCGTATAGGGAATCGAGGGAGTTGTCTATCTTGTTAAGGGGAGTGGCATCCTTGGTGGTCATGTCATTCAGTCGGCAGTAATCCATGCAAAAGCGCATGGTGCAGTCTTTCTTTTTGACCAGGATGATGGGGGAAGACCAGGGGCTGGTGAAGGGTGCTACAACACCGGCATCGAGCATTTCCTGGACCTGCTGGTCTTCTTCAGCCAGTTATTTGGGGTTGTTCTGCCATGATGGCGAATGGGTGATCCTGTGGTGTGTATTTCATGTGTCAGGTAGGTGGTGTGGGTGATGTCTTTAGGGCCTGACGTGAAGAAGTCTTGGAAGTCCAGGAGAAGGCAGCATAGGCTGTCCTCTTGGTGAGGTGAGAGGTGTTCAGGTAGTGGCGGTAGGGCGGCAGGGGGGGAATGGGGGGGTGCACAGGGCTCGGCTTCTTCCATCTCTCCCACCACTAATCCTTTAGGTAGTGTGAGAGTGGTGGTGGAGATGTTTGCTACTCGGACTGCTGTGATGTGGGGGGGGGGGAGGAAGTTGGAGGACAGCAGACAGGCTGAGAGGGTCTCAGGTAGTAGGTTGGGAAAGAACAGGACAGAGGCTTCAGTGGGCCTGTTCAGATGTAGCCAAGCCTCGTACTGGGGGAGGGGGAAATTGTTTGGGCAGAGGAGATGGCTGCTGGGAAGGGATGTGGAAGAGGGACGCAGAGGGGGGCTGGGGAGAGGAGGGAGTCTGCACGTGCAGAGGGGCTGGGGGGAGGGGTCTGGGGGCTTCTGGAACTGGAGCCATTGCTTGTGACAATCGATGTTCATGCGTAGCTTCTGCAGGAGGTCCAGTCCCAGGTAACCATCATATGCACGACAGGTTGAGTCACACAATGAATTTGTGTTGGGTAGAGACTTGTTGGTGGGTATCGGTGCGTAGGGCCCGGGTTTCCCCACGTATGGGCAGGGGGCCATCCCACACATCCATGAGATAGGCAGACATAGGGAAACGCAGGTCAAAAGCCGACTTGTGACGGGAGTAAAAATGAATGTAGAGCCAGGATCTGGCCGCTCCTGTGTTGACCAGTAGCCTCACTTTTACCCCATTCAGTCTCATCTTGTCGTAGACTAGGGGGTGGTATTTCTGAGAGGTGACCCCTACCACCGTGGGGAGGTGTGGGGGGAGGCCTAAAAATCCAGGTGCTGCAGGATCTCGTCTTACTCCGGCTCTGTTTCCCTGGAGTTGGTGCCCCCATATGGTAAGGTGTCATCCTCAGTGCCCTTGTTATCTAGGGAGGACACTTTCTGTCATCCCTGGGTGGCTGGTCTGTGCTGGGCAGCTTTTAGTTGATCTCTGATGTCGTGGAGTGGACATTTGTGGCTGCAGGCGGAGAATTCCCACAGGTTGATGGAAATCAAGTTTGTGTTTTCCTTGGGGCTGGGGTGCTTGTTGGTGGGGTGCACCCTGGGTAGGTTGGATGTTGCCATGGACATGGTGTGGGCTGAGGGTGCCCGTGGTTTGTGGTGTGGTGCTGGTCTTTGGGTAGGGAATTTCTTTACTATGTTGATCTGCTGTCGGGTGGAGCGGGAATCTAGGAGGCGTTGTATCAGCTGGATGTCTTTATCTAGGTCTCCCGTTGGGTCGTGTATTGTAAAATATTCCTTGATAACACTGGGGAGGACCCTTAGAAGTGTGTTGAATGTATGTTGTGGTAGGTGGGGGTGCCCATCATCCACTCACTCAATGTAGAGGTGCCATATGATCTCTACACTGAGTGACAAGCCAAAAGGTTTCCTGTACCCAGGAAACCATTTACTATGCTGGGTGGTAACCATATAACCGGGGATTCTGGAAGGGTTAAGTGTCCCTCAGGTTTCCCTATCCAAAATCACTTAATCATGGCAGTCATTTCAGAGAGCCTCGGAGGGCCCAATACCTGCCCAGGGCCCCAACCAAATGGGCAGACTTGCGTGGCCATGTGGAATGTGAGAGGTGTGAATGAGGAGTGCAAGAGGGTGGAAGTGGTGAATGTGTTTAACAGTGTGAGATATGCCGTGATGGCATTGTGTGAAACAAAGATGAAAGGGTGCGAAGTGGAGGAGTGGGAGGGTGTGAAATGTGTAAGATAGGGAATGAATGGGCGAGGAAGATGCAAGGAAGGAGCTGCTTTGTTGATAAATGAGGTGTGGCAGAGTGGAATGAGAGACTACAAATGTGTCAGCTCTAGGTGTACGTATGTCAAGTTCAAGCTTGAGAAGGTGAAAGTGGCAGTGATTGTTGCGTATGCACCGTGTGAGGACAGGAGTGAGAGAGAGAAAGACAGGTTTTGGGATGAGCTGGGTGAAGTAGTGGGAGAAATGCCCAGGAGCTATAAAGTGATTGTGATGGGGGATATGAACGGAAGAGTAGGCACTGGTCCTGAGGATGACATAATGGGTTGCTATGGAGTACCAGGAGAAAATCATAATGGGAAGAGACTGAAGGATATGTATCAGGAGAGGAGGTTGTGCATTTGTAACTCGTATTTCAAACACAGAGATGCACATAAATATACATGGTATAGAGGGAACGGGGATTGTGTTGAATGAAGCCTGATGGATTACAAGCTCGTAGAGAGGTCGAGGATGGGAAGGGTTGCTGATACGAGGGCTGTGAGAGGACGATGTGGAGGTCTGTCAGATCATATGATTGCGGTATGCAAGATCAAGCTGAGAGGAGTGAGGTGGATCAGGAGAGAGAGGAGCAGTCAGGGAGAAAGACTGAAATTTGAGAAGCTGAAGATCAAAGAAATGGCAGATGAATACAGCACCAAAGTAAAGGACGAGTTAGAATTACTGAATTGGAATGACATGGATCTGGACAGACTGTGGAATGTATATAGGGATTGCTTAGTTAGGAATGCTAAAGCAGTGTGTGGTGTGCCAGGAGTAACAACAAAAAAGAAAGGTACGGCATGGTGGGATGAGGAGGTAAAGAGAGCGGTGGAGGAAAAGAGGAAGTGGCTAAAGTGGTTACAGGATAGGGGTTCAGTTGAAATAAGAAATGAATATGTTGAGAGCAAGAAGCACGTAAAGAGGCTAGTGAAGAGGAAAAAGAAGGAGGTAAATGAGGATCTAGGAAGAATAATGAATGCGAACTACTCTGAAAATAGAAAGTTATTCTGGGAAGAGGTGCGGAAACGTAGAAGTGAAAGCGGAAAGAAATGGGATGGTGTGAAGGATGCAGGTGGTAGATTATTAACCCATGGAGTTGAAGTAAGGACCAGATGGAAAGAATATTTTGAAAGCCTAATGAATGGGGATAGAGAGAGCTGAGCAGCTGTAAACATGATTGGTTTTGGGGGTGTGCAGAGAAGGAATGCAATGCTAGGGGATGTGACACTCGCACAGGTGAAGAGTGCTGTGAAGCGACTGAAAAATGGGAAGGCTGCAGGGGTTGATGAGATGTATGCAGAGATGCTTAAATGTAGTGGAAAGAATGGAATGAAGTGCTTGTTGGAGATATGTAAGAAGGCATGGATGAGTGAAACTGTGCCTGCAGAGTGGAAAAAGGTTGTGATTGTACCCCTGTACAAAAATAAAGGTGAACGAAGTGAGTGCAAGAATTATCGTGGCATAAGCTTACTGAGTGTGGTAGGGAAGGTATATGGAAGAATTATTATAGAGAAAGTAAGAGAGATATCAGAAGTCCTAGTGAGTGATGAACAGGGTGGCTTTAGGAGTGGCAGAGGATGTGTGTACCAAATATTTGCAGTGAGACAGATAGTAGAGAAGGCTTGTGAGAAGGACCAGAGGATGTGTGGACCAAATATTTGCAGTGAGACAGATAGTAGAGAAGGCTTGTGAGAAGAACCATAAGGTGTTTATGGCATTCATGCATCTGGAAAAAGCATATGACAAAGTGGACAGAGAAGGACTGTGGAAAGTTTTGCGCATGTACAGTGTAGAGGGTAAGCTGCTAGGTGCCGTCAAGAGTTTTTATGATGGTAGTGAAGCATGTGTCAGGGTTAATGGGCATCTAAGTGAATGGTTCACGATCAGTGTGGGCGTGCGACAAGGTTGTGTGATGTCTCCATGGTTGTTCAGTGTATATACGGATGGGGTGATGAGAGAAGTGAAAACACGAGTAATGGAGAGAGGGATGGCATTGGTAATGAATGGTGATGGATGGAATATCTCAAATTTGTTGTATGCTGATGATGCAGTACTGCTTGCAAGTACCGAACAAGAACTTGGTAGGCTAGTGCAGAGTTTTGCTGAAGTCTGTAAGCGTCGTTCCTTGAGAGTAAATGTAGAAAAGAGTAAAGTGATGGTTATTAAGAGAGAAGGTGACTCCCAGTGTGATGTAACAGTGAATGGAGAGAGACTGGACTTGGTGAGAGAGTTGAAATACCTGGGTACAGTGATAGAAAAGAGAGGAAAATGTGCAAAAGAAGTTGAAAGTACAGTAGAGTGACAGAAGGAAGAAAAAGTAGCTGGTGCAATGAAGGCCTTGATAAGAAACAGAGGCTTGAGTGTTGCAGCTGCACCTGGCTTACATGAAGGAGTGTTAGTGCCAACTTTAACATATGGATGTGAGACTATGATGTGGCATGAAAATGAAAAGTCAAGAGTAAGAGCAGTGGAGATGGGACTGCTGAGGAATGTATGTGGAGTACAGAGGGTGGATAGGATACGAAATAATGCGATTCGTGAAAGACGCGGAGTGAGGAAGTCGGTGGACACCAGAATTGAAGAGAGAGTACTGAGATGGTATGGTCATGTGGAGAGAATGGATAACAACAGAGTGGTGAAGAAGGTATATCTGAGCGAATTCGAAGGAGGGAGGAGGTGAGGTAGGCCAAGGAGAAGGTGGAGAGATATGGTGGATGAATGTTTTTTTTTTTTTTATGCGAGGAAGAAGGAACCAAAGGCCATGAGCCCGCAGTAACAGTTCCCTCCAAGAGAAAAACAAAATACAATAGAGAGCCAAATTCAAGATCCGATCATTTTGAGATGCCTAGACACACTGCGTTTGAAAGACTGGAGATCATAGGCAGCAGGAAATACAGACAGAGGGAGAGAGTTCCAGAGCTGACCTGTTGCATAAATGAAAAACTGGGAGTAACGGTTAACTCTTCCATTAGAGAGTTGGACAGAAAAGGGATGAGAGTTTGCTGCTAGACGGGTGCTATGCGCCCGTCGTAGAGGTGGAGGAATGCAAGCAGACAGTTCAGAGGAACAGTGACCATTAATGTAGCGATAGAAAAGAGATAAAGATGCAACAGTGCGGCGAAGAGACAGAGGTTGAAGGGAGTCAGTAAGAGGAGGAGAGGTAATGAGACGAAAAGCCTTTGACTCCACCCTATTGAGAAGAGCTGTATGTGGGGAGCCTCCCCACACAAGAGAGTTGTACTCCACACAGGGGCAGATAAAACCCCTGTATAGAGTCAACAATTGTGCAGGGGTAAAGAAAGAGCGGAGTCGGCTTAGCACACCCAATCTCTTGGAAGCAGATTTTACAAGAGATGTAATATGATCTTTCCAAGATAAGTCCCGAGTAAATGAAACCCCAAGCATGTTCAAGGATGATGCAGGATTAAGCTGAATATTATTAAACATTAGTGGGTATACCTGTGGAAGATTTTGTTGGGTTGATAGGTGTAAGAACTGAGTCTTGGATGCATTAAAGACAACCATATTTTTACCCCAGTCAGAGATACGAGCCAAGTCAGACATTAGGTGTGCCATAGCCTCATCCCTTGTTTGTTGAAGTAACTGTTGAGATGGGCATTGCGGGAACCGAATGGAAAGGTGAAGGGTGGAGTCATCAGCGTATGAGTGGATAGGGCTAGATGTACAGCTTAGAAGATCAGTGATGAATAAAAGGAAGAGAGTTGGTGATAGGACAGAGCCCTGAGGAACACCACTGTTGATAGATCTAGAAGAACGATGGCCGTCTACAACAGCGGCTATAGAACGACCAGAAGGGAAGCTAGCGATGAAGGCACAGACAGAAGGATAGAAACCGTAGGAGGGCAGTTTGGAAACTAAAGATTTATGCCAGACTCGATCGAAAGCCTTTGAGATGTCAAGTGCAACGGCAAAGCTTTCGCCAAAGTCCCAAAAGGAGGATGACCAGGAGTCTGAAAGGTAGGTGAGAAGATCGCCAGTGGAGCGTCCCTGACGGAACCCATACTGACGATCGGAAAGAAGGTTGTGATAGGAAAGTTGCCTTAAAATTTTTCTATTAAAATTGACTCGAAAACTTTTGAAATACAGGACGTTATAGCAATTGGACGATAGTTGGAGGGTTGGGAGTGTTCACCCTTCTTTGGGACTGGCTGAATGAGAGCAAACTTCCAGCAAGAAGGAAAGGTACAAGTTGACAGACAAAGGCGAAAGAGTTTGCCTAGGCAGGGTGTAAGCACAGAAGCACAGTTCTTGAGAACAACAGGAGAGACCCCATCAGGCCCATATGCCTTGTTAGTACTGAGGCCAGTGATGGCAGAAAATACATCAACTGAAGAAATTTTAATGTCAGCCATGAGGAAGTCAGAGGGGGGAAGTGATGGAAGAACATCACCGGAATCGTCTAAGGTGGAATTGGAGGAGAAAGTCTGCACGAAGAGATCTGCTTTATCGGTAGAAGAAATAGCTACAGAACCATCAGAGTAGAAAAGAAGAGGGAAGGATGATGAGGTAAAGTTGTTAGAAAGGTTTTTGGCAAGGTGCCAGAAGGAGCGGGAAGAATTCGAGTTGGAGAGTTGAGAGCATTTAGTATGGATGAAATTATTTTTAGTAGAGCGAAGAACAGACTTAGCATGATTCCGGGCAGAAACGTAAAGATGATGTGATTCAGGGGTGGGTTGGCTCCGGTACCTTTTGTAGGCCTTCTCCTTGTTGCGGACAGCATTAGAACAAGCGTGATTAAACCAAGGTTTTCTTGCGTTAGTCAAAGGATATGAGAAAGGAATGTATGCTTCCATGCCCGAGAGAATAACCTCCGTAATGAGCAAGGCACACTCAGATGGCTCACGGCCATGGGAGCAATAATCATTCCAGGGAAAATCGAAGAAGTACTGCCTGAGGGCCTCCCAGTCTGCGGCTCCAAAATGCCACAGACGACGTTTCCCTGGAGGGTCCACAGGCTGTACTGGAGTGATAGGACAGGTTAGGGTAATAAGGTTGTGATCGGAGGAGCCCAACGGAGAGAAAAGATTAACAGAGTAAGCAGAAGGATTAGTTGTGAGGAAGAGGTCAAGTATGTTGGAGCTCTCTCCAAGGCGGTCAGGGATACGGGTAGGGTGCTGTACAAGCTGCTCTAGGTCATTAAGGATAGAAAAGATGTAGGCTTGTTCACCAGGTGGATCCGTGAAAGGAGAGGAGAGCCAAAGGTGGTGGTGAACATTGAAATCTCCAAGAATGGAGATTTCAGAGAAAGGAGAAATGGACAGAATGTGTTCCATCGTAGAAGTAAGATAGTCGAAGAATTTTTGATAGTAGAATTAGGGGATAAGTAAACAGCACAGATATATTTAGTCAGAGAATGACAGGAAAGCCGAAGCCAGAGTGTGGAGAATTCAGAAGAATCAAGTTCAGGAACACGAGAGCAAGATAAGTTGTTGCGTATGTATACACAACAGCCACCTTTGGCTTTGAAATGAGTATAAAGAAAGTAGGAGGATACAGAAAAGGGTTTGCTGTCAGTTGCCTCAGACAGCTGAGTCTCCGTTAGAAAAAGAAGGTGAGGTTTAGAGGAGGAGAGGTGGTGCTCAACAGAGCGAAAGTTAGAGGAAAGGCCGCGAATGTTGCAGAAATGAAGAAGAGAGTCAGACAGTGGTTCCAGGCACCTTGAGTCGTCACCGGGAGAGGGGCAGATGGCGGGGGCATTTATGGTCCCCCCCCCCTGGGGACTCCAAGGCTTGATGAATCAATGCCATTTTTGGTGAATTTTGAATAGGAAGTGTAGTGTGTACTGTGCATGTAGTTTGGTGAAGATAGTTAGAGAAATTTGTACTGGAGAGCATGCTGGCCTACTCTCTGTGTAACTGAGACACTGAAAAAGTTCAGCAAAGGGGGATGGTCAGGAACTAGTCCTGAGGGCTGATGAAAAGGGAGCTCCAGCACTCCCTGTGTGAGGAAGAGATGTTTGGAAGTCGGTGAGGCTAGGGAACTGACAGGAGATCGAGCTGGCTGGACTAATTTCGTGAGAAGAAGTGCATGATCAGGGATTTTTGGCACCCCTTTTTAACAAGGCAGCGTCTGGATTGACTCAGGCAGGTATGATTATGTGAAGCTCCAGAACGTGGTGAATGTTTTTGGCATATCCGATAGAGCCAGGATTCCGGGGGCTTGAATGATGAGTGAATGGATGCGTGGCCCATTGGATTGGGCAATTTTGGGCTGTCTGGACATTGCTACTCCTCACCCTGCCCTTGGGTGGGAAAGGAGGTCCGGATGATGATGATGACGATGATGATTTCCTTGGGGTTGGGGCGCTTATTGGTGGGGTGCACCCTGGGTAGGTTGGATGTTGCCGTGGGCTTGGTGTGGGCTGAGGGCGCCCGTGGTTTGTGGTGTGGTGCTGGTCTTTGGATTGGGAATTTGCTTACTATGTTGATCTGCTGTGGGGTGGAGCAGGAATCTAGGAGGCGTTGTATCAGCTGGATGTCTTTATCTAGGTCTCCCGTTGGGTCATGTATCGTAAAATGTTCCTTGATAACACTGGGGAGGACCCGTAGAAGTGTGTTGAATGAACATTGTTCCCGGGTTGCTGCATCAGTCTCCGGGTATTGGTGTCGAGTCACCTAGCCTGGATGAGTGTGTCATCTAGGTTCCTGTCGTAGGTTAGGCTGTCGAGTTGTGATTGTGTCACAACTCTTCCCAATGAAGGCGTGATGGCCTGGATCTCTGCTTGGGTGAAATTTGTCCATGTCAGCTCCAGGACGATCTTGGTTGTGATACTGGCTACTGCTTTCCCAGGAGAGGCAGGTTGACTGCTATTTTCTCATCTTCGAACCACATATATAGGAGTGGTTTCATCATTGATAGGTATGTGTGTATGTAATATTGTTCTGGGTCGAATTTAGGTAACTGCACGTGAGCTTTGTTGCCATTTTTACTGATGTCCCTGTTTTGCTCTTCCCTGTATTCTGCCCGGGTCAAGAACCACCACTGGCTACCAGTGCAATGCTAGGTGTTTTTAGGTCGACTTTTTGTCCTAGAAACACTAGCTGTTAAGCCGGGGTTCTCTTTCGAGACCAGAGCTAGAACATACTATGAGAGGAGCAACGCACAAAAACTCTGGGCAACAATCTTACATGTGTATTATCTTAATTTCCACTCACAGTATACAATATGAATATAAGTACCACACAGTACACTATTCATTCTCAAATACACTAGGGACACTAGAGGGCTTCAACTGGACTATTATATGCAGCATATAATGTGAATATAAGTATCACACAGTATACTATTCAGTCACAAGTGCACTAGACAGACACAGTACACAATATGGACGTAAGTAACACACAGTATACTATTCGGTCACAAGGTCACTAGGCAGACACAGTATACAATATGACCACCAGTATCACACTGTACATTATTCAGTCACAGATACACTAGGCAGACTGGAGGGCTCTGACTGGGCTGCTGGAGTCTGGAGCCCTACAGGTGTTGGCCAGGTGTGGGAGGGATTCCGTCGGTGTTCCTTCTCGCAAAGGACACGGGACAACACTCAGGGGCGACGTCGACTTCAGTGGGCTGCTGCTGGGCGGCGTGGCAAGAGGCCCTTTGCTCGTGGGGCCTTGCTGAGTGGTCTGGTCCTCAGAGCTTGGGCCAAACAGAGAGAGTAGGCATGCTTGTCTGCGTCCATCCTGGGGAGGAGGTCGCTATCGTCTGGAGCTGGGGAGGTCATGCCCCGGGATCGCAGGGGCACCTTTTGTAGTCCAGCATCTGCACTCTCCCTCCCATCAGGCCGCCATCAGGGTTGAACTGCGGCGTCGCCGCCGGCAGGAGTCCATCAGCTGGTCGTCTCGCCCAGGCGCTGGTTGTACTGCGCACACTCCCGGGGTCACCACGGGGCCTTGCCAAACCTCCTCCACACAGGAAAGTTCCTCCTGAGGGCTGCCTCTGTGGGAAGACATGGAAGAGCGTCCCGCTCAGCTACAGGAGGGGGAGCCAAGCAAGGGTTGTCCTCCACAGGGGAAGTCTCAGTGGATGAAAGACGTTTGGTGGGGTGTGACTCTCTGGTGCAGCTGATAGCTGTCACCGAGGTCCCATGGGCAACAGGAGGAGAGTGGCTGATGGCCGTCCCTTCCCTGTTGGTGTGGCTGGAGGCTCTCACCTGGGCCCGACTTCCTGACAGGACCGTGAGCAAGGTGCTGCTGAAGGCCATCACCTGTCCACAGGTGCAGCTGAAGGCCATCACCTGCCTGCGAGTGCGGCTGAAGGCTGTCACTGAGGTTCGACTCCCAGAGGCAGCTGCAGAAGGAGAGGGGGAGTTACCATTTCTCTCCGAGTGCGGCTGATGGCTGTCACCGGTTTCTGCATGGGGAGGGGGGGGTTGCAGTGGTTGAGCGGCTGAAGGCCGCCCCTGTGTTTGAGCGGCTGAAGGCCGTCACTTGCTTTGTGCGGCCGAAGGCCGTCATGGTTTTTGTGCGGCTGATGGCCATCACTTGGGTGCTGCTTGGGACTGAGTATTCAGCCCCACTCCGAACCTAGTGAGGGCTGGTCCGGCTGAAGGGTAATGCACCTGGACTGCAACGTTCCTGCTGGGTCCGCTCTGGGAAATAAGGGCGCAAAGTAGTCGGGTACATAGGCCCATACTGCCTGGGCAATGTGCGAGCCCTCAGAGTCCCTCCGTGGTCTCCTCCTGGGGGGTGGTGTTGCTATGTCATGGTCAGAGTCATAGAGTAGGATGAGTTTGGCCAACTCGGTTTCAGACCTCACCTCGCGTGGTCACCTGTGATTGGCTGAGAACCGGTCACGGGACATACGGGCGCCATATTGCATCTTCAACTCACCTCCTCAGTTCCCTGGCTGCCATAAGAAAGCACAGAGATCAAGGGGGACGCTACACTTTCTATGGCCATATCACCTGCTATATAGCTATATTTGACCACGAGATGGCATACTGTGCAGCCTGGGGATGTTCCAACCTCACAGGTATGGGTAAGACACTGCACAGGTTTCCCAGAGATCCCACAAGCAGAAAAGAATGGGAAATTAAAGTCCGCAGGAAAGACTAGACACCACACAACAATTCCTATTTGTCATCTGTGTGTAACTCTGTTCTCATTCTCTCTAATCTTTTTGTTCATCCGTCTGTGTATCAGTCTCTTAAGATTCCTGCCCGTACTAACGATTGCTGCAGACTGAGACGTACTAAACTTATTAGATAGGCTGATAGTTACTTATTTGTTTTCAGTTCGGTTTCATGTAAACTAAGGAATATATATATATATATATATATATATATATATATATATATATATATATATATATATATATATGTGTGTGTGTGTGTGTGTGTGTGTGTGTAGGGCATTAGGAAGAAACAGCTGAGAAAATTATTCACTGTAGAGCTCCATATTTACGCCAAAAAACATTCGCAAAGATAAGGCTCAACGCTAAAACTCTGGAGGTGAATTAGGAAGCAAAAGCATGACTATAAGATTCGCTGTAACCCGTCACGTCCCGACCACTTTCGCACCTCTGACAACCCCTAGTCCCGACCACTTTTGGATTTATTTTTTTTTTTGGCTAAAACTTCCGCTTATGTTGAGAAGCAAAGGAAAATCACAAAGAAAGTGCTTACCGTGGTCTGCAACTGGTCAGAACATGTGAGGTCCCCCGCGTCAGGTATCGTATTCTATCACAGAGCGCTCACGTGTACTATGGTAGGTAATTTTGGGAGAAACAACAAACAACACCTCTACATTTATTGAATTTGAACTAATAAACAATAAGAATAACAAAATAATGAATTTCAATGACATATATATGAAAAATAAGCATTGTACCTTCGCGCGAGCATAGCGAATTTGGTCCGATTGGTAAAACGCTGTGCTAAGTTTCTTGTTTCAGTCAACATATCATTTTTTCTACTTGTATACTACTGTTTCAATGTCATTTTACCATTTTGTACTGTATGTAAATGTTTTCAGCTGTTTTCATTCATTACGATGACATGTAGCATAAGTATAGCGTACATATGCATACTCAGTGCACTCGCTACGACTCATATTTCAACATACAACATTGTTTTATCACTTTCATAATATTTTCTTCTTTACATTGAACCTTTCCTCCACCACTGTAAACGTTTTCAATTATTTACATTCATTACGAGGGCATTTAGCGAAATGCTAGCGCATAATCTCGTAGCAAGCACACGCTCTAACACTCGTGTTTCCAGTTTTTCTTTATTTCTTCAGTCCCAATATACTTTACCACTTACATTACACCCATTTACACCCTATTCTGCACTATACATATTTACTGACGTTATTTATTCTAGTGAGCGTCAGAATATCGCATGAAAATACCCTCGCAATGAATGTTTCGACCAACATAATACTCATACACTTACATACTAATATTCCACTTATATTACACCCGTGTTCACTTGTAGACTCTTATTTACATATTAACGGGCCTTATTTATTCCACTGAGAGTCTGAATATCGCATCAAAATACCCTCGCAAGGTATGTTTCCACTTAGAAATTACTCATACACTTACATACTAATATTCCACTTATATTACACCCGTGTTCACTTGCAGACTCCTATTTACATATTTACGGGCTTTATTTATTCCACTGAGCGTGTGAATATCGCATCAAAATACCCTTGCAAGGTATGTTTCCACTTAGATAATATTCATACACTTACATAATAATTTTCCTTTTATATTACACCCGTTTTCACTTCCATACTACTATTTACAGATCTACGGGCCTTATAATTACACTGAGCGTCTGTTTGTCGCATTTATTTCAGAGTATCAGCGTCCTATCGCATTCACACCTTATCAGAAGTGCAGGAGTGTATGAAACTCACTGAAACATGGGTGAATACACAGACCCACGTCACACTGTACGCACTCATAGCGGGTGTCCTTTCTCTGAGTGGTGGGTCTCACGCGGGAACTGCTACACACGTGACACCTGCGTTGGGGCCTAGGTCTATTTGCTTGGGGAGGTATGGGAGTGGGGAAATGGCGGGCGGATAATCTCACGGGAGGGTGGGCGGGGCTGTGCGGGTGCGGTGTTGGGGCCTTTCAACCGCATATCTTGCAACAATCTCTCGTGTCAGCTCCCTCACAAACCCTTCAAAGGTTTCCTGAACTCCTGTTGTCATGGCGTGAAGGTGGTGGCAATTCAGGGCAGTAATGTCAAGCAGGTGAAAGAATAGTTTTTTGTACCACTTCATCGTGGTCCTGGCACACTCGACAGTGGATATCATGGAGTCTGACTGGTCCACCAGCCGCATGTTATTATAATCAAGCACACACTCAGGTTACCATACGTGGCGCCTGTTCTCGCTCCGATAATCTACCGACTCTGTACGGTGCATCAAGGGGCGGTGAACCGTGGACAAGAGGCGGACTTCTCTATTGTGGTTCCACACTGTTCCAAGGATATTGTTGGCCTGGAAGAAGACAACCTCATTCCTGTCAAGTTTCTGCCCCACCTTCATCATGTGACGCCGGTTCACCTTGACGGTCCCACAGATCCCCGTGTCATGCCTGTGTAGTTAACGAGCGAGAAGAGGGCTAGTGTACCAATTGTTCAGGTAGAGGACGTGACCACGATGAAGACAGTCTTCTATCATTGTCTTTACCACTGCTCCCGACAGACCAATACTCCGATCCTCTATTATGTCTGTCTGTGCACCAGTATACAAGACTATGTCTTGCACATACCCAGTCCTGCAGTCACATATAACAAAGATCTTGAACCCAAAACGGTGTCTTTTGCAGGGTATGTACTGCCGAAATGAAATATTGCCTCCCCACAACACGAGACTCTCTTCTATGACGAGGTCTCTATAGGGATAAAATGAGGAACAGAATGTCTGCCTTAGGTGATCAAAAACCAACCTAATTCGCCTCATCTGTGTCATTAGCATTTGCAGGATCATCAGCATCATAGAAATGGAGGCAGCTTAGAATTTGCTGAAACCGATTACGGCTCATTACTTGGCCAAATATTGGTGTAAGCATAATAGGGTCCCTTGTCCAGTATGCAGGAATTCGGTTCTTTCGTACAATACCCATCAAAAGTACCAAGGCCAAAAACAAAAACATTTCTGCAAGGGAGACTGGGTAATCATAGAGGATAGAATGCCTGCTCCTTGTCCCCTGTCTTTCACTTTCACGGCACTGGCTGTTAGCGAACCGGTTTGTTTGATCCACTGTTTCCTCCACAAAAGCCTCACTGAAGAAAAGGTGGAAAAAATCCAGCCTGGTTGAATTAGGGTGAATACCGGGAGCAATGCATCCAGCATGCCCCTGCTCAGTGAATGGGTGAATGAGGGGAGTAAAATCACTCCCATCCTCCCAATTCCACAACACAAAATCCTCGTCCCGATCGTTCCCATCCTCGCCTTCATCAGGGTGGGGAGAAGATGATGGTGGGGGAGGTTGGGGAGGAGGAGTGCGTAGGGCTTCCCGACTCGCACTCCTCTTCCCTCTGCCTTTACGCTTCCCCTTTCCCTTACCCTTACGGCCTTGGAGAACATCAGGGGGCTGTGGGGAGGAAGCCCGGGAATATTGGGGAGCATAAGACGTGCTGGGGAGTGGCTCCTCCTCACCTCCCTGCTCCATCACCACACCACATGATTCACCACCCACCCTAACTGCCCCAAGTGATAAGCCCCGCCGCCTCACACCACCACGTGACTCACTCCCGCCACTCTCACTTTCCACACTCCTCCCAACACTTTCCCTCTCACTCCCCACTCCCTCAACGCCACTTCCGCAATCCCCAAACAAAACACTAGGCCCATACCTGTTAGAACGATGTGGTGTGCGCTCTGGGCCGCGATGAGTAATAACCTCACGGCCGTACCACGTGGCAGCACGTCTCACGGCTCTGTCCTCGTCCTCGAAATCGGGCTCCACGTTACGTAGGGGCTGGCTAGAGGATCTTGCACGTTGTTTTTGTGCAGCCTGACCCTCTCCCGCAGCACGATAAGTCACGTAGCGCCACTTCCTGGGGGACAAGACTTCCTCATCACTGCTGCTGATTTCCACATCCTCTGGTTGGACATAATCTTTGTCCATCTCCTCGTCATCAAGTGGCGAATCACTATCGCCAGTAAAGGCATCCAGGGCGGCTTGAATTTCCTCCTCCGAGAGACCTCTATGTGCCATGTCTGAGCAGGACCGTTGCTAACAGGTGAGTGACCGAGCCGCAGGTGAGCGCGGGTCGCCGAGTGACCCCGCCTGGTGGCAGGTAGGGGACGGTCGTGCGATGCTACGTACCAAAAATCTCGCGCGAATTTTGAAAATTGTGGAAATTATGCAACTTGCAATTGCAAAACGTACCAGTACGTCAACGGGACTGGCAAATGCAAAATGTTGGAACATATCAATATGTTGACGGGACATCTCGGGGTAAAGAAGTATAAGTAAAAACTCTTCAACGTACACTGCTTTAAGGCTGTAGGTTATAGTATGTCCCGTATATAAATCTTTTTACTCCGCATAATGCTAGATGTTTTAGGGTCGGCTTCCTATCCCTCTAACGCCTAGTGAGTACCTGGGTTCTCTTTCTAGATCGGAGCTTAGACAAATAAGAGAGAGGCAGGACACAAAAACTCAAGGCAACAACCGTACATGTGTATTGCTAAATTCTACAGTGGAACAGGTAGATGTTACAAAATTATGCTGAACAATTATTATCCTTAGGTCTAAATTATGGGTGTTAGTATCACACTGGATACTACTTGGGACAAGATCCGGTAAGGTGAATAGCATTACAATTAGAAGTCTTAGGGCAGTGAAGCTAAGCACTATTACTTGGGAAAGTCTAGGTTTTGTCTATCGGGTGGAGTTCGTGGCACTGTTTTCACTGTTGGCAGTCTAACTGGTTTGTCTGTCATGTCATTAATCGTTGTTCTTACACTGGGGCCTCCGTATGATCTTATGGTGAGGCTATGTCACTATATGGTAGCGTGTTCACTTAGGCCAACATTTATTTCACTGCCCTGCCGTATTCACTGTTTCACGGTTATCTTATTTATTCCACCTCTCTTCTAAATTACTACTGATGCTTTTCTCACTGACTTCCCATATTCTGATAATTCACTGTTCTACCCTTGTTTCACTATATCACTGACACTGTGCTTTCACTGTCACTCACTTTCGGGACTGGGTGTCATGGCGGTCAGGTACAAGGGCAGTGGGAATGACTCAGCCTCACTACTGACAGGACTGAGTTCCTCCAGGGGCCTCCGTATTCAGGGGCCACGGGATCACGCGTAGGGGCGTCCTCTCTCGTCTGGGGCTGCTGGTGGCGAAGGGTCCCGCACTCTCGGGGCATGGGGCGGGAGTCTGGCCCTTGGGGCTGGGGCCGAACAGCTACCTGAACCTCTCACGCAGGCGCCTGACAGAGGACAAAGATCTTCGGGGTCGGGGTGTAAGGATGTCCCGCCCGGGGGTCCTGGGGGAGGTCTGGAAGTCCCATGGGCTGAGGTCCCCAGCAGTTAGGGATGCTGTCAGGAGTGGGCTGTGGTGTCGGCCTACGTCGGGGTCTGTCAGGCGAGTCCTCTCAGGAACCAGCTGTAGTGAGAAGAGCCCAGTGGTAGTTACAGGGCCTCTCCAGTAGTCCCCCAGGCTGGGGTCTCCCTCTGGGTCGTAGTCTCGTGAGTAGGAGTCAGCACCTGACAGAGGAGCGGCTACCTGCTGTAGGGCCTGGCTACTGGCTGTGGCCTTCTAGGGGCGTGGCTACTGGCTGTCACTAAGGCCTGACTACTGGCCGTGGCCTGAGGAAGGAAGCGGCTACAGGCCGACTCGAGGGGACCTTCTGAGTGGCTACCGACCATCTCCTGACAAAGGTGGGAGCGATTACTGGACGTCTCCTTATTACCTCCGGAGCGGCTACCGGCTGTTTCCTACAGGAGGGTCGAACGGCTACAGGCTGTCTCTGTTAGGGCACCTTCAGAGCAGCTACTGGCCATCTCCTTATTACCTCCAGAGCGGCAACTGGCCGTCTCCTGTAGGAGGGTCGAGCGACTATAGGCCGTCTCTTTATGGGCACCTTTGGAGCGGCTACTGCCCGTCTTCTGACGAAGGTGGGAGCAGCTACTGGCCGTCTCCTTATTACCTCCAGAGCGGCTGCAGGCCGTCTCCTGTAGGAGGGTTGAGCGGCTACTGGCCTTCTCAGGGGTTCTGACTGGAGCTAGAGTAATAGCCCCACCCCGTGGTTGTCGGTGGTCGGCTCGCCAGGAAGGTAGTCTCGCTTTCCTGCTATGGTGGCGGCGGGTCATAGGGGCACGCGGCCCAGGCAGACTTATGTCTGTCGCCCGGAATCAGGTTGCGCCCTATTTGTCCCTCCCTAGGCTCTTTCTGGGAGTGTTGGGCTGCCCTCTGTGAGACTGCACCGCATTTTACTCTGTGCATAGATGAGTGTTATAATACTGTATAAATGAAGTAGTGGGAAAGAAAATGAAAACATTCAAGGACCTAGCACCTTTTGTACAGGATTTTCAAGCAAAAACAATGTTATCCATACTTGTTGTTAGGCGGGTCTAGGGGAGGCCTTGGTTTGGATTTCAGTTTCTTTCCTCCAGTTATTATACATTAAAAATGTTCTATCATAATCATCAGCAATATATGTATGTGTGTATTTATGTGTTATGCAGCGTGTTCTGGGTTCCGACTCCTTGGTTCCAGACATGGTGTGGCTCTGGGTTCTTTATTCCCGACCAGGTCAGTGTTGGCAAGGAAGGAAAATACAAACACCATGGGTCAAAAGCACACTTATATATTATCACAAGGCAAGTACACAAAAGGTTCTATGATCAAAACAAAGGAACTGCAATGACTTAAAATAAGATACAATAATTACTCTCTACCTAGTTCAGCAAGTCTTTACCTTTTATACAGAATTACACCTTCCTGATACATAGTGTTACAAGCAAAGCTTCACAGGGATGTCAGACAACACAGTGTATCCTCTCTCTAATGCGTATGACAGCGTATCTCCAGTCCTTAACCCTAAGTATCCGCATCACAGTTACGAGATCCTAGCTAATACAATGTATACGCGTGACAGTTACGAGGCCCTAGCTAGTCCTAGTCCTTACACACTTTATAGGGGAGAGGCTATATAATGTCTGCCGCTAGGTATGACAGGTGTGTACCGCCTGGGAAGATTATATATCCTGACCCCGAAGTCTAGGTGTCCGCATGACAGGTATGAGCTCCGAGATAATATAATACATCCGAATGGCCTCAATGGTGTCCTAGCTAACCTTATTCAACACACACGGTACAGGGGACGGATGTACACACTACCTTGCACTAACCATTATGGAAGGGGGGGGATGGAGAGTCTGGGGAGGATGAGTACACTGGGGAGAGCGGGACAGGGGAGGGATGCAAACACTGGGAGAGATCACACTGGGGATTGCGGTTCCGTGAGGGGGCAAGTAACACTGGGGAGGGCGGTCACTGTAGGGAAACTGTCCCGTATATGGGCGTCGGGCACTCCACACGAGTAATAGAGTTCACTGTGGTATACTGGGGGCGAGTTACACTAAGGAGGGTTGAGAGAGTATCACAAGGGCTTGGGGACAGAGAGAGGATCTTTGCGAGGGCTGAGACACTGGGGAGGGATTTGGGAGGACCACAAACAGGAATCTACTACTCACAGTTTTGGCGGAGGGGAGGACAGGCCCATGGGGCAGGAAGGCCTGTGCTGGGAGCTTCAGGTGTCGGCCCGGTGTGGGAGGTGGGGTGCCCGGTGATTAGTACAGGGGCGGGTGCTCCACAGGGTTGCCACAAGTCCTCGGGGAGTAAGTGGGTGGTGTATGAGGTGGCTCTGTAGCAGCTGCGGCCCGGTAGGAGGGCGGGCTCTCAGGGCTGGGGATGAAGAGGGCCATGGGGCATGCTGCTCAGAGCCTGCCCTTCGTCATAGTCAGGGTCCTGGGGGAGGACCAGGGGAGACCCAGGGCTGGGGTCGGGCATGGAGGGGGCAGCGCCCGGGGCAAGCTGCTGGGACGGCTGTCTGAGTGAGGCTGTGGTCTTGCCGTTGGGAGCAGGTCGTCATGGATGAGCTGCGGTCTCTCATCCTGGAGGAGTCTGACAACACCGGGGGCTGCAGGGACAGGACACTGGCTCTTGGGGATGTCACATCTACCCCGGCTTCTGGTGGGGTCCCTAAAGTAAGACAGGAGTCGTCCTCTGGTGAAGAGGGACAGGCAGAGGGACACCTCACTTTGCCACTGGAGGGGTGGTCGGGGCGGGAGGTGCCTGTCTCTATCGGAGCCTGGAGATGGACTGAGGGAGAGCAGCCAGAGATCAACTCTCCAGACTCCACAGACCCTGACAGCAGGAAATAGGCACCTGATGGATACACCCAGCTACTGCCACAGCTCTGACAGAGACTGCACTACGGCTGTTGTTCTCACGGTAGGGAGAAGGTGCCTGATGGATAAGTCCAGCTATGGCCACAGCTTCAATGGAGGCTGCTCTCCGGCTGTTGTCCAGAAGGCGGAGAGAAGGCACCCGATGGATACGCCTGGCTCTTGTCACAGCTCCGATGGAGGCTGCTCTCCGGCCCTTGGTCTGGAGGCAGGGAGGTGCCTGATGGATACGCCCGGCTATTGCCACAGCTCCAATGGAGGCTACTCTCCATCCCTTGTCCAGAAGGCGGGGAGAAGGCGCCCGATGGATACGCCCAGCTCTTGCCACAGCTCCAACGGAGGCTTCTCTCCAGCCTTTGGGTCTGGGACTCCTGTCCCGGAGACAGCACTAATGGACGGCGATGACTTGTTCGCTGCTCCTTGTGGGGGATAGCAACCCTTGAGGCTCCTCCTGAGTCCTCTATCAAAAAGGAGACCGGCCCAGGGGACTTGGCATCCGAGGGTCTGCTTGGGAGCATGTCGTTACAAGTCCCACCCCAATTATGGTGAGCATTCCCTCTGCCGGAGTGTAGTGTCCTTTTCCTGCATACTGCTGGGTGGTCTGGCTGTGGAGAAAAGGGGCGTCGGGGCACAAGGGATATAAGATGCTCTTGCCTGGAAGCTGTGACAGGTGAGCCAGCCTCCCTGTCATCTCCTAGTGGGGTGGGTATCACTCCCCCGTACTCTCCTCCTGGGGTGGTGGTGTCCGACTCACCCTGCCGCACAGGTATTTCACCACTGTGGTGGGGGTGGAAGTCACGTCCCAGTGACTGGAGTTGGAACGTGTTGGAATTGGCGGTGCGGTGTGAGGGGGTGAGGTGGCAGAGGAAGTTTGCCCAATAAGTGGTTCGTGAGTTGGGCTGAAGGTCCTGGGAGTCATAAATGGTGAGGGATGACGAGTCAGGGGTGCATTGGAGGAGTTCCAGGAGTTGGTTAGTGCCCTGGATGCGATGTCTGCACCCTTGGTGTGGGATCCAAAAAATGGCTGTGATCTTCATGTCTGGCGGTGGTGGTGGGACGTATGGAGTGAAGTTTGGTTGGAGACTGGAGAAAGATGATGCTGGTGTGCTTTTATGAGGGCGTCGGAGGTAAATCGGCTTAGTGGGGTGGGTCACTGGGATAGTATCTTGTGGGCAGTGTGGTCTAGGGGTGAGGGGGGCGATGTTGGGAGTGGAAGTGGAGGGTGGTGAGGGTGTGTAGGGGTAATGGGGAGGTGGGTTGGATAGGCGGCCTGATCGAGTACGGGTGGTGGTTAGTACGGGCGTGGGTGGAGAGTGGTGGGTGGGGAATGGGCGTGCTGGGGGTGGAGGGTGAGGAGGGGTTCGGTGAGGCGAGGGGCTGTCAGTTGTTGGAGTGGAGCTTGGGGGTTGATGAGCTGGCGGGGACAGGGGAGATGGGGTGGGAGGGGGAGAGGTGGGGGTGGAGGCCGGGGTAGAGGGTGGGTGTGCAGATGGCTGCGTGGATGGGGAGCGGCTAGATGAGGTGTGGGCGGTCGTGGTGGAGGGGCTTGGGTGGGCGTTGATGGTTGGAGGCGAAAAGGGAGGGGATGTGGAAGGGGCGTGGAGGGGTGTGGTGAGGGTGGAGGTAAGAGAGGGCGGGGTTAGCGACGGTGGGGTGGTGGCCGGGGTGGGGGCATCGGATGTGGTGGGTGTGCTGGTGGAGGAGAAGGAGGGAGAAAGGTAGCATGTGTAGGAGTTATCGGGTGCGGGGGGCGGTGGTGAGGGACGGGGTCGGCGGGTGGTGTGGTTGGTGGGGTGGCGTGTTTGTCGTGGGGGAGTGTCGCACATGTTGATTCCTGTAGGTGCAGGTGGTGTGGTAGTATTTGATGGTTACCTGGTATGGGTTGGGGACGTTCACTATTTCGTAGGGATAAGTGTAGTGGGGGGTGAGCTTGTTAGGGGTGGGCAGGGTGGCCATAATAACCAGATCGCCAAGTTTGTAGGGGTTCGAGTGTGAGGTGTCTGGGGCGAGATCTTGGGTGTCCTGCAGGTGTTGGAGCTTCTGTTAGAGGTGGTGGAGAGGGTTAGAAGCGCTGGGGTTTGCAGGGGCCTGTAGGTGGTGATGGAGCTGGAGCAGTAGGGGTGTTTCCCCGAATACCCGCTCGTATGGTGTGATGCCACCGTCACATGGGCAGGTGTTCATGCCCCACTGGATTATTTTGACGTGTGCTGGCCAGTCGTCACTCTGTGTGGCTAGAATTCTGGTGCACACTTGATATAGAAGCATGCTGTGGCTGCACTCACAGAAGCCATTCCCTTGCGGCCAGTAAGGGGAAAAATGGGAAATATTGTACCCGAACAAGGTGGATAGTTATGTTCACACTTTTCCTGTAAACTCGGGAGCATTGTCTGAGTGCAGGGCTTGGGGAATGCCGAAGTATGGAAATACGTGGTGGATCAGGGTGTCTGTGACGGCAAGGGCGTGATGTTCTTTTGCGGGGCATGCTATCAGAAAACTCAAATAGGTATCTATAAATGTGATGATGTATCAGTAGCCCGATTTGGGTGGAAGGGGGCCGATGACATCAACTGATAGGAACTGCCACGGTTTGCTGGCCACTAGGTGGCCAGTGGGGCCAGGCATACGGGTGGTGTCTTTCCCGAGGGCGCACGCTCAGCAGGCCTTCACGACTTGTTGTGATAGTTTTGAGGGATGTGGGGCCCAGAAGGTGTCGTTGAAAGTCTGGAGTAGTTTTTTTGTGCCCAGGTGTATTCTGTTGTTGTCATGGGAGTGTGTGAGGGTGTCCATGGCCGCATCGGGGTCGAGGGTTATGTAGCCAGACTGAGTATAAAACAGGTCACCATGTCATTGCAGCTTGATGAAAATGTGGGCAGGTATCCACTCAGGGTAGTCTTTGGCTTGCCAAAGTTGTATGAGGGTGGGGGCGGGCTGGATGGCGTCCACAAGGAGTCTAGAGAGGGCGTTGGCATTTGTGTGGAGTTTGCCTGGGCGGTAGGATATATCGAAGTTAAATTCTTCCAAGGTTTCTCGCCAGCGGATCATCTGTGCATTTTTGGTGTTGGATTGGCGAAGCCACTGGAGGGATTGATGATCTGTGATGATCGTAACGTGGGTACCCGCCAGATAGGTGCGAAAGTACTCAAGGGCCCAGATGATACTGAGGCACTCCTGTTTCGTGGACGTGTAGTTTCATTCTGTCTGGTTGACGGTGCGGCTGGCACAGGTGATGATATGTTCTCTGCCGTCCTGCACCTGAGGTAGTACAGCTCCGATAGCCACCAGTGAGACGTCGGTATATAGGCGGAAGGGTAGAGTATAATCAGGGAAGGTGATGATGGGGGCCATGATGAGTTTATCCTTGAGAGTCCGGAAGGATTGGGAGGTAATCTTCCGTCCAAGCGAATGACTTCCCCTTTTTGGTGAGATCATGCAGCGGCTTAGTGATGGTGGCGAATCCCTTAACAAAACGCCTGTAGTAGGAGGTGAGACCTATGAATGCACGGATCTCGTGTATGTTCCGTGGTAGAGGGAGTTCTGCTATGGCTTTAAGTTTCTCAGGGTCGGGAGCAGTGCTCTCCTTCGATATGACGTGTCCCAGGAAAGAGACCGAGCTTTGAGCCAGGACACACTTGGATGGGTGAAGTCTGAGTCAGTGTGGCAGATCCTGGAGAAGACCTGGCATAGGCGGTGGAGGTGGTCGGCCCAGGCCCTACTAAAGATGATGACGTCATTGAGTTAGGCGAGGCAGATCTCCCAAGTTAGGCCACTCAGTACGGACTCCATCAGGCGGGAAAACGTGGCCGGGGCATTGCACAGGCCAAAGGGAAGCACGCTGAACTCATAGTGCCTCCCGTTGCTGGTGGAGAAGGTGGTTTTCCCTCAGTCTTCTGGGTGCACAGGGACCTGCCAGTAACCTGACTGCATGTCTAGGGTGGAAAACGACAATTCCCCATAAAGGGAGTCCAGGGAGTTGTCGATTCATGGTAGGGGGGTGGCGTCCTTTGTGGTGACATCATTCAAGCGACGGTAATCCACGCAGAACTGGAGCATCCCATCCATCTTTTTGACGAGGATGACCAGAGAGGACCACAGGCTAGTTGATGGAGAAACGACGCCGGCATCTAACATGTCCTGGACCTGCTGGTCTTCTTCTGCCCATTGCATGGGATTCTTCCGGCATGCAGGTTGCCAAATGGGAGGGCCCATCGTGTAACTCGTGGGATAGGATGGTGGTGTGTCCGATGTCTGTGGGTCCCGACGAGAAATTGTCCTGAAAGTCCAGGAGGACTTGTCGCAGATTGGTGATCTGTTGCGAGGAGAGGTGGTCAGGGAATGGGGGCAGGGCAGGGGAGGTCGGTAGGGATGGTTGCAGGGTTCTGCTTCCTCCATCTCACTCACCACTAGACCCTTAAGGAGAGTGAGGGGTGAGGTGGAAAGATTAGCCACGCAGACCGCAGCGAGGCGGTGGGGGAGGAAGGTGGGGGATAAGAGGCAGGAGGCGATGGCACCTGCTGGTGGGTTTGGGAAGAACACTATGTG
Source organism: Coenobita brevimanus (assembly GCF_032717465.1). Lineage (NCBI taxonomy): Eukaryota > Metazoa > Arthropoda > Malacostraca > Decapoda > Coenobitidae > Coenobita > Coenobita brevimanus. The sequence goes on from NC_137032.1 coordinate 5,330,041, forward strand.
GGTGCTGGTGGGTTGGTGCAAGGGGAGCCAGGCCTCATGGTGGGGAGGAATGGTGACGGCGGAGGAAAGCGTAGAAGAGAAGGCGGGGGGTGGGGTGGTTGGGGTAGGAGCTGATTGAGGGGGGAGGGGTGGGGTGGCATGGCACGTGCAGATGGGTTGAGGGGGAGGATCTGGTGCCTTGGTGAAATGCAACCGCCTTCCGTGACACTTGATGTTGGCCCAGAGTTTTTGCAGCAGATCCAGCCCCAAGTAACTGTCGTAGGCACGGCAGGTGGAATAAAAAATAATGAACTGGTGTCGGGTGGTTGCTTTCTGGTGTGCTTGGACACGGAGGGTCCGTGTCTCCCCACGGATGGGCAAGGGGCCGTCCCCCACATCTACGAGGTGGGCTGAGGTGGGGAGGAGAGGGCCGAAAGATCTGGCGTGACGGGAGTAGAAATGGTGATATAAGCAGGATCTGGCTGCTCCCGTGTCAACCAGTAGTTGGGCCTTCACCTCATTCAGTCTGGCCTTATTGTAGACTGTGGAGCGATACTTGTGCGAGGTGGCCCCCGCCACCATGGGGAGGTGTGGGGGGAGTCCTAAAAATCCAGTTGGGTGAGCCAGCCTGTACCTTGCCGCCCAGGTCAGCTTCTGCGTTGGGTGCATATGTGGGAGGGGGAGGTTCGTCTGGCAGGGCATCCTCAATGGCCGACACCTTACGGTGCCCCAGGTTTGCAGCCATCCACTGGGCAGCTATCAGCTGCTCCCGGATGTTGTGTATGAAGCAGTGGTGGCTGCATGCCATACACTCCCAGGGGTTGATGGAGATGAGGTTGGACATTTTCCTGGGAGTGTGTTGCTTTTTGGTGGGGATGGCTCATGGTAGGGTTGGCGGTTCCTAGGGCAGTGGGTTTGGGGTGGGCACCCAGGGTTTCTTAGGGGGCGACTTGTGGGTAGGGACTCTGCTCACCGCTCCTATATGTTGGGGAGTGGTGCAGACAGCGAGTAGGCGCCTCATCAACTGGATGCCCCTGTCGATATTCCCAGCCAGATCGTATATGGTGAAATGTTCCCTGACGACCCTGGGATGTATCCATTGCAGGGTATTGAACACATGTTGATCCCGAGTTTGTAAATCTGCCTCCGGGTAGGCAGTAGTGACGAGACTTGTCTGAATAAGGGTGTAATCTAGGTTCCCATCATAAGTAAGTGCGTCTAGCTGGGAAAAGGCCATGACTTTCCCTAATGAAGGCGTGACAGCTTGAGTCACAATTTGTTGGAACTGGTCCCACTTTAACTCTGGAACTATTTTAGTGGCTATGCTTGACACAATTTTTCCAAGGTGAGGGAGCGTAACTGCTATTTTCTCGCAGTCATTCTTGAAACTTATGTCTAGTATTGCCTTGATCGTAGATATGTATGTGTGTATATCATAAAGTTCGGAGTCAAACTTTGGGAGCTGTACATGTGGTTTGACCACCATGTTTGCAATTTTACCGTTCCTTGCCTATCTACCGCCGGGTCAAGAACCACCGCTAGCCACCAGTGTTATGCAGCGTGTTCTGGGCCCCGACTCCTCGGTTCCAGACACAATGCGGTTCTGGGTTCTTTATTCCCAACCGGGTAAGTGCCAGCAAGGAAGGAAAATACAAACACCACGGGTCAAAAGCACACGTATATATTATCACAAGGCAAGTACACACAAGGTTCTATGATCAAAACAAAGGAACTGCAATGACTCAAAATGAGATACAATAATTACTCTACCTAGTTCAGCAAGTCTTTACCTTTTACACAGAATTTAGGAGGAATACACAGAGGTGGTTTGGCCATGTGGAGAGGATGGAGGGTGAAAGACTGACGAAGAGAGTGTATGTGAGTGAGGTGGAGGGGGGAAGAGGGAGGGGGAGGCCGAGGATGAGATGGAGGGATGGGGTGAATAGGTATATGAGAGAGGGGGATGAGAGTTGGAAGCACGGCAGTGAAATGGCGAGGGACGGGGCGACGTGGAGGCAATTTGTTTGTGGCCACCCCGGACGGGATTGAGGTGTCTGGCAATGGATAGATAGATAGATACACCTTCCTAATACACAGTGTTACAAGCAAAGCTTCACAGGGATGTCAGACAACACACAGTGTATCCTCTCTCTAATGCGTATGACAGTGTATCTCCGGTCCTTAACCCTAAGTATCCAGGTCACAGTTACGAGATCCTAGCTAATACAATGTATCCGCGTGACAGGTACGAGGCCCTAGCTAGTCTTAGTCCTTACACACTTTATAGGAGAGAGGCTATATAATGTCTGGCGCTAGGTATGACAGGTGTGTACTGCCTGGGATGGTTATATATCCTGACCCCGAAGTCCAGGTGTTCGCGTGACAGGTACGAGCTCCTAAATAATATAATACATTCGAATGGCCTGGATAGTGTCCTAGCTAACCTTATTCTACACATGCGGTACAGGGGACAGATGTACTGCACACACTACCTTGCACTAACCGTTATGGGAAGGAGGGGGGTGGAGAGTCTGGGGAGGATGAGTACACTGGGGAGAGTGGGACAGGGGAGGGATGCGGACACTGGGGAGGATCACACTGGGGATTGCTTTTCCATGAGGGAGCGAGTAATACTGGGGAGGGCGGTCACTGTAGGGAAACTGTCCCGTATATAAGCGTCAGGCACTGCACATGAGTAATAGAGTTCACTGTGGTATACTGGGGGTGAGTCACACTGGGGAGGGTTGAGAGAGTAGGGCCGAGACACTGGAGAGGGATTTGGGAGGGGCACAAACAGGAATCTACTACTCACAGTTCTGGTGAAGGGGAGGACAGGCCCACTGGGCAGGAAGGCTTATGCTGGGAGCTTCAGGTGTCGGCCCGGCGTGGGAGGTGGGGCGCCCGGTGAGCAGTACAGGGGCAGGTGCTTCGCAGGGTCGCCACAAGTCCTCGGGGAGTAAGTGGGTGGCGTATGGGGCGGCTCCCTATCCGCTGCAGCCCGGCAGGGAGGCGGGTTCTCAGGGCTGGGGCTGAAGAGGGCCAGGAGGTGTGCTGCTCGGCGCTGGCCCTTTGTCATAGTCGGGGTCCTGGGGGAGGACCAGGGGAGGCCCGGGGCTGAGGTCGGGTGTGGAGAGGGAGATGCCCGGGGCGAGCTGCTGGGGCGTCCTGCTGGGGTGGCCGTCCGAGTGGGGATGTGGTCTTGCCGTCGGGAGGAGGCCATTAGGGGTGAGCTGCGGCCTCTCTTCCTGGAGAAGTCTGACAAACACCGGGGGCTGCAGGGACAGGACACCGGCTCTCGGGGATGTCACGTCTACTCTGGCCTCTGGTGGGGTCCCTGAAATGAGACAGTCATCCTCTGATGAAGAGGGACAGGCAGAGGGACAGGACAGGCGGAGGGATATCTCACTTCACCACCGGAGGGGCGGTTGGGGCAGGACGTGCCTGACTCTGCCAGAGCCTGGAGATGGACTGGGGAAGAGCGGCCAGGGACTGACTCTCCATTCTCCACAGACCCTGACAGCAGGAAGTAGGCACCTGATGGATATGCCTGGCTACTGCCACAGCTCCGACGGAGGCTGCACTCTGGCCATTGTTCAGACGGTGGGGAGAAGGCGCCCAATGGATATGCCCGGCTCTTGCCACAGCTCCGACGGAGGCTGCTCTCCGGCCCTTGGTGTGAAGGTAGGGAGAAAGTGCCCGATGGATATGCCCGGCTATTGCCACAGCTCCGATGGAGGCTGCTCTCTGGCCTTTGAGTCTGGGACTCCTGTCCCGGAGACAGCACTAACGGATGGCGATGAATTGTCCACTGCTCCTTGTGGGGGATAGCAGCCCTTGAGGCTCCTCCTGAGTCCTCCATCAAACAGGAGACCGGTCCAGGTGACACAGCATCCAAGGGTCTGCTTGGGAGCTTGTCTTTACAAGTCCCACCCCGATTCCGGCGAATGTTCCCTCTGCCGGAGTATAGTGTCCTTTTCCTGCCAAGACACTGGGGAGGGATTTGGGAGGGGCACAAACAAAAATCTACTATTCACAGTTCTGGCAGAGGGGAGGACAGGCCCACGGGGCAGGAAGGCTTATGTTGGGAGCTTCAGGTGTCGGCCTGGCGTGGGAGGTGGGGTGCCTGGTGAGTAGTACAGGGCGGGTGCTCCGCAGAGTTGTCACAAGTCCTCGGGGAGTAAGTGGGTGGTGTATGGAGCGGCTCCCTAGCCACTGCAGCCCGGCAGGAGGGCGGGCTCTTGGGGCTGGGGCCGAAGAGGGCCAGGAGGTGCGCTGCTTGGCGCTGGCCCTTCGTCGTAGTTGGGGTCCTGGGGGAGGACCAGGGGAGGCCCAGGGCTAGGGTCGGGAATGGAGAGGGCGGCGCCCGGGGTGAGCTGCTGGGGCATCCTGCTGGGGCATCCTGCTGGGGCAGCCTTCCGAGTGGGGATGTGGTCTTGCCGTCGGGAGGAGGCTGTTAGGGGTGAGCAGCGGCCTCTCTTCCTGGAGGAGTCTGACAACACTGGGGGCTGCAGGGACAGGACACCGGCTCTCAGGGATGTCACGTCTACTCTGGCCTCTGGTGGGGTCCCTGAAATGAGACAGTCATCCTCTGATGAAGAGGGACAGGCAGAGGGACACCTCACTTCACCACCAGAGGGGTGGTTGGGGCGGGAGGTGCCTGTCTCTACCAAAGCCTGGAGATGGACTGGGGGAGAGTGGCCACGGACTGACTCTTCATTCTCCACAGACCCTGACGGCAGGGTGTAGGCGCCTGATGGATATGCCTGGCTACTGCCACAGCTCCGAGGGAGGCTGCACTCCGCCCGTTGTTCAGACGGTGCGGAGAAGGCGCGCAATGGATATGCACGGCTCTTGCCACAGCTCGGACGGAGGCTGCTCTCCGGCCCTTGGTGTGAAGGCAGGGAGAAGGCGCCCGATGGATATGCCTGGCTATTGCCACAGCTCCGACGGAGGCTGATCTCCGGCCTTTGGGTCTGGGACTCTTGTCCCGGAGACAGCACTAATGGACGGCGATGACTTGTCCACAGCTACTTGTGGGGGATAGCAGCCCTTGAGGCTCCTCCTGAGTCCTCTGTCAAACAGGAGACCGGTCCAGAGGACACGGCATCCGAGGGTCTGCTTGGGAGCTTGTCTTTACAAGTCCCATCCCAATTCCGGCGGGTGTTTCCTCTTCCGGAGTATAGTGTCCTTTTCCTGCATACTGCCGGGTGGTCTGGCTGCGGGGAAGAGGGGCGTCGGGGTGCAAGGGATATAAGTTGCTCTTGTCCAGAAGCTGTGACAGGTAAGCCAGCCTCCCTGTCATCTCCTAGTAGGGTGGGTATTGCTCCTCCATACTCTCCTGGGGTGGTGGTGTCCGGCTCACCCTGCCGCACGGGTATTTCATTATGTATGTATGTATATATATTAATATATACCCTAGATAGGTAGATGGATAGACAGATGGATAAATAGATATTTACATGTATATTTATATAAATAATAGACCTGTACCGAAATAAAAGGCTAGGGGGTTGAACATATTTGTACTTTTAGTATTGTTTTCATACACCCGGTCAGTGACATTTTGATGCAAGAGGGCACCCAGTACAGCAGTTGGCCAAACTCTTCCTACTCTATGGCGCTGGTGTGCAGTTGCCACGGTGGGTATTTCAATATATATATATATATATATATATATATATATATATATAATAATAGTAACAGGCAGTCTCAATTTACTAACAGTGGAGCTCTGTGTTTAGTGCCTAACTGGTTCTGTGAAAAGTACCGAAAACCATGAAATCACTAAAGTTGGGGCATTGATCCTATGGGAACCAGGCTAATTGGCTCCGGTTCCCATGCCACCTCCCCCTAAAACCCATTTATGCAATGTAAAATTTACTGATCACGCCTAAAAAGAAACTAATGTTAATACAAAGTACAAACAAGCAAGAAAACTCACTTGGAAGGCTGAACTGAGGTGCTTAAAATGCAGTATAGTATCACCGAGGGCAACCCAACATCCCCAGAAGGAGCCCACAGAGGAGCATATACAGCACGCCTGGACTCCGGGCGACAGGGTCATAAGTCCCCCCGGGCTGTGTGCCCCTATGACCTGGAGCTCACCTACCACCACCAGAGCAGAAATACGAGACTACCTACTGGGCGAGCCGACCACCAACATCCATGGGGTGGAGCTATTACTCTAACTCCAGTCAGCACCACTGAGACGGCTGGTAGCTGAGCAACCCTCCTACAGGAGATGGCCTGCAGCCGCTCTGGAGGTAATGAGAAGATGGCTGGTAGCTGCTCTGAAGGTGCCCCTCGAGAGATGGCCTGTAGCCGCTCGACCCTCCTACAGGAGACAGGCTGCAGCCACTCCGGAGGTAACGAGGAGACGACTGGTAGCTGCTCCCACCTTCATCAGGAGATGGCTGGTAGCCTCTCGGAAGGTGCTCTTGAGCTGGCCTATAGCTGCTCCCTTCCCCAGGCCACGGCCAGTAGCTGGGCCTTAGCGACGGCTGGTAGCCGCACCCCTAGAAGGCCACGGCCAGTAGCTGGGCCCTACGGCAGGAGACGGCCGGTAGCCGCTCCTCCGTCAGGTGCTGTCTCCTGTCCACGAAACTACAACCTGGAGGGAGACCCCAGCCTGGAGGAGTATTGGAGAGGCCCTGTAACTACCACCGGGCTCTCCTCACTGCAGCAGGTTCCTGAGAGGACCCGCCAGACAGACCCCGACGGAGGCCAATGCCGCAGCCCACTCCTGATGGCATCTCCAACCGCCTGAGACCGCAGCCCCCGGGACCTCCAGACTGCCCCAGGACCCCTGGGCGGGACATCCCTTCGTCCCAACGCCGGAGATCTTCGTCCTCCGTCAGGCGCCTGAGCGAGAGGTTCAGGCAGCTTTTCAGCCCCAGCTCTGAAGGCCAGACTCACACTCCAAGCCCTGAAAGTGTGGGACCCTTCACCACCAGCAACCCCGGACAAAAGAGGATGCCCCTACGTGTGATCCCATGGCCCCTAATAGGGAGGTCCCTGGCGGAACTCAGCATCGTCAGTAGTGAGGCCAAGTCGTCTTCGCCGCCCTTGTACCTGACCGCCAGTACGCCCAGTCCCGAAAGTGAGTGCAATGAAAGCACAGTGTCCGTGACATAGTGAAGTAAGGGTAGAACAGTGAGTGTCAGAACATGGAAAGTCAGTGCGCGAAACATCAGTAATAATATAAAAGAAAGGTGGAATAAGTAAGGTAACAGTGAAACAGTGAACACGGCAAGGCAGTGAAATAAGGGTCTATCGCAGTGAACACACTACCAGATAGTGACACTGCCTCACATTAAGATCATATGGAGGCCCCAGTGCAGTAATAATTAATGACCCAACTGACAAACCAGTTAGTCTGCCAGCAGTGAAAATAGTGCTACGAATGCCACCAGTATACAGAACCTAGACTTTCCCATAATAATAGTGTTTAGCTTCTCTGCCCTAAGTGCTATTCACCTTACCCAAATGTGTCCTAAGTAGTATCCTGTGCGATACTAACACCCGATCTCTAAGTCTTAGAAATGTGATTGTCCAGCATAACTGTACTCGTGAAATCTGCCCATTCCACTGTAGAATTTAGCAATACACATGTAAGGTTGTTGCCTTGAGTTTTTGTGTCTTGCCTCTCTCTTATTTGTCTAAGCTCCGGTCTAGAAAGAGAACCCAGCTGCACATTTTAGGTGTTAAGAGGGACGGTAAGCCGACCCTAAAACACCCTAGCATTACACTGGTGGACAGTGGTGGTTCTTGACCCGGGCATATGAGAGAGGTAATCAGGAAATACCAGCAAAATGGCAACCAAACCGCATGAGCAATTGCCTAAATTCAACCCCGAACAGTATGATGTTCACACATACCTGGCAATTATCAAACCTTTGCTAGATATCGGGGTCAAGGAAGACAAGCAAAAAATTGCGGTCACACTCCCGCTACTGGGCAAATTGGCAGCTAATATAGCATCCAAGACTGTCCCGGGGCTCACCTGGCAGAATTTCACGAAACTCGTGATTCAGGCCATCACTCCATCACTAGGTAAAGTGGTGGCGCTATCCCAATTGGATAGCCTAACCTTTAATGGCAATTTGGACGACACTCTAATCCAGGCCAGACGCCTGGTCACTGCTGCCTACCCGGTGGCAGATGATGAAACCCGGGAGAAACACACCTTTAATACTCTCTGAGTGCTCCCCAGCATGATTAAGGAGTACTTTACAATCCATGACCCTACAATCCATGACCCTACCTGAGACATGGATAATGATATCCAACTGATACACCACCTCCTGACCTCCCACCCTACACCCCTGCAGATCAACGTGGTGAAAAAGTTCCCCACGAACATCCTGGCTCCCCCAGTCAAGCCATGTCTGCCTATGCCCCACACCAGCCCCACCCCAGCACCCAGCCTGCCAAGGGCACACCCACCCACCGGCGTCCCAGTCACATGGAGAATCCCAACCTCATTCTGGTGAATCCCTGGAAGTTCTCTGCTTGCAGCTCCAAGTGCCCACTGCATGATATCAAGGACCAATTGAATGCTGCCAGGCAAAAGAACACCACCCCAGACCGACATAAAGTCTCCTCCTTGGAGAATGAGGAGCAGGAGGAAGAAGAAGGAGGCATGGATTTTTTTAGGACCACCCCCGCACCTTCCCATGGTGGCAGAGGCCACCTCCCCCAAATACTGCCCCCCAGTTTGCCACAAGATGAAGCTGAACGGGGTGAAAGCCAGACTTCTGGTCGATGCGGGAGCGGCCAGATCCTGCCTGTATAGCCACTACTTCTCCCATCATAAGTCGACCTTCGGCCCGCTATTCCCGATGGGTACTCATCTTGTGGACGCGGGGGATGACCCCCTGCCAATCCATGGGGAAACACGGGCCCTGCATGTCGACATCCATCAACCGGCCTCGACACACCACAAGTTTATTGTGTTCGACTCTTCCTGCCACAACTACGACGGATATCTGGAGCTGGACCTGCTGCAGAAGTTAGGAGCCACCATTGATTGCTGCGACAGACAGCTCCAGTTCCAGAAATCCTCCAACCCCCCACCTCCCTCTCGAGCCATTTGCACCTGTACGCCACGGCCCAGGCCGGAAGACTCCAGACCCCTCTCCCTCTCCCCCCCAATCTCCCTCCTTCCCCCTTCCCTTTCCCCCCTCCCTCGTTCCCCACCACCATCTCCTCTGCTGTCACCATTCCCCCCAACCACGAAGCCTCGGTGCCCCTCAGGTACATCTGTACATCCGTCCTATTCTCCCCACTCCTGCCACCCGGAACCCTCTCCGCCTGCCTCATGCCCCCAACCTTCCTTCCCCTTCATCACATGGCAGTCCGAATTGCCAACCTTGCCCCCTCACCCCTCACTTTCCCTAAACGGCTCATAATCGGAGAGATGGAGGAAGCCGAGCCCTGTGCCCCCTACCCCTCCCACTCCCCTGCCTCTCTGCCCCCCATTCCCGACCATCTCTCCGTCCACCAATCAGACACCCTCCGCCGCCTCCTCCTGGATTTCCAGGATCTGTTTGCGGCGGGACCCGCCGATATTGGACACACCACCTACCTGGCTCACGAGATCCACATGACGGGCCCAACAATCCAACAGCCATCCCGGCGGAAGAACCCCAAACAGAGGGAAGAGAAAGACTGCCAGGTTCAGGAGTTGATTGAAGCCGGAGTCGTCTCCCCCTCCACCAGCCCCTGGTCCTCCCCCATCGTCCTCGTGAAGAAGGATGTCACGATGTGGTTCTGCGTCGATTACTGCCGGCTTAACAATGGAACCACCAAGGACACTACTCCACTCCCGCGCATAGATGACTCCCTAGATTCCCTGTACAGCACCTCCTGCTTCTCTACCTTCGACCTCCAGTCGGGGTACTGGCAGGTCCCGGTGCAACCAGAGGACAGAGGCAAAATTGCTTTCTCGAACAGCAACGGGAAACATTATGAATTTAATGTTTTACCCTTTGGTCTCTGTACCGCCCCCCCCACCTTCTCAAGACTAATGGAATCGGTCCTCAGCGGCCTCACATGGAAGATCTGTCTAGCTTACTTGGACGAAGTCATCATTTTCAGCAAGACCTGGGCTGACCACCTTCAGTGCCTCCGCCAGGTTTTTACCCGAATCCGACAGGCAGGCCTCAAACTCTGGCCCTCTAAGTGCGTCCTGGCCAACAGAACCGTCTCATTCCTGGGACAGGTCATCTCCCAGGCTGGCATATCTCCCGACACAGACAAGCTCCGCGTCATCGCGGACATGCCCCCACCACAGGTTGTCCACGGAATTTGAGCCTTCCTCAGCCTGACATCCTATTACCGGCATTTTGTGAAGGGGTCCACTCACATTGCCAAGCCACTCCATGATCTGACTCGTAAGGGAGAACCATTCATCTGGACAGCCGAGAGACAAGCCGCCTTCCAACAACTTAAGGACAAACTCATCTCTGCCCCAGTCATGGCCTTTCCCAACTATGCCCTTCCATTCTGTCTCTACACCGACGTTTCCCTAATCGTGATCAGCGCTGTGCTGGCACAAGTCCAAGAGGGCCACGAGCACATCATCGCCTGTGCCAGCCGTACCCGCAATCAAGCGGAAAAGAATTATGCTGCCACTAAAAGGGAGTGCCTGGGCATCATCTGGGCACTCAAGCACTTCCGGGCATACCTATCAGGGACTCAAGTTACTATCATCACTGATCACCAGTCCCTCCAATGGCTGCGGCAGTCTGACACCCATAATGCCCAGCTCATCAAATGGTGCGAAACTCTGGAGGACTTCCACTATGAAATCTCGTACCGCCCTGGCAAACTCCACACCGACGTGGATGCTCTCTCCTGGCTCCCCAACAATGCCACCCAGCCAGAACCAGACCTCCTCCAGCAGTGGCATTGTAAGGAACGACCCCACTGGATCCCCCAGCATCTCTTCAAGAAGCTACATCGCCAGGGTGACCACCTGCTCACTCAGTCTGGGCATATCATCCTAGCCCCTGACACCGCCCTTAAGGCCCTCCGACACCTGCATACTCACAATGGCATTCACCTGGGCACAAAAAAAACTCCTGCAGGTTTTTAACGACACCTACTGGGTGCCCAATCCCTCCACCCTAGCCAAGGAGATTATCCAATCTTGCTGAGCGTGCACCCTGGGTAAGGACATCACCCGTACCGCCGGCCCATCAGGACACATTACCGCCCACAAACCTTGGTAGTTGTTGGCGATCGACATAATGGGACCTCTACCCCCGAAATCAGGCTATCAGTACGTGATCACATTCATTGATACGTACTCCAAATTTGTCGTAGCCTGCCCAGCGAAAGAACACCATGCTGTCGCAGTAGCTGACACCCTGATACGAACGTGCTTCCATACTTTGTTATTCCACAGGCAATCCACTCCAATAACGCACCGGAGTTCACCAGCAAAATTTGGGAGGAACTAGCCCACATATTTGGCTATAACATCTTGCACTTGTCCCCTTTATTGGCCCCAAGGAAATGCCATCTGCGAATGAAGCCATCGTACAGTGATGAATCAACTCCGTACCCGGATAGAAGCCACCAAAGACGACGACTGGCCCGCCCATGTACAAATCGTGCGGGGTTCAATTCCTGTCCCCAAGAGGACGGAATTTCACCGTACGAGCGAATGTTTGGGGAAGCACCTCTCCTCTTACCCCTTCAGCAACACTTACAGCCACCCACCTCTACTCCCACATCTGACCCACTACACCATCTCAAACAAGGGCTAACCCACCTTCAAAATAACCAGGACCTCCACCCCAACACCGCCTCCTGCCCCTACATGTCAGGCGACAATGTTATGATACCGCGACTCCCCACCCTCCACAAGCTCACGCCGCACTTCACGGGGACCCATACCATCATTCGTGTCCCTAACCTTTACCAGGTGACAGTCAAATATCACAGCACTTCTCGCACTCTCTGAAACTGTCACGTATGCTCGTCACGCTCCCACCTCCCATGCCCCGGCCCCGTGCCTGCTCCACCTACTGCCCCCACGCCGCTTCCCTCTACCTCCTATGACTGCTACATCTCCCCCTTGCCGTCTCTCTCTCCCTCACCTTCCCCCGCCGCCTCCACCTCACCCAATAGCTCACTGACACCACCAGCTCCTTACCTCTCCTCTACCTCCTCGCCACCAACCGCCCCGTCCCCCACGCCCAGCACCACGTGCCCCGCCCACACCCCCTCAACCCACCCCACCCCTGCCCCAGCATCGCCCATCCCCGGCCCCAAATCTCCCTGCCCACCATCCACATACACCCCCTTGACTCAGCCTTTCCCATCCCACACCCCTGAGTCCACCTGTGCCACCCATGCACTCACTACATCATAACCCACTAGGCCTATATCCCACTCCACACCCCATGCCACCCCCACTCCTACCTACCCACAGCCGCCCTCACACACCCTGCTCACCTCACACACACGCTGACACCAGACACCCACATCACCGTCCACACCCACCCTTAACCTGCCCCGTCCCGTCGACGTATGGGTACATTGCAACATTTTGTATTTGCCAGTCCCAACAACGTACTGGTACGTCGTGCAATTGCAAGGTCCCTAATTTGCACAATTTTCAATTTTCGCGCGTGATTTTTCGTATGTATACACAGGACACCTTCCTCTATTCCTCTACAAGATGCCAAGCAGGGACAATGCCTTACACCACATAACCTCCCCCCCCCCTGCACACCATTGTCTCAGCAATTCACCTGTTACCAGTGACCTGGCCAATAAAGACATTCAGGGCCAGAGTGATTCCCCAATAGATGACAACGTGGAGGACAAAGTTTATATCGCATTAGAGGAAGAAACAGTCAGAAATGATCATCAGGTAATGTGGCAAAAGAATGTCAGGTATGGTGATAGGTTAGTGAGTGAAACAATGCTTATAATGCCTATATTACTGTTTGAAAACCAATATACTCTCGTACTACATATAAATTCGTACCAAGTAAATAAATAAATACCGTTTATGAGCGGTGTGAAATAGTTACCCTTCCACAGAACTCGTTTTCTCTGGTGCCAGCCTGTTAGAAAACCCAGTCAGGTAAGGAGGTACTGCTACCTGGATCGAGTATTTTAAACCTCAGGTGAGCAATTTCTCTATGAAATTTCGATGTTTCTCACTAAAAGCGAAGGTTTTAGCCAAAAATTTTTTTCCGAAAATACCTCAGGATTGGGGGGTGTCAGAGGTGCGAAATAGCTCGGGACGTGATGGGTTAAAACAACCATCAGACGCTCTGGCCGCCTCTCCCGCCCACCCGCCTGATACACCCACACTCCCACTCCATCCACCTCGCTGCAGAATCACACTCTCCTTCCCTAAATCATCTCACATTCATGCTACACCAGGCCCAAATCCCTGCCACTTACACTCCCCAGAGACGTCATGCTGCATCACTCTGACATAAAACCCCACACTCGATGTCCATCTCCAGCATTCAGCACAGCCCTGCACAGAAGACAACATCTACCACCATGCGGATTCGCTGAGCCATATGGGCGCCACCCTTCAGACGAAACATCGAGTCTGTGGACCCCGCCACCTCCTACGACTCCTCTGCTCCTCCACCGACCCATCCACCGTCTTCATCACCTGTGACACTCAGCTAGACAAGAATCCTGCCACCACAGCCTGGTATGCCCTCCTCCAACACCTACAGCCAATCTACACACCTACGACACCAAAGTTTACCACCTCCAGTCACAGGGACGTGACTTTTTCCCAGAAGACGGTGGTAAAATGCAGTGTAGTATCACCGAGGGCAACCCAACACCCTCAGGAGCCCACAGAGGAGCATATACAGCGCGCCTGGACTCCGGGTGACAGGGACATAAGTCCACCCAGGCCACACGCCCCTATGACCTGGAGCTTGCCCACCGCCACCATAGCACGAATACGAGACTACCTTCCGGGCGAGCCGACCACCAACAACCACGGGTGGATCTATTACTCTAACTCCAGTCAGCACCCCTGAAACGACCGGTAGCCGCTCAACCCTCCTACAGGAGACAGCCTGCAGCCGCTCTGGAGGTAAAAAGGAGATGGCCGGTAGCCGCTCCCGCCTTTATCAGGACGGTAGCCACTCCTGCCTTTGTCAGGAGACGGCCGGTAGCCACTCTGAAGGTGCCCCTCAAGAGACGGCCTGTAGCCGCTCGACCCTCCTACAGGAGACGGCCTGCAGCCTCTCCGGAGGTAACGAGGAGACGGCCGGTAGCCACTCCGAAGGCGCCCTTGAGTCGGTCTATAGCCGCTCACTTCCCCAGGCCATGGCCAGTAGCCGGGCCTTAGTGACAGCCAGTAGCCGTGCCCTTAGAAGGCCACGGCCGGTAGCCGGGCCCTACGGCAGGAGACGGCCGGTAGCTGCTCCTCCGTCAGGTGCTGACTCCTGTCCACGAAACTACAACCTGGAGGGAGACCCCAGACTGGAGGAGTATTGGAGAGGCCCTGTAACTACCACCGGGCTCTCCTCACTGCAGCCAGTTCCTGAGAGGACCAACTTGACAGACCCCGATGGAGGCCGACGCCGCAGCCCACTCCTGACGGCGTCTCCAACTGCCAGAGACTGCAGCCCCCGGGACCTCCAGACCGCCCCCAGGACCCCCAGGCGGGATATCCCTTCGCCCCGACGCCGGAGATCTTCGTCCTCCATCAGGCGCCTAAGCGAGAGGTTCAGGCAGCTTTTTGGCCCCAGCCCTGAGGGCCAGACTCCCACCCCAAACTCTGAAAGCGCGGGACCGTTCGCCCCTGGCGGAACTCAGCACCGTCAGTAGTGAGGCCAAGTCATCTCTGCCGCCGTTGTACCTCACCGCCAGTATGTTCAGTCCCGACAATGAGTGACAGTGAAAGCACAGAGTCCATAACATAGTGAAGTAAGGGTAGAACAGTGAGTGTCAGAATATGGAAAGTCAGAGAGTGAAACATCAGTAATAATATAAAAGAAAGGTGGAATAAGTAAGGTAACAGTGAAACAGTGAACATGGCAAGGCAGTGAAATAAGGGTCTATTGCAGTGAACACGCTACCAGATAGTGACACCGCCTCAAATTAAGATCATACGGAGGCCCCAGTGCAAGAGTAATAATTAATGACCCAACCGACAAACCAGTTAGTCTGCCAGCAGTGATAATAGTACCACGAACTTCACCAGTATACAGAATCTAGACTTTCCCAAAATAATAGTGTTTAGCTTCTCTGCCCTAAGTGCTATTCACCTTACCCGATCGTGTACTACGTAGTTTCCTGTGCAATACTAACACCCGATATCTAAGCCTTAGAATTATAATTGTCCAGCATAACTGTATTTGTGACATTTGCCCATTCCACTGCAGAATTTAGCAATACACATGTAAGGTTTTTGCCTTGAGTTTTTGTGTCCTACCTCTCTCTTATTTGTCCAAGCTCCGGTCTAGAAAGAGAACCCAGCTGCAAACTAGGCGTTAGAGGGACGGGAAGCCGACTCTAAAACACCTAGCATTACAGTGCTTAATGGAAGGGATAGGGGTGTATTTTCTGAAGCAGATGGTGAGGCTACTGTGCCCCTCTGCCTGTGCTGTCTCTGGCTCTCCACGCAACATGTCCATCCTGTGCTGCATCTCTTGTCTGCTGCTCGTGCATAAACCCACAGAACTCCTATCCTCGGGCAGGTTTTACATTTTTTTTTTGCTGTGAACGGACGGGTTTTTGCGTGAAACCTGGTGTTTGGGAATATCTGCAGGCCACTGCTAACCGTGAAACCACAAACGAAGATTTCGCAAACTGCAGGGCTCCGCTGTATTTTACTTTCTTTAAGTGTCAGTGGTTGCGTGACTGAGTTTGGTAACACCTTCCTACAAGGCTAGCATATCCTTACTCTCATGAATCACTATGCTGGCATAAGTAAAAATAAGTACAAAATGACTACATAAATCTAGGACCATGATGAGTATAAAATGAGGGCTGGCTAAATTCTATGGAAGTGAAGTACCTTGCGTCCCAAAAAGTCTGGTGTAACTGACTGAATGGAAAGCTGCAACAGATGTTCCTACATCTAAAAATGGCCTGCCATAAACATCTATTATTGTCAGTTAGTAATACAATGGAAAGCTGCAACAGATGTTCCTGCATCTAAAAATGGCCTACCATAAACATCTATTATTGTCAGTTAGTAATACAATGGAAAGCTGCAACAGATGTTCCTGCATCTAAAAATGGCCTACCATAAACATCTATTATTGTCAGTTAGTAATACAATGGAAAGCTGCAACAGATGTTCCTGCATCAAAAAATGGCCTACCATAAACATCTATTATTGTCAGTTAGTAATACAATACTTTTCTTGAGCAGGGTGTGTATATTAAAACATCTATCACCAATTAGTAACAAATTCTTTTTGCTCTGGTCCTAAGCTCATTTGAACATGAACCTAATGGGCTGCAGGCAACAGATGCTCTTTCCTGCAGTGCACCAACCTCCTTTCAGGGGATAAAGAGGGAGATGAGGGACACTTGCATAACTGGGCAGCTTTGCCACTTGGGTATACTGGTCCTACTATATGAAAACATCACTCTCCTGCACCAGTAACACATATGTGTTATGCAGGATGTGTTTATTATTCTGCAACATCTACCACCAATCAGTGAACCCCTATGTGTTATACAGGGTCTGTCTATTATTCTAAAACATCTACCATGAACCAGTAGTGTTATATGTGTTATAGTGGGCATAGCTATTATACTACAATCTATCTATCTATCTATCTCTTGCCAGACGCCTCAATCCCGTTTGAGGTGGCCACAAACAAATCGCCTCCAAGTCGCCCTGTCCCCCGCCATTTCACTGCCCTGCTCCCAACTCACACCCCCCTCTCTCATATACCTCTCCACCCCATCCCTCCATCTCATCCTCGGCCTCCCCCTCCCTCTTCCCGATACTACAATAACTAACAATAAATACAGTATGTTATGCAGGGTGTGTTCATTATCAACACCTCTCTTCAATAAGTACCATGATACAATATGCTGTACAGGGTATGTGTATTATTCCACTGATAGTGCTGGAGCTAGTGGGAGTGGTATGGGTGTACGGATTGAGACGTCTCCTTCAGGACATCCAGTTCATGCTGAATCGTGGGCCTGGTCTGTACTGGAGGGTGTGTTGGGGAACTTTCAACCCAATATTCCTCACAGTGGTGTTCATCTACAGCCGAGTGAGTGCCTCTCCACTCACCTACGGCGGCTACGTCTTTGATACTGTCGCCACTGGTAAGCTGTATTGACTAGTCCACAGTGTTGACAGACAATCTAGACCATAATCTCCTTAAAATCAGCAGAAAAGAATTCCCCTAGCTTCCCCACCTTTCAATTACAGTATATAACTGTCTATAAACAATTCATCAGAACAAATAAGAATTAAATACTAGCCAAAGCTGGGCCACAACCTTAACCAACACAAACATAGAAAGCTTTGAAAAACAATAAAGAAAAAAAACTATAAATAATAACACTGCACTAAGACCACAAATATTCATGACCTAAATCAGAAACAAAAATCATTCCAGTCAAGGACCATATGAATACAAGAGGCACACTGTTCATTGCTTCAGCTCAAGATCCATCTCACCCTTCTAACTTTATGCTGCACAAACTCCTTTCACAAAGAAACAAAACACAAACAACTGCCCAACACTACAAAGAGTATCTCAGCAACATCCCTCCTCATCCACCCAACACTACACTTTGCAAACATACATAAACACACAGCCACCACGGCAATACCAAACCTTCAACCAAATAGCATTCTTCTGGAATCACCACCAGACATCCACCCCTCAGAAATTACTCTACCCAGAATGATATGAGTACACCTAACCAGACTGCAATGCAGTCACCACCATCAATGCTCCAATATCAACACAAAATACAGCTCACAAACAATCCACTTTGCCCACACTGTAATATAGACCTCTACACCACAGCACACATGCTAACCTCGTACACCACACCATCACAACACACACACAATCCTTCAACATAATCTCAACAAAAGCCTTCTGGAGGCAACTAACTGACGTGGCTAACATCCTGCAGGCCACTGGCTTCATAACCAGATCAGCCCGGGATTACAACAATAGCAATAACAACAAGGAAGCAGCCAATACTGTAAAAGCACTGATATGAACAGAGGGTTGAGTATTGAGGTTGCAAGGGGATTGCATGAAAGTGTGTTAGTGCCCACATTACTTTATATAAAGGGTGCGAGACTGATATACTTAATAGTTTGAGTCTGAAAAGTCAAGAGTGGGACTTCAGATATAGCATGACTTAACCCGCCCCGTCCCGGAGACGTGAATTCACGTCCTCACATGATGTGCACTCATATCCTGGAGACATAAATTAACGCGGCAACATTGCAAGGTCCCTAATTTGCACAATTTTCAATTTTCGCGAGTGATTTCGCGAGTGATTTTTGGCACGTATACACGGGACACCTTCCTCTATTCCTCTACAAGATGCCAAGCAGGGACAATGTCTTATATCGCATAACCTCCCCCCCCCCCCGCACGCCTGTCTCGGCAATTCACCTGTTACCAGTGACCTGGTCAATAAAGACATTCAAGGCCAGAGTGATTCCCCAATCGATGACAATGTGGAGGACAAAGTTTACATAGCATTAGAGGAAGAAACAGTCAGAAATGATGATCAGGTAATGTGGGAAAAAAAGGTCATGAATGGTGATGAGTTAGTGAGTGAAACAATGCTTATAATGCCTATATTACTGTTTGAAAACCAATATACTCTTGTACTACATATAAATTCGTACCAAGTAAATAAAAAAATACTGTTTATGAGTGGATAAAATAGTTACCCTCCCATAGAACTCGTTTTCTTTGGTGCCAGCCTGTTAGAAAACCCAGTCAGGTAAGAACGTACTCGTACCTGGATCAAGTACTTTAAACCTCAGGTGAGCGATTTCTCTATGAATTTTCGATGTTTCTCACCAAAAGCGAATGTTTGAACCTAAAAAAAAAAAAAAGGTCCAAAAATGTCGGGACTGGGGCATAACTGCCCAGAAAACGTCGGGATGGGGCGGGTTAAGGAATGGGTTACATGGGCTGGATAGGATAAGATATGAAATCATTCATGAAAAATGTACAGTAAGAAAGTCTACCAATCAGATAAAGAAGAGACAGTGTTTAGATAGTAAGGTCATACGGAAACAATGGAGATGAAAAGGGTGGTGAAAAGGGTAGAGGAGTATGAATATGGAGAGAAGCATGGAAAACCAATAAGATACATCGATATGATTAATGAATGTGTGAGAAAGTGTAATATGAAAGTTTAGAAGGCAAAAAAATTGTGAAAAGATCGAGATGAATGAAGTACAGTATATACTGTACTGTATGAAGATGGACAGGACAAGGATTACACACCATTTTCAGCTTAGTATATTAAAGTATTATGATGATCATGAAAGCAAGGAAGACAATGACAACAAGGCCAAGGCCTATAATAGTGACGGCAAGTGCTTCGCGACTCTATCAAGATGTTGCACACTTGCTTCTGTGGAAGGTTCTTGGGCTTTGCCCTCAAATATCAGTCACTTGCAGATAAGACTAGCTCACAACTGCAACAGAATGGCTGAATAAATGGGGAATTTGTTTACACAGCCCAATTTGCAGCACATCACTGGTGCCAACAGTGCAAAAATGATACTCTTATGTGTACTCTTCAAGTGCTATAACTGTGATGAATTTGGCCAATTTTCACCAAACCGTGTTTCCTCATCATCTGCCATGAGTTGTTTCAGTTACACAAAACTAGCTAAAAAAACTATGCATCTGCATGGAATAGTTTTTGCACCATTGCACACAGAATTGTACATTGATGCCAATGATATACATTTTCTTGATGAAACATAGTTTTGTGTAATATTTGACTGTTCAAATGAGGGTCATTTTTCAACCGTGCCTCCCATTGCTCAAAGATAATGAACAGCTGCTTCAATGCTGGACAACCCCTGTTGCAGTCTCCATAATGTAATGCCAATGGGGAAAATTATTAGGGTCTAAAACATACCTTCAGAAACACTCAATCGACATGAAATTAAAACTGGCCCATCTGTGACCCAATTCCAGGTACCCTCCCAAGCTTCACTGCAACCCTTTTTCCAGTTTCTGCTGCACCTCCCTTCCCCCTCCCCCAACACACAGCTAGAATTATAGCACAGTATATAAGATGATGATTATGAGATTATGATGATGACAGTGTCTACCTATCTATCCACTGCCAGACGCCTTTATCCCGTAAAGGGTGGCCACAAACAAATTGCCTCATGTTGCCCTGTCCCCCCACCATTTCACTGCCCAGCTCCCAGCTCACACCTCCCTCTCTCATATACCTCTCCATTCTATCCCCCCATCCCATTCTTGGCCTCCCCCTCCCTCTCCCCCCCTCCACCTCACTCACATACACTCTCCTCATCAGTCTCTCATTCTCCATCCTCTCCATATGGCCAAACCAACTCAGTGTATTTCTCCCAACACTTTCTATCACATCCACATCAACAAAACAACACTCCTTCGCCTCCGCATCTGTCAGTCTGCATCTTCATGTGACTTCACATGCTTCTTTCAAATAACTCATTTCCACTGCACTCTCTCTTGACTTGTGTCCCTCCAACAAGGTCCAAGCTTCACTTCCATATGATAGAGTTGGTATCATAATACTGTCATGCAGTGACTTACTTTCACGCTCACTTCCCACTTCCATGCTCACTTCCCTGTTTCTTATCATTGCTTTCAGAGAACCAGCAACCTTTCTTCCTTGTTGTACCCTTTCAAGCACTTCACCCTCTAAACTTCCATCCTTACTCATTACACTACCCATGTACTTAAACACTCACATTTTCCATTTCCTCCTCATCCAGCCTCACTGTACAGTCAGTGGCTTCACTTCTCTCGAAGACCATAACTTTACTCTTCCCTACATTCACCTTTAGATTCTGTTTCTTACACATCCTCCCAAACTCATCCACCAAGCCTTGCAGCTCCCCTTCGTCTTCACTTAACAACACAGTATCATCTGCAAACAACAGTACAGGGAGTTTCCAGACACTGCCCTCTCTCATTAGAACCACTCAAACCCGCACTGCCCTACCTTGTATCTCTTTTATAACCCTATCCATATATAGATGTACTGACAATTACAGTATAATGAAAATGTACTCTATGTGCAGGTGTGGGTACCAGCATAATGGTGGCAACAATACTGATGGTGCCGATGGTTTTTGTGGTGGAGCTACACAAAACATACATCACTATCATCCCACCGCAGATGAAACAGGCACTCAAAGATGGCTTTAAGCCTACAACTAGATGGGAACCAAAGGATGCCACACTTCGTCATGAGTATCAACAGTTTCTTGCATCTAAGGAGAAAGGACTCCGCCATTTAAACTGATATACTGTACGTGTACTTTACAGCCATACCTCATTTAATATTAGTTCAGTATTTATTATTAAGTTGCTTATAAATTAATGCCAACCTGTATTTTCACTTCATTTTGCATACAGATTAATACCTACCTATATTCTTCACTTAAAGCTGCCTGTGATTCATTACATAGTTATTGTGAAGTCAAAAATATGTATTTTGTGCTTTCAATCCATCAATCATACATCAGAAGCAAGCCTCATTTAAAACTGTTTCATTTTAAGCTGCATTTTGTCTCAACACAGACTTAAAATGAAGATTGGGTGCAATATGTAAGGTCCAACCCTAAATAAATAAATAAGTAAATAATTAAAAAATAAATAAATACTTTCCAGAGCAATAATTACTGGTAACAAACTACATCTACCCTGCTGGAACAGAAAATACCCTTCAAGGTGTAGGGTCTCAAAGATAAGCTACCATTGTCCAGTACATATAAGGGTAGATGACCAGTCTACTTCCCTGATGGCATTACATGATCAAAATGCCTCCGGTCACCTTTTGGGGATCAAACCTATGCAAGGCCATCACTCTGGAGCATTCAAACCAGAAGACCAACAGGCTGTATGTAAGATTTTGGTAATGCTTCACATTTTGGCTGGGAAAGGTTTCATGCAACTTTTTCTACACAGTTAAATTCTGGTTTGCTTTCTGCCTCAGTGACTAGTTGGTCTGAGATGTTCCCTAAGCCCCACACTGCTGGTGACAACTATATGGCAGCTATAAGGAAGATGAGCTGCCTTCACGAGTATCATCATCCTATAAATGGGGAAACAATTTAACCCTTCAGTGACAAATGACCATTTTTATTTTACTCTTTTTGATAACAAACATTTTTATTATATTTTAGAGATCACCTGCTGTTAACACTTTCCTGGGCAGCCTTCCATAAGTTTTGTACCCCGTTCCCGGGCCGGGAGTGAGTGTCCAAAGAAATGAAGCTGTCTTGCCTGTGTTGCCACATATTTGAGCCACAAAAAATCACCCTCGCAAATGATGCACTGCCGCATCATCAACCCAGAATTGGTTGGCCAACAAATGACGTGACGGTGCGTCATTGGCCCACAATAGTGTTAAGAAGTTAACGAACAC
The DNA here is from genome assembly GCF_032717465.1 of Coenobita brevimanus. Taxonomy (NCBI): domain Eukaryota; kingdom Metazoa; phylum Arthropoda; class Malacostraca; order Decapoda; family Coenobitidae; genus Coenobita; species Coenobita brevimanus. The sequence goes on from NC_137032.1 coordinate 5,352,639, forward strand.
TGTATCTAAACCATCCAGATAGAAAACATCTACCCTATGGTCAAATAAATCGTCTGGAAATGGGAAGAACAAAATATAAAATATGGCACTGGGGTGAAGGGATTAAAATGTGTATCATTCTCATTACTCTTTAAATGTGTTCTGCATGTACTCATATTGTACGCTAAGTGTAACTTGTGCTTTTCCACATCATTTGGTATGAAAAGCAATATCCCAGCTCAAAAACAAAATTTTTGACCTATAAAATGAGGAAAATTTCTTAGTGTTGAGGTTTTGTTTTCATTCATTCATCACCCACACTTCTTTTCTCATCTAAGAATGGGGTTGGGTAGAGTCAATACAGCAAAAAAATGCTTGCTAGAAAGAGAAACTAACCAAAAGTCAGTCCAACTGAATGGGCCACTTTCATTCACTCACCATACATGTCCCTGGAATCCTGAATCAACCACTTCACTAGCAAAAACATCCATACTTACATGCTAAATACTGTACCTATCAGCTGGAGTTAATCTGACAACTGTCACTTCACCAGAAAAGAACATGGGTGCCAAACTCTTGTCATACACTCTTCATACAATACAGTATTCTTTCAACTAGCTCAATTCACTGACAGTTCCCTACCCTCATCAACCTCCATATCTCACTTTCTAACACATTCATTTACCATATCTATCCACCTTCCTGGCCTACCCTGTCACCTCCTACCTTCAATCCCAGTAAGATAATTTGCTTTTCACCACTCTATTCACACTCATTCTCTCCACATGACATACCATCTATGTACAATCTCTTTGAAATATGGTGTCCACATTTCCTAATAAAGGTGAGTGAAGTGAGTGCAAGAATTATCGTAGCATAAGTTTACTGACTGTGGTGGGGAAGGTATATGGAAGAATTATTAGAGAGAGAGTAAGAGTGATATCTGAAGTCCTAGTGAGTGATGAACAGGGTGGCTATAGGAGTGGCAAAGGATGTGTGGATCAAATATTTGCAGTGAGACAGATAGCAAAGAAGGCCTGTGAGAAGGAACATCAGGTGTTTATGGCATTAATGGATCTGGAAAAATCATACGACAAAGTGGACAGAGAAGGACCGTGGAAAGTTCTGTGCATGTATGGTGTAGATGGTAAGCTGCTAGGTGCCGTCAGGAGTTTTCATGATGGTAGTGAAGCATATGGAAGGGTTACTTGGCATCTGAGTAAATGGTTCACGATCGATGAGGGCATGCGACAAGGTTGTGTGATGTCCCCGTGGTTATTTAATATACAGTATATATGGTTGGGGTGATGAGAGAAGTAAAAACACGAGTAATGGAGAGAGGGATGGCGTTGGTAATGAATGGTGATGGATGGAATATCTCAAATCTGTTGTATGCTGATGATGCTGTACTACTTGCAAATACCGGACAAGAACTTGGTAGGCTAGTGCAGAGTTTTGCTGAGGTCTGTGAGTGTCATGCCTTGAGGGTAATTGTAGAAAAAAGTAAAGTGATGGTTACTGAGAGAGAAGGTGACTCCCAGTGCGATGTTACAGTGAATGGAGAGAGACTGGAATTGGTAAGAAAGTTCAAATACCTGGGTACAGTGATGGAAAAGAGAGGAAAATGTGCAAAAGAAGTGGAGAGTAGAGTGACACAAGGAAGAAAAGTAGCTGGTGCAATGAAGACCTTGATAAGAAACACAGGCTTGAGTGTTGGAGCTGCTCGAGGCTTACATGAAAGAGTGTTAATGCCAACTTTAACATATGGATGTAAGAGTATGGTGTGGAATGAAAATGAAAAATCAAGAATAAGAGCAGTGGAGATGGGACTGCTGAGGTATGTATGTGGAGTACGGAGGGTGGATAGGATACGAAATAATGCGATTTGTGAACGATGTGGAGTGAGGAAGTCTGTGGACACCAGAATCGAAGAGAGTGTACTGAGATGGTATGGTCATGTGGAGAGAATGGATAACAACAGTGTGGTGAAAAAGGTATATCTGAGCGAATTTGAAGGAGGGAAGCGGTGAGGTAGGACAAGGAGAAGGTGGGGAGATATGGTGAATGAGTGTGTGATGAAGAGATGTCTGGAAGTCAGTGAGGCTAGGGAACTGACAAGAGATTGAGCTGGCTGGATGAATGTTGTGAGAAGTGCATAGTCAGGGATTTGGCACCCCCTTTTAACGTGGCAACGTCTGGACTGACTCTATCGGATACGTTTATGTGAAGCTACAGAACGTGGTGAATGTTTTTGGTGTATCCGATAGAGCCAAGATTCCGTGGGCTTGAATGATGAGTGATTGGAAGTGTGGCCCATTGGATTGGGCAAACTTGGGCTGTTTGGATGTTGATACTCCTCACGCTGCCCTAGGGTGGGAAGGAGGTCCGGATGACGATGATGATGACATTTCCTTACTCCACACCTGTCATTACTTAAATTTTCTTTATCCTACCCAATCTCTGCATTCTACACACAACCCCATTTCCTCTGACCTTACTGCTGACTTATCATTTTCATGTCACACCACTGTCTCATACCCACAGGTTAATGTAGGGAATAAAACCCCTTCAGGCAAGCCTCTTGCAGCCATTACAATCAAATCTGTGTTTCTTCATAAGGCCTTCATAACACTAGCCATTTTCCTTCCCTACACCACTCTACTTTTCACTTCCTTTGCATATTTACCTCTCTTTTATATCACTGGGGCAAAGTACTTAAAATCTCTCTCACCAATTCTAGTTTCTCTACATGCACCACATTATCACACTGGGAGTCACCTTCCCTCTCAACAGCCAATCTACCAATCTCTCTACACCAATCTACCAGGCTTTTGTTCACTATATGTTAACAGCACTGCACCATATGCCTACATCAGACTTGAGACACTTCACTTTTTACCATTCATTATCAATGCAATCCCTCTCTCCATGAGTCAAGTTTTTACCTGTCTTGTAAACCCATCCATATATATATACACTCATACTGAACAGCCATAAGGAGATCACACAACCTTGTCTCATTCCAAGGTTGTGTAATGTACTAAGAAAAGAATGGTGAACCAGTCCTTTTTGTTTCCTGCAATCTTCTTGCTCTTGAGAACGTACAAGAGTCTAAATGACAAGATGAATCTTACTTTGTCACATTTAAGATCACATTGCAGTTCAAATGTGTTACAATTATATGATGATGATGACCATCATCATCATCATCATCATCTGCCTGATCTCTCTTTCCCACCTAAGGAAGGAGTGAAGTATGATCCATAAAACAAGGAGAGAGACTGCACCATAAAGGGAGAAGTACCAGCACTATGTCCAGTGAAATGGACCAGAAATTCATTTACTCACCATTTATACACTCAAAATCCAAACTCTACCCAACAGGCAAATGGTATTTTAACATAAAAGAAAATAAAAGAAAATATGCTGTGCTGCTTTATTTCAGAGTATCAGCTGTAAATATGACTGACTGAGGCTACTGGAGAGCACAGTGATGCAGAAAAAATCTACTAGCTGTCACACATTTCTCATTTTCCTTAATTCATTACCTTTTTTTTTTTTTTTCAAGGGTATAGCTCAGATTTAGGTGGAGCACTAACGAATCACAATCCTTCTGGTGCATGTCAATATATTCTAACAGTCATCTGATGCAAATCAATCGCACATTCTTGTTCACTAACGCATATTGATAAACATTATGAAATACTGCCAACATCTTTCTTGCATGGTTCTTATCATCCAGTTAACACATACACTTATCTGATAGTTGTTTAACACAATATTTACTAAGTGTAAACTAAAACATAACATAACCCACATGCTGAGAAGAGCCTTAGTACCCTACAGATCTCTACAGCTATGTTTCTGGTACAGGAAAGAGTGATATTTTACTCTCAGCCCTTTTCAATCTTGTACTTTTCCAAACTGATACACTTACAATGGGTGCATCCTGGCAGTGTTCTGGGCTGCTGCTGCTGCTGTTGCTGGTCAACTGCTCTAAAAATAGCCTTGTGTGGGGTACTGACTCCCAAAACCTGAAAGAATTCCAATTTTTCAAAAAAAAAAAAAAAATGCTCATAAAGGTTTTTAAAAATCCTCAAATGCAATATACACTGAGACATTTTAAAAAACGGCAGTGGAAGTCAAATACTGAATGCTTCCTGTGTGGAGGGCATAAACAAAACAAGGTGAATCATTGTGCATGTACAAGAAACTCACTTTCCTAATGCAGGTTTCCACTTCCTCCCCTGTGTTATAGTTCTCTTGCCATAATCTGACCTGACCACACTATTCATCACCACAACTGCCAGTCCCTGTTCACATCCCAAACGCTTGAGAGATGCAGCCAACTGATTAACTATGGCCAGCTCTGGAAATTAATGAAAAAGAAAATATAATGCTCCAGTAATCTATACATGATACAACAAAACACTCCAATATGAATTATGAGCACTGCATATTTTAAACAAAATAATATATATTTATACTGTATATATATATATATATATATATATATATATATATATATATCCATCCATCATCCAATCCTACGTTGCCCAATGAGGAGCATAGGAGCCCGGGGCTAGGCAGTTGGTCCTGACATTTAAGATGAGAGTGACCAACCTCACTCAGCTCTGAGTGGCATTACATAAGCAATAAACCCCAACCACCCCTTGGATATAAACCTTCACCGGCTCAATCTGACTGGAGCACAATAATTACTCACTAAACCACCAGGGGCCAAAATTTGGTTATATGGTTACCACCCAGCGTAGTAAATGGTTTCCTGGTGTACAGGAAACCATTTGGCTTGTCACTCAGTGTAGAGTCACCCATAGGCAGAAGGAAGAGGAAAGAATGGAGGAATGAAAGACAGAAGAGGGAGTGTAAAGTCACCCGTAGGCAGAAGGACGATGAAAGAATGAAGGAAAGAAAGATAGATGAAGATGGAAGGAAAGAAGGATGGAGGAGAGGATAGGGCAGACATCTGAGGGCAGCACTACATTGAGTAAGTGGATGGTGAGACCCCCACCTACCACAAATATATATATATATACTGTATATATCTATCTATCTATCTATCTATCTATATATATATATATATATATGTGTGTGTGTGTGTGTGTGTGGTAAATAAGCTTCAAAATAAAAAAAAATGAACAATAAAATGCTCCAAAAGTATACAGTGTACAGTAATAAAATGCTCAAATATCTGTGAGCATTAAAATAAACTGATCTGAAGATCAATGAACAGAATTACAAAATATTCTTAAAATCAACAAACAGCACACAAAAATTATTCAAAATCTATGAACAGAAGAATAAAATGCTCTGATGATCGATGAACAGAACAATAAAATCTTCTAAACAGAAACAGTAGCTACAATTGAAGATCTGATAATCAATATACAGTACAGTAACTACAATAAAATGCTCCAAAAACCTAAGAGGAATTTAACTGCTCAAAAAATATATGAACATGAAAATAAATGCTTCTTTAATTACCAGTAAATGAATGTGAAAATACGATGCTCCAAAACCCAACTAACAGTGCAACAAAATGCTGAGCAGTACAATTAAACATGATGAAATCGACGAATATTCTCAACATTTTCCTTGTTCTCGGCTAGGGATGATTCTTGGAACCCCTCAATCACTAGACCACTCCTTCACCACTTGGCCACCACCCCCTCCTGAAATGTACGTACAGTAGGATCTCACCAATAACATCTAATTGGTGCCAGAAAAACGCTGTTATTTGTTTCGTTTTTAAAGGCTCCAACATGCTGGCATGCGTCGGCCTTGGTCACCTAATGGCGGCTCTCCATACTGCATGATCCATTGCAGCCTCCCTGTTCAGTCCCTTAACCCTGAGGTCACACTTAATGACCTCATCCCACGTCGTTCTCGGTCTACCCCTTGTAACCCCACCCCCAATATTAACACTTCTCACCTTCCTCACCCAATTAACATCCCCCATCCTCTCCGCATGTACAAACCGTCTCAATCTACCTCTCCTCATCACAACACCAATACACTCCAGTCCCATCCTACCTCTCAACTCTTCCATTGTGAACCCAGCCCCCCCAGACCTTGGACGCAGGGACGCACTACACATCCACCTAATCATTGTCACTTCTGTACGTCTGAGCCGGCGAATATCCTCCTCTTTCACTGCCCAGGTCTCACTACCATACAGCATTACACTCCTAACACATGCTGCATACAAAGACCCCTTAGCACGTAGGGAGAGTCCTCTCAATGTCAGGAGAGGCAAGAGCTCCCTGAACTTCTTCCAACCACTTCTCAACCTAGCCACAGAGCTAGCTCCAGTCCCACCTCCAGCACACAACATGTCTTCCAGATAACAAAACTCTTCCACAGACTCAAGAGATTCACCAGCAAGTTCAATTCTTTCACATCTGACAATCTCCACCTGCTCTCCCCGACACGCTGTACACATAAAATCACCATTATCTCTACCTCTGATACCACTACATCTCTTGTGCACCCATTTATCACAAACACCGCACAAGATGGAATTACTTCCCATGCCCTTGTGGCAAACTGCACATGGCCACTCTCCCTCATCTTTCACAGTACCACCACCAACCCTAGATATCATCACTTTTGTTTTATCTGCATTTACCCTTAAGCCCTTGTGTCCCATACCATCTCTCCACTTCCTAAACCTTTCCTCCGCCTCCCTTTAGTTCTCTGCAATCAACACCAAATCATCAGCATACAACAACTCCCATGGGAGTCCGTTTCTAATGTCATGTGAAAGGGCTTCAAGTACCATGAAAAACAACATGGGACTCATTACTGACCCCTGATGCACACCAACATTCACGGAAAACCCATCACTCAAATCTCCATTCACTCTTACCTGGATGTGAGCACCCACATACATAGTCATAACCACCCTAACCAGCCACTCCTCCAAGCCAAGCTTTCTCATTGCCCACTTCACCACCTCTCTAGGAACTCTGTCAAAGGCTTTTTCCAAATCAACAAAAACAAAATAAAGATCCCTTCTCCTACCAACATATTTTTCCTGAAGATGTCGAACAATGAGTATGGCATCAGTAGTCCCCCTACCTGGCTTAAACCCAAACTGCATCTCATCAATATTCACTCTTCTCTAAACATACCTTCTAAAACTCTCTCCATTACCTTCATTATCTGATTTAAAAGCTTTATACCTCTATAATTTCCTCTTTCCAGTGGCAGTATCGTAACCAATGAGGTCTTGCCTAAGTGACGTATTTGCTGTTGTTATAAAGCTTGAATTGGGAAAAGTTGTCAATACCATCTCAGCACTTTTGCGGCACCTCGGTTTGGGTTACCTTTCCTACCTGATCGTGGTGACCTCGCAAACACCCTGATTTTTTTTCCATTTCTGTTCTTTGTGTTTTATTTCAGTTTTCTTTTTTCTCCTAAATTAGGGTGACACAAACGAGGGCGGCGCTACCTGGGTTTTTCCCGGGTAATATTGTATATTCTTTTTGCTGTTGTTGTTGTCATTTTATTTTGTTTTTTGTTCTACTTTATCATGAGCAAACAACACCAGTGCCCTTGCTGCAGTAGGTCTGTAGCGAAAAGTGCACAAGCACTGAAGTGCGCCTACTGCAGTGAGTGGGTTCATATAGCTTGTAAAAAATTTGGACACAGGCAGCTATCCATTTATGAAGAAGAGCCACCAGCTGGGTTTCCGCTGGCTGTGTAGCCAATGTGTTGCACCAGCAGATGAGGTCTTGGCTGGTGGAGGAAGTAATACCAAGAAGGAGTTTGAAGATAAAGTTATTGGGCCAATCTTTCAGGCAATTAGAGACGTTTCAAATATACTGGAGGCACTAGAGACCAAGGTCTCATCACCCATGGCAGTCACGCAAGATCAGGCCAAGTCATTTGTGGATGCTGTTCGCGGGTCTCTCGTGGGGGAAGGGAAGGATCTGCCTGGGGGCGTGGTTGAGATCACTGCTCGTGGCCAGAAAAAAGCCATTCATAGTCAGCATGTACTGATTGTGAAACCAAAGAGTGGCGCTGATGCCCAGACAAATCAGGTGGGACCAGAAGACATCAGAGGTGTACCTAACTCGGTACCGGTTGATAGCTGTCTTAAGACCAAGTCTGGTGGGTTGGTAATGAAGTTTCCATCAGCTGAAGCCAAGGGTGAAGCAACTGGGGTGCTGAGTGATCATTTTGGCTCTGAGGGCACTTTTTGCATATCAGAGCCAAAGAAAATGTTGCCTAAAATGACCGTGACAGGCCTTTCCTCTTCCTTGGGTGATTCTGACATCATCCCAAACATTCTGAGAAAAAACAATAAAATTAAGATGCTCGTTGATTGAGGCTGTACCCTCAACATTCTCTTCACAAGAACAAGGAATGACACCAAAACTGCTGTCTTGAAGATGTCGCCAGAGGTGAGATCCTCCATTGTAGAACAGGGCAATTACATCTATGTGGATCTTACAAGATGCCGCGCATTCGACAGATTATGGGTTACACAGTGTCATCACTGTCAAGGCTTTGGTCATACATTTGAGAGATGTTCTACGAAAAATGATGAACCTAAATGCATCTTTTGTGTAGGACCCCATAAATCTAAGGATTGTAGTAACAGAAATTCTCCCAAATGCATCAACTGCTCTTCTTTAAGACATCAAGATGCTAATTCACATTCACAGTCGGTTGCCCATTTTGCATCAAGTAGAGACTGACCAATTATGATTTCTCATAGGAATAGATTTGACCATTCAAAAAACTGACTACGTCCCTCTTGAACCAGTTAAGGATGGGTCTTTTAAATATTCGTGCTATCCGAAATAAGATAGACTATATTAATGAAACTCTAAATCTGCACAAGCTTGACATTTTGTGCTTGACTGACACCTGGTTGTATGAGTCTGACATCGATATTATTCGTAATGCTTTGCCTAAGACACATTCTATAATTAGTATTCCCAGGCCTGCTGCTGACTATCCAGGAGGAGGTGTAACACTCATCTACTCGGCAGCACTTGCAAATGTTTCTCTCACTGACTCAGACCTGACCCCATCTTCATTTGAATTTATGGAAGTATTAATAAATTTTGGGGTTGGTGGAGGATTAGTGCCCCTCCCTGTAAAACAATTAACTCTAAGCCCTTGACCACCCCGTTTGGGATACATGGCGTCTGGCAATGAATGATGAATGAATGATTAATAAATTTCCATCAGAATACCATTAGAATTGCAATTGTCTATCGACCAGGTCATCCGGGCAGAGATCGAGTTTTATGGAGGAGTTTGGGCAGTTTCTTGAAGGGTTTTCTCTTAAACCTGGAGGACTTCTTGTTTGTGGTGATTTCAATTACAGTAATCCCTCCACTATCCGGATCAATAGAGCCATAGGCAGGTCTGGATAGTGGTCCTGTCCGGATATTGGGCACCAGCTTATGGACTTGTACTTATGGACCCTAACTCTGAAAAACACCTATACAACTCCCTCTGGACATGCATTGCACCTATTTAAGACCCAAATCACACCAATAAGGGACAAAAGACTGAAATAAATGCAAAAGAACCATAAAATGAGGTTTTAGAGGTGAGTTTATACAATATTAAACATTCTGGGTACTTACAAGTCCCTTGCTCCTGGACTGGTTTGAACCGCCAGTTTGCAGTCCACAGTTAATCCTCTGCACTCTAAATTCTAATTTCTTAACACTGCACAACACTGTAAATTCCTCTGTGTTCTAGTGGCAAGGTATTGCAGTTTATTCACTGTTTATTCACAAAAAACAAGCACATGTGGCTTGCACTGTTATGAGTATCTGCTCTCCATCGGAGTTAAGCTGTGACTGTTGATGTTGGTGGGGTAACAGAGTTGCCAGATCGCAACAGCCACATTACCAATCTCCTCAACTTTCATTGTCAAATATAACTTTTCAATACCAAATTCGTAAAGCTAGCATATATTCTTCACTAATTATATATACAAGTGGATATACATGTAATCACTCTCCTTATAACTAACACCATGTTGATTATTTTCACACTATGTGGGGTAGCAGATTAATCAGAGAGAGCAAACAATCCACCATCTCCATCCTGTGTATCCTCATACATGTGAAAAATCCATTTGGTAATGCATTATTCTAATGCATTACCAAACGAATTTTTCATTACCAAATTGGCCCACACTTGGTAATGAAAAATACCAAATGGCAACCTGACAGGGGAGGGGGGAGGGGGAGGAAGGAAGGGGTGAAGGGACCATGGTGTAACAGCTGTTCGGCGCCAGGCGGGAATTTCAAATTATGGGAGGGAAAAAAGTCAGATTTTTTTTTAATTTTTTGCAGTTTTTGGCCCATTTTGGGAATATTGGATCCCAGGAGGATTATGTCCGGTTAGTGGGGATGTTCGGATATTGGGCGTTCGGATATTAGAGGGATTACTGTATTGGGTTGACAGTCCAGAGTCAAAACCGTTTTCTTCAGAATTCCTTGAGTTGATCACCCAGAACAATTTTTTCAAGCATGTGAGTAATCCAACTCATGTCTCACGACATGTCCTTGACTTGGTCTTGTCCCCTGTTGGTTGCAGGTGTGTATCAGATGCGGAGGTTGACTCATTTGACCCCCTCATCTCTGATCATGCTCTGATCACTCTTAGTTTTGATGTCCCGAAATCCCCTTCATATAAAAAGGTCATTAGGTTCAGAAATTACAGGAATGTTGACCGCCAGTTGATGTGTCTTGAAATTGATCAAAGTTTAAACTCCATTGATTCTTCCAGTCTTTCTTCTGATGAGTTGGTTGATATTTACAACAATGAGCTTAGGTCAGTTTTTGACCATTATTGTCCTGAGGTAGTAAAAACAATCATTGTATGTGATGATTCTCCGCGGTATGGTCCATCCATTAATTCCTTGCGTAGACAACGTAGAAGGGCAGAACGTGAGTGGCGCTTGCAGCGGACCGAAGTAACTTGTTTGCGTTATGCTTTTGCGAGAAGAGCAGTCGTTCACACTGTAAATGCCCAAAAGGCTAGGTATTATCAAAATAAAGTTGATTCTTGTGGTGGTGATAAAAAAAAACTGTCTGCAGTTGTGAACAATTTGGTTGGCCAGAGGAATGTAATTGTTAAACCCACTTCTGCATCTGATACCCAATTGGCTTCTGATTTTGCTTCATTTTTTACAAGTAAGATATCTCGCATTAGAAGTGATTTAGACAGCAGTTCTCCTAGTGAAGCATACTCAGTTGACTTCCAGCCACGGTGCACCGGGGATCATTTGCTTTCAACATTTCATCCACTGGATGTAGACAAAGTCAAATGTTATATAAGAGAATTTAATAAAACATTTTCCTCACTCGATCCATGCAGCATGTCACAACTACCTGATGTGTACGAGCACGCTGCAGACTTTATCTGCAACACAATAAACAGATGCTTCTTAGAAAGTAATTTTGTGCAGTCTGAGAAACGTGCTTTGCTTAGGCCCCTAATTAAGAAACCTGGCCTTGATGTTGAGAGCATGACGAATTATCATCCCGTCTCTAACGTGTCTTTTTATCCAAGATTATTAAGCGGGCCATACTCGATCAACTCGTACCTCTACTGGAACACAACAGAGTTGTTCCTGTTGTTCAATCAGCATACAGAATATACCATTCAACTGAAACTGCACTAACAAGGATTCAGAGTGACTTGGTGGCAAACACTTGTAGTGGGATGTCCTCTCTCCTAGTTCTGTTGGATCTGTCTGCAGCTTTTGATACATTGGATCATAAACTATTGTTGGACGATCTGTATTTTTATGGCGTTCGTGACAGTGCCCTCTTGCTCCTTAAGTCATATCTGTCGGACAGATCTCAGAGAGTGGTTGTTGACTACGCTAGCTCTGATTCTGCTCCACTTCTACTTGGAGTCCCTCAAGGATCAGTTTTGGGTCCAATTCTATTTACTACCTACACAAGTAGTTTATCGTCTCTACTTGATGCTCATGATGTGTCCTATCATTTTTATGCTGATGACACCCAGCTCTATGTTAAAATGTCAAATATCAACGATACTAAGATAAAGTTTGAATCTCTAATGTCTGATATTAAGATTTGGATGGCTAAGAGGAAACTTAAGTTGAATGATGGTAAAACTGAGATCATCATCATCAGAGGAAACAGAAGGGGTGATGACACTGACAATGCCTTGGCTTTGAACATTGGTGTGTCACAGCTTCACCCAGCCAGTTCTGTTCGAAATCTGGGTGTTTATTTTAATTCTATGTTAAATTACAAAGAACATATTAATCAGGTTGTGAGAAGGTGTAACTTGCATATCAGAAATCTGTACTCTGTGAGAAAATTCCTGAATAGACGGTGCCTCTTAACATTGGTCCATGCAGTTGTCAAGTCTCATGTTGATTATTGTAATTGACTGTGGGTTGGTCTTCCAAATAATATACTAACAAAAGTTCAGTCTGTGTTGAACAGGGCAGCACGGCTTATCTTTGGTCTCCCCCCAAGAACCTCAACCACCCCGTTTCTGACTGAGTTGCATTGGTTACCAGTAAAGGCTAGAATTGAATTTAAACTGTGTCTTATTACATTTAAGGTTCTTAAGTTTGGTGAACCGAAATATCTTGCTGAATTGTTAAAACTCCCATCAGCACGCCCGGGTGTGATGTTACACAGTGAAAATGATTGCTTGCGTCTTGATGAGCCAGGAGCCATCCACCAGTCATCTTTCTTTGACTGTTCTTTTGCGTATAGAGCCCCTAGATTATATAACAGATTGCCATTTCCCATAAGACAATCTCTACTGTTGAATCCTTTAAGAGACAGCTGAAAGCCTTTCTTTTTTCAAAATCCTATGCCCTGGAGAGAGGTACTATGACGGATGATTATAGGGTTTAATTATTGCCACTTTCATGTATATATGATGTAACTTGTATTATATACAAGAAATGTCACAATTCTTGTATTTGTAAAAAATAATGTATGGGTGTCGAGTGCTAGTGAATTCCCAAAGGAAGAACTGGCGCTTTTGAGAAACAAAAGGCCAGATTATTATTATTATTATTTCCAGGGCATCACCCTTCCCTTTATACACATTTACAATTACACTCTTCAGCCAATCATCTGGGACAACACACTCATAAATAATCCTATTTATCAGGTCAGTGACTAACTTCACCCCTATATCGCCTGAGGCTTTCAACATTTCGGCAGTCAACCCAGACACACCTGCTGCCTTCCCCACCTTCATCCTGCCAATTGCCTCACTCACAGCAGCAGCATCAATCAAAGGCCAAGGGCCAGACACTGGACCTGCTGGCTCCAAGCCTTCTCTGTCCCAGTCAAACTCCTCATTCAACAACTGGTTACAATGCTCTCTCCATGCATCTTTAATATCCTCACTGTTCACCACTACCCTTCCTTCATCATTCTTCACACACTGCTCACCTATAATATCCCGATTATCCCTCTTCACCTGACCTGCCACCCTAAATATCATATTTTTCCTTTCCCCATGATTTAGGTTATCAAGTAAAAGTCTCTGTGACTCAGACTTTGCCCTGGATACCTCTCTTCTAATCCTACGCTTGGCAGCCAAATAATCCTCCTTGCTACCACCCTTCTTCCATTCCCGGAAAAGCCTTCTTTTCTCCTTAACTGCAGCTTCTACACCCTCATCCCACCACCAGGTTACTTTATGTCCTGGTGGTCCTCTTGTCCAACCGCAAGTTACATCAGTAACTCTCAAGAGATTGTTCTTGAGGGCTCTGAACTGTTCATTATTAGTGAAAAAGTTATTTGCATGACATTAAAATACATGTATAAGGGGTTTATTGTGATGCCACCCCAGGACTTCTACCCACTTTTCCCTTTTGAACCCCTCCTATCACTCATTTTTTAGCTAAAATAATAAGGTTAGTCATTAAATCGTCATGAGTAATATAAAACTTACCTTAAAGAAGGTAATGAGGTGTTTGGTGTGATGATTGTTTTGAGGCTTGCGCATGGAAGCTACTGCGGCGTACCCCCAACCTCATCCCCACTCCTGCCTCGTGCGCCCGAGTCACCCACTTCCGTCAACAATTCATCAAACCCCACGAAGCCAAAATCGTTAGGCAAGTCCCCATTGTCATCATCTACTCAAACTCTCTCTGTTGTTCTTCCTCAGTTGGCCGGTGTTGTGAAAGAAAGCAAGTGATGAGTGACTGATGGTGGGCATTCACTCAGTCACGATACTGTTTCTGGTATTTTCTTGAAATTTGATTTACAGGTCCAATCATTAGTCATTAATTCTGATGGCGGCTCTCTCTCTGTCTCAGCAGACTTGAGTTGTGGCACGAGTGCTGACTAGGTATGTATAACAGTTTCCAATACTGTATTATTCCAAGCACTAATGCAGAAATTTACGGCCTGTCGAATGTTATATTTCTTCCAGAATACAACAACAGTGATTATGGTGGGGGTTGCAGCTACGCCAGGTGGGCTGTGGAGGTGGAAGGGGAGGCAGCTGGTGAGCTAGGTGGGGCAATAGAAGTGGAGGGGACAGCAACAGGTGAGTCAGGGGATGTGGCGAGGGGAGGATCCTCCATCTCCTCCTCTCTACTGCTCAAATTTTCAGCAATTTCCTTCATCTCTTCTAGTTTGCCTGTTTCATTCCTCATCTTGCTATGGACATAATTGTAGTATGACAACTTGGCATTCGCAAAATAACCATTATTCAAGTAAATCCAAATGCTATTTTAGAAACTGGGTATCTTTTCTAACTTCCCGTTATTGCCGAAAACATTATAGTCAAAGTCGTTATTGGTGAGATCCTACTGTACTGTCTTGAGGAGACAGACAGACAAATGAATGTTTAACTCCTTCAGTCTGGAGAGATCTATCTATCTATCTATTGCCAAACGCCTCAATCCCGTTTGGGGTGGCCACAAACAAATTGCCTCCACGTAGTCCTGTCCCCCGCCATTTCACTGCCCTGCTCCCAATTCACACCCCCCTCTCTCATATACCTCTCCACCCCATCCCTCCATCTCATCCTTGGCCTCCCCCTCCCTCTTCCCCCCTCCACCTCACTCACATACACTCTCTTCGTCAGTCTTTCACCCTCCATCCTCTCCACATGGCCAAACCACCTCGTGTGTTTCTCATAACACTTCCTATCACATCCACATCCACACCATAATGCTCCTTTATATCCTCATTCATCAGCCTGTCTCTCCATGTGGCTCCACAGGCTCCTCTTAAATAACTCATTTCCACTGCTCTCACTCTCGATTTGTGTCCCTCCAACAACGTCCAAGTTTCACTTCCATACGTTCGAGTTGGTATCACAATACTGTCATGTAGTAACTTTTTCATTTCCATGCTCACTTCCCTGTTTCTTATCACTGCTTTCAAAGAACCAGCAACCTTTCTTCCCTGCTGTACCCTTTCACGCACTTCACCCTTCAAACCTCCATCCTTACTCATCACACTACCCAAGTACTTAAACGTACTCACATTTTCCAATTCCTCACCATCCAACCTCGCTGTGCATTCACTGACTTCACCTCTCTCAAAGACCATTACTTTACTCATCCCTACATTCACCTTTAGATTCCGTTTCTTGCACACTCTCCCAAACTCATCCACCAAGCCTTGCAGCTCCCCTTCGTCTTCACTCAACAACACAGTATCATCTGCAAACAACAGTACAGGGAGTTTCCAAACACTATCCTCTTTCACCAGGGCCACTCCAATATCCACTACCCTACCTTGTACCTCTTTTATTACCCCATCCATGAACAGATTGAACAACCATGGAGACATGACACATCTCTGTTTCAACCCAACCTCCAAAGAGAAAAATTCACTTAGTTCACCATCCACATGCACTGCAGCCTTAGCACCATCATACATACTCTTCACAGGATTCAAAAACTTTCCATCTACTTCATATACTCTTAATACTTTCCACAATCCTTGTCTATCCACCCTGTCATATGCTTTCTCCAAATCCATGAAAACTGCATACAACTTCTTTCCCTTCTCTAGAAACTTTTCCACTACAGATCTAACAATGATTATCTGATCTACACAACCTCTTCTCTTCCTAAAGCCTCCCTGTTCTTCTCCAACTAATTTCTCTGTTCTTTCTCTAACTTTGTCAATAAGTATCCTACCATACACTTTTCCTATAATACTAAGAAGACAAATGCTCCTATGATTCCCACACACTTCTTTTTCCCTGTTTCCTTTGTACAAGGGAATAATTATACCTGACTTCCAATCCTCCGGGACTCTACCTTCCTTACAGGCCAATCTGCACATCTTCCACATCCATTCTACTGCTATCTCTCCCCCATGCTTCAGCATTTCACCACACACTCCATCAATTCCTGGGGCTTTCCCCAATTTAACTTTCTTCATTGCTTCCACAACTTCTATCCTACTGATTTCTTCCTGTCTTCTCACCTCCCTCCTTCTCCCAGCCATTCCCCAGCCACTTAGACTTGCATTACTTCCATCCTCTATGTTCAACAATTCCTTAAAGTGTTCTCTCCATCTGCCCACTCTCTCTCCCTTCTCCACTAGTAATCTACCATTTTTATTTTTCACTCCCCTGCTAACCTCACTTCCACCCTGTCTTACTCTCTTCACCTCTTTCCAGAACATTTTCTTACAGTCCCTCCACTTTACACTCAAATTCCTTCCAAATTCCTCATCCACTCTCTTCTTACTCTCTCTTACTAATCTTTTCACCTCTCTTTTTCTTTCTACATATAACTCTCTCTTCCACCTCTCAACTTCTTCCATGCCCCTATTTTTCATCCATTCATTGTATGCTTTCTTCTTTGGTGCCACAGCCTGTCTCACCTCATCATTCCACCACGCTGTTCCTTGCACCCCCCTCCGTTTTCTCTTCCTCCCACACACCACATCACATGCTGCACATATTTCTTTTGTAAATATCCTGCACACACCTTCCACGTCCCCCATCTGCTCCAATTCATATTTGCTCAATCGTTGCTCCACTTCTCTCTTATACTCTGTCTTTTTCTCATCCTCTTGTAACCTTTCCACTCTCCTTGCAACCACTCCTTCCTCTCGTCTTTCCCTTCTTCTATTTCTCCATCTTACTTGTATCCTAATTCTGGCCACCACCAAGTAGTGGTCAGAAAGTCCACTCCCCCAACCTCTATAAGCTCTTGCATCCATTACACATCTTCGCATCCTTTCATCCACAAACACATAATCAATCATTGCCTTCCTTTCATTCAGTTCACCACCCACCCTTCTTAACACTCGCCATGTATACCTGTGGATCATTTTATGCCTGAAGAGGGTATTGGCTATCACCAACCCCCTCCCAGCACAAATGTCCACTAACGCACTGCCATTCTCATCTATTGCAGCAGGCACACCCCACTCACCAACTATTCCATCCACCTTCACATTCCCTACTTTACCATTCATATCACAGATCAAAAACACTCTCTCATTCCTTCCAAACTTTTCCATGCACACTTCTACATTTGTCCAGAACTCTTCTGTCACTCTGCTGGCACGATCTTGTGTTGGCGCATACACACACACAATCGCCCACATTTGTATTCCAACTTTCAACTTTACCCACACAATCCTTGACCCAACTGATCCATACTGTCTTATGCTCTTCTTCCATCTTTTACTCACAACTATACATACTCCTTCCTTTACCCTCTCATTCTCACCTACTTCTGCACATATAGCCCATCCATATTCCCATTCTCTCACACTTTCTCCTCTCCATTTTGTTTCAGTCATTCCACATACATCCACTTTTGCACCCTCAAGCACCTGGACAAACTCTCTCTCTTTCACCTCATCATTCGCTCCTCTTACATTCCACGTAGCCATTACCGAGTCCTTTGTCCGGTCCTGGGTCATCATCGTTTGGTCAGTCCTTGTCCAAGGCTTCTTGTTTGTATTTTTAGTTAGCTGTTTTCCGGGGAGGGGCACTAACCCTCCGCCAACCCTTTTAGTCACCTTTTACAACAAGCAGGGATACTGGGGAAGTATTCTTGAAAAACCCCCCTACTCCCAGGGGTTCTGGAGAAATAATATTGTTATTTAATCTTGCTTCTCACAGACAATTTTTATTCTGATTATGGAAGACTTCTGGTAGTGATAGGCTGAAAAAGGCTACCATATATCAAGCTTCCTCATTTTTAAATCTCTCTTCTAAGATTAATACTGTATTATCAAATCAACAGGAAATAATCTATCTATCTATATACCTAGGCTGTTTCCCCCAAGGAAAGGGAGGTAGCCGAGACAGGACGACACACTTCCCATTTACTCATCCATTCAAACACATTCATTCGCATCTTAGCCCCAAAGGGGAGAACGGGCAGATCCTCACCGCACCACACCGCACAATGGTCAACTGCGCAATGCAATCAGTGACATCTGCAGCAGGGCCCGACAGCAGAGCTGGTTTACCCCTGCCACATCATAACAGACCCACCCCCTTACCTGCACCTGACCTGACTAGCTGATCAGACCAAATGTGGGAGAATATCCCCTCAGGGCTGCGTCATCATTTATTCAATCACAATTTCTCTCCATTTATTTTTGTCATGCACAGGCACTCTTCCTTGCTCAACAGACATCTTTCTCACATCCAGCGCTCTCTTCACACTGTCCATCCATCCTATTTGTGGACTTCCTCTCAGCCTTACACCTCTCACATCAGATCTAGTTATCTTTTTCACCAATCGCTCATTATCCATTCTCTCCATATGCCCAAACCATCGCAACACCCTCTGCTCAACTCTACCAGCCATCTCCCGAACAACTCCAGTTCTCCTTCGCACTTCATCATTTCGCACTTGAACCATATGCGTCACTCCACACATACTCCTCAGACACCTCATCTCCATTACATTCAAACTTTTCCTCTCTGCTACACCCATATTCCATGTTTCAGCCCCATACAATGCAGTCGGTACCACAACATCCTCATACAGCCTTCTCTTTACATCCATTCTAAGCGAACGACGTCTAAACACTTTTTTCATTCCTCCCAGCACCTTTCCTACTTCATTTATTCTAAACTTCACTTCTGCATCTATTCTTCCATCCACAGCAACATGTGACCCTAGATATTTAAAACACTCTACCTCCTCAAGCAACTCACCATTCAAAACTATATTCATTCCCCTACCATCTACCAACCTCGTACACTTCATCACTTATTCTCATTTATTTTCAATTTCCTCCTTTCACACACCCTTCCAAACTCCTCTACCAACTGTCTCAATCTCTCCTCTGAATCAGCCACCAGTGCATTATAATCTGCAAACAGCAGCTGCTTCAGATTCCACTCTCCACCATCAACATTCACCAGACTCAGACCTCCACCTAAAACTCTTGCATTCACCTCCCTTACAACACCATCCATGTAAATATTAAACAACCAAGGCGACATCACACATCCCTGTCGCAGCCCCAATCTCACGGGAAACCAATCACTCACAGCATTTCCCACTCTTACACACACTCTACTATTTACATAAAAACTTTTCACCCCTTTTAGTAACCATCCATCAAGTCCATACAATCTTAAATCAGTCCACAAAACCTCCCTATCAATTCTATCATACGCTTTCTCTAAATCCATAAATGCCCAAAACACATCCTTGTCTTTCGCTAAATACTTTTCACACACGTCTCACAGCAAACACCTGATCCACGCATCCCCTCCCTCTCCTAAAGCCACACTGCTCATCACCAATCACTCCCTCTGTACCCTCTCTAACTCTCATAATTAACACTCTACCATACACCTTACCTACAACACTCAACAGACTTATACCCCTAAAGCTAGTACATTCATGCTTATCACCCTTGCCTTTATACAACGGGACCACACAAGCACTTGCCCAGTCAATTGGCACCATACCTTTCACATAGCACACATTCAACAGTCTTACCAACCAGTCAACAATAGTCACTTCACCACCCTTCAGGCATTCCACAGCACACCCATCCATACCTGCAGCTTTCCCTGTTTTCATCTCCTTTACTGCCTTCTCCACTTCCTCCTTCGTGATCAAAGAATCATTCAACTCTCCCAACACATTTATTCCTTGCACCCTTCCATCCGTCACAATCTCAGCCACCCTTTCCTCCTCTACATTTAACAATTGTTCAAAATACTCTGCCCATCTCTTCCTTACTGCATCCATCTCAATTAACATCCTTCCATCCTCTGCGTTTACTCATTCTTCCTTCCCAGACTCTCCCTTTTGCACCCTTTTCACCTCCTTCCAAAACATTTTCTTATTCTGTTGAAAATTCTCTGTCAGCTGCCTACCCCACCTCTCATCTGCTGCCACTTTAGCATCACGCATAGCCTTTCTCGCCCTATTCCTCTTTTCCTTATATCTTTCATATGACATCTTATCCTTCCTCTGCAGCCACACTTCATATGCACGTCTCTTCTCAGCCACAGCCATACTAACTTCCTCGCACCACCATTCACTTCCTTTTCTTACACCACCACCCACACGTCTCACTCCACACACCTCTTCTGCATTCCCCACCACAGCACTCTTAAACAACTGCCATTCCTCCTCCACACTGTCATTTTCCCGATCTTTCACTGCGTTCCACTCATCTTTCAATTTCTCCTGATACTCTATTTTTTTCTCTCTTTTATCCAACTCACTCACTTTCAAAACCTCCCTGCCACACCTAACCCTCCTACCTCTCACCCATCTCTTACCTACTCTTAACTTTCCCTCCACCAGGTAGTGGTCAGACATACCTCCACCCTCCCCTCTCAGAACTCTCACATCCAACAATCTTCCTATTACATTCCTAGACACAGCCACATAGTCCATCAACGCTCTATCAACAACCCTTCCACCCTCCTGTCTCACCCATGTATACTTATAAATATCTTTCTTCTCAAACAGCCTATTTCCAATCACCATCTCTCGCTCAACACACATCGCTATCATTCGTTCCCCATTTTCATTCCTTCCAGGCACACCATGCATACCAACTAAACCTTCAACTGCTACATTTCCCACTCTAGCATTTCAGATCTCCCATCATTACCACATTCACATTCGCTCCAAAACTCTGCAGACACTCATGAACATCATTCCAGAAAGACTCCCTCTCTTCTTCATCCCTTTCACTACCAGGCCCATATGCACTCACAAACACCCACAACTCACGTTCAAATTTCGCTTTCACCCACATCAGTCTCGATGACACCTCCTTCCATTCAATCACGCACTGCTGTAATGTACAGTCGCCAAACTTTCCACCTGGGCCACCCAGCCGCGAGAGGTGGGTAACCCGTGCTGGCAACAGTGTATCTGTTTGATCGTGTGTACATGCTCGACGAAAGTTCGGATCATCAACTTCTTTCGTCCGAATAAACCTCTGTCAGAGTCAGAGTTCATTCCATAGATGGCTGGGTACGGAGTTGGGTGGGGAAAAAATGTCTCAGGAGTAAGGCGGCTCTCCCATCGGCTCAGCCAGTTGTATGAAACTGGTTGCACGGAAAACTGTATGCCACAGATCATGCTGACCAAGGCCAAATAAATATCTATCTATCTATCTATCTATTGCCAGACGCCTCAATCCCGTTCGAGGTGGCCACAAACAAATCTCCTCCACGTCGCCCTGTCCCCCGCGATTTCATTGTCCTGCTCCCAACTCACATCCCCCTCCCTCATATACCTCTCCACTCCATCCCACCATCTCATCCTCGGCTCCTCTCCACCTCACTCACATACACTCTCTTCGTCAGTTTCACCTTCCATCCTCTCCACATGGCCAAACCACCTCAGTGTATTCCTCCTAACGCTTCGTATCACATCCACATCCACACCACAACGCTCCTTTATAATATGACTATATTAATTTTATAATACGGTAATATGTATGATGATATAAATATATACTATTGTATATAATACAACAATATATATTATACTATTCTTATCTGGCCTTGGTCCGTGCAACCAGTGGCACACAACAATTCCATGCGACCGGTTTCCTGCACCTGGTCTAGCCGGTGGGAGAGCTACTTAAGGGGTGAGCCATGATCTAAGTAGGGGAGGTCAGCCAGACAGCACGCTGCGTGAGCCCGCGTGACGTCACATCAGCCCGTGGCGAACGGGTTCAGTTTGTCCCATTCCGTGCATGAATGAATGAATGGGGACACCATGATCTAGACACCACAGCATCAAGCCCTGAGAAAGAGAGAGAGAGAGAGAGAGAGAGAGAGAGAGAGAGAGAGAGAGAATGAATATTATATACACCAATAATGATGGTTGTATTTTTTCACACAAATAAATGATGGAAATTACATTGATCTCTTCATTTATCCCTCTAAGAGCCATCATAAACGTTCCTCGAGTTTTATAGAGGTGATAGATAGATAGATAGATAGACAGATAGATAGACATAGATAGATAGATTGATTGATTGATTGATAGATAGATAGATGAGTGAGAATGTGATCGAATGTGTATTTGTGTGTGGAGGTTTTTGTTATTTTGTTATTTTCTTTTCCTTAGTCGTATCGCTAACCCACCTTGGTGGGAAGGTGCAATTGAATAAAAAAAAAATAGATAGATAAATAGGAGACGCATGAATTAAGTCCTGCTGTGGAATGTAACAGGCGGACGGTAATGTGATTTATTGACGTATTGAGTATTGTTATGGTAAATGGTTATAAAGACATAAAATATACTATAGGAGAGATGAAGCTATGAATGAAACACTGTGGTCGAATCTCAGATAGCGCGTCCAGGCCGACACCAGCCAGCCAGCCTTGAGAGCAAGGATTGGGAAGGCAGTGGGGTGCGTGTGACGTCATGCAGGCGGGGATTCCCCGCTGTCTGGCTGACCTCCCCTGCTTAGATCATGGGGTGAGCTTGGCATAGTGATGGCCAGGGCAGGCGCCGGACGGGGAGGAGGGGGGAGGGTTACGGTATTCATGCCGTCAGTGATAATAATTGCCGAACTAGTTTTTGATATCCATTAGCATTCTACTAAATATTTGCATTCTTAACAATACTAAACATTTAATTTTTATGTTGTTTTTACACTGTTACCATAACATGTTAATACACTATCTACTGGAATTGCTTCAAGCCTCTCTCTCTCTCTCTCTCCTTATATCAGTAATTCCATTTCATATGGTGATCGCTTGATACCATTATCAGTATAGGTTGAAGGGGAATGCATTTACCTAACATCTACATCCAGCTACAAGTAAGATTACCTGCCATAATCACATCATGAATGACACTGGCCAATAAACTTTAGAATGATGTTCAGACACTGTTAACGGTTGCTTATTTCCTCATTGATAGTACTTCAGGTATGTGTTTATATGTGTTCTATGGTGGACCACGGAGAGGTAAGAGGTTAAAATACTGTCACCTCAACAGGCAAAAAGTTTATGCATACCGTTGTCGAATGTGGCTATTATATAAGCTATGATAATGAGTTACCGTCTCATATTTCATATGACTATGGCTATTACAGCACACCTTTGTAGTCCGATGATCTAACGAATGGCTGAGTAGCACATTACAGGGAAAACTGATTGTGAGCGGTGCCGCTTTTGTGTGAGGTCACACATTTACACGCTCATCGATTATTCACTGAACAACATTATCTCACATAATTGCAAGATGAAGACACCACAGCTACATCAAAGTATGCAAAAGCTTCCAGTCATTTTAAGCACAATTGCTATTGATTCATGAATTGTTGGGAGATATATATCACCATTGTCTGTGATATTACTTATGTGATTGGTAAATGCAACATAACGAATATGAAATTATCATTACAAGGTGGAACACTGATTTTTTATATTTTTTATCTATTACTATTATTATTATTATTATTTTATTTTTTTAAATCCCAAGAAGAGGCGCTTCAGCGCCTGTCACCGAGGCACGGGGTGCGAGGATTTGTGATGTTGGTTGCTGACTGGCCGCGACTAATACCTAGGTCATAAGATAAGGGCCTGGTGTTTAATAGGAAAAACCCATCTCTTCTGACGGGGTGGAACCACGTCACACGGATCGGCTGGCGGAAGCGTTAACTATCACGTCACCCACAATCCTGTTTCACATACTTAATATATATGAACTATCAAAACAATTGCCGTGTTTGCATTGCAAGCACAGTGATCAACGTAATGATTAAGTGATGAGCCATGGGTTTATCATGAAAAAGAATACGTTTATAAATTTGTAATATATGTAAAGATGTGATCTTTTAGATTATTTTACTTATTGTTTTCAATACTTGCATTATCCAATACTTTCAAGAAGTTCCATTGAAATTCTGTCGGCTAAAAATTTACTACTGAATATTGGGATGAACTCTGGCTGAGATTCACTACGGAAGACGAGAGTTGATGATCCGAACTTTCTTCGAGCATGTACACACGAACAAACATATACACTGTTGCCAGCTTCCATTACCCACCTCTGGCAGTTGGGTGGCCCAGGTGGAAAGTTTGACGACTGTACTTCCGGACTCAATAACAAGGCCACACCTTCTCTTGCCCTTCCACTATCAACACCTGACAATCTTCCATTCACACTTCCAAACATAGACCCACCCTTCCCTTTCATCTTAGTTTCACTCAAATCTAACACATCCAACTTTCTTCTCACAAACATTTTCCCAATCTCCTCCCTTTTAGCCTCAATCGTACTACATCCACGCACATTCATAGACCCAATCTTCAGGGTATGGGGATAACTCCATCCCCCATCCCTTTCTCTGGCCTGTCTCTTTTAAGGAACTAAAAAACAGAGGAGGGGGTCCCTAGTCCCCTCACCCCGCCCCTTTTAGTCGCCTTTTACGACACGCAGGGAATACGGTGGCAGTATTCTTCCTAACGCAACCTGGCTGCAGAGTAGTAGTACCACCCCATAGTGTGGCCAGATTGTGTCCCCCCCGCCACAGGGGGGGACATAACTGGACTGATGCAGTTACAATATTTATGCAAGGGGGAGATGGATGACGAGGAAAACATAAAAAGACAACTCTGTAGTGGTTTGGCCATATGGTATCCATGGGAAGTAAGTACCAAAGCCTGACCAAGCTGTACTGCATGCTTTCTAACCTAACAAAACTCCACAACCCTTTGCTGCACATTTAATCTGACTGGAGGGTCACTTTGGCTAATCAAGAAGAATCATTCCTGTGTCCTGACTAAAGCTCACTGCATTTCATGCAACCATGAATTTTTATATTCAAGTTTTGGGAAAAAAAAAAAAAAAAAAACTGTACGAGGCTTCATGAAGTGGAATCAACAGCTAAGGCTGGTTAAGAACCATGTGGAAGAACAAAATAGTGGAGTACATGAGTAATGAGAGACTGTCTTAGGAAGGGCTAACTGGTGGTCCATTCATCAGAGCTACATCTTACAGGGTGCAGGATACATCATCCACCTATCCATCATCTAATCTTTATTGTCCCATCAGGAGCACTGTGGCCTGGACCCAGGCTATTCAGTCTAGACATATGGCAAGAGTGACCAGCTACTGGCCCCTATGCAGCAGTG
Source organism: Coenobita brevimanus (assembly GCF_032717465.1). Lineage (NCBI taxonomy): Eukaryota > Metazoa > Arthropoda > Malacostraca > Decapoda > Coenobitidae > Coenobita > Coenobita brevimanus. The sequence continues at coordinate 5,378,208 of NC_137032.1, forward strand.
TGTAAGCAATGAACTCCAACTACCTCTCTGATTTAAAGCCTTGTTTCTTTTTGTTGTTGTTGTTGGAGTGCCTTAACTCACATATCCAGGAGGTATCGTCACAATGTACATCATCAAGGAATAAATATACAGACAATTGTAACCAGACAAACAGATTATCAGTGAACAATCCTTCACCCTAAATACCTTGTCTGGTGGAGCCTATGAAGAGTGGGGTGAGGATGGCCGATAGAGAATCTACAATAACCAGTTTTATCTTGCCACTCGGGTTGCCAGGACTGATGCCCCCACAGCTGCCACTTGCACTGGGTCGGCTGATGGAGAAGTATGGCTGCTGCACCATCTCCAAGCATTTCAGCAGCTCCCACACATCACCTGGGGACACTACTTTGATCCGTGAAAGAGCTGCCTCCACCTCCTGAAGAAACATAGACTATGTGAAAACAAAAAAAATCCATATTTCTCTTCCATTTGAGACAATTTTTCCATTACAACCCCTTAAAGATTTACACTTTTGTCCAAAATTGTTCATACATTTCATATCTGTTTACAAAGAGCTTCCTATTTTCTGAGATGTTGGCATATAATTTCCTTTCAAATTCATATCCTATTTTCTTCTTTCTCTTTACTAACCCTTTCACACACTTCTCACACTGAATATTCTCCCTCCCTCTTCAATAAGAAATTCTTACATGCATCCAGCCCAACAATTTCTTTTTCTCTTCTCCCAGTGATTTTTCAACTCCACCTCTCACCAAGTTTTCTTCTTCATAAATGACCTTAACAACACCACACATAGCTCAAGCATTCATAAAACACACTCCTTAAATGTCTTCTGCAAATTATCCAACTCTATCTGCTCACAATTCACTGACCCTAACTCCTCCACTGCATCATCATCATAATTCTGTCATATTCATTTGTCATCTTCACTCCTCAATTTTTCTAATTTCAGTCTTTCACTCTCCATACTCCTCTTCTCGAATCATTAATAATTCTTATTATAATTATGCCATGTCTGAAGTCAATATGTTTAGTACAAATATACTCATGCTGCAATAACTACGGTACCTATATATTTATCTACAGTATCCATTGCCAGACCTTTCACTCCCAAAATGGGTGGACACAAATGAATTGCTTCCATGTCATTCTGTCCTCTGCCATTAGGCTGCCCTCTCTCCATATTGCACGCCCTTACTTATATACCTCTCCATTCCATCCCTCCACCTTATCCTGAGTCTCCCCCCCCCCCTTTTTCTTCCCCCTCTCCACCTTACTCACAGAGTCTCCTAATCAATTTCTCATTCTCTCATCTCTCCACATGGTCAAGCTATCTCAGTTATTCTCCTAATACTTTCCAGCACATCTGCATCAACACCACAGTTCCTTCATGCTCTCATACCGGTATGCCTGTTTCTCCACCTAACTCCACCTGTTACCTTCAAACAGTTCATTTCCATTTCTTTCACTCTTGACTTGTTTATATCTAAGGGGTGGTTGGGGTTTATTGCTCACATAATGCCACTTAGGGATGAGAGGCTGGTTACTCTCATCTTAATTGTCAGGACCAACTTGTCTAGCCCCGGGCTCCTATGCTCCTCACAGGGCAACAAAGGATTAGATGATAAATGAATGAATGAACTCTTTTCGACAAAGTCCAAGCCTCACTACTATAAAGTAGAGTGGGGATCACAGTACAGTCACGTAGCAAATATTTTGCTTACATACGCACTCATAATAACAATTTCTTGAAATAATAGTTTTAACATACACATACACAAAATGTCAAGGCTAAATGATAATGTTTTCAAAATGCATAGTCTTTTCTTCAAGGTAACATTTCAGCTCCTTCACTGAACAGCTTCAATGAGTTAGCAAATATTATCTTTCAAACAGCAGATACTTATACCAACCCACCTCAGCATTTGTGGAAAGTGTCTCAATATGGGGAGTGAGGCGAAGGGTAGTGACACTGGCCATGGGATCTACATACAGGACTGACAGACCAAGCATGAGGGCTGCATGAATGGCCAGGTTGATACAGAGGGTTGTCTTGCCTGCACCCCACCCTCCACACACCTCCACTACTTCGCCCGTCAACACTCCTCCACCCAGCAACTTGTCCAGCCTTGCAGAAAGAAATATCCTCATGTACAATGCCCCAGTTGGAGTGATGGCCTTCCATAGCTTTAATCCCCAATAAATGATGGAGGACTTTTTTGAACCTAGTCAGATCATTTATCCTTAAATGTAATAGACTACAGAGCCAAGCCTCAGGGACCTACACCATGAAGAGGGCGATATGCGATTTGCTGATATTGTTTTACTTTTTATTTTATATTTGCTACAGCTAAATGATTTATTCATCTTGATAAAGTCCTCAAATAGTGAATGAGCTAGTGGATGCCAACTCTAGCTTAACTCCTCCATTTTTCTAAATTTCTCCTAAACTGAACAGAAGAAACTGCAATAATAAAACAAAAAACATTATTGTGGTAAAGAGATTAACAAAAGCATTCTGAGCCCCAGAACTTATGATAAGACAATTCAAGACGGAATGATGGATAAAAGAAAAAAAAAATTATCAACTGTGTGAATACACTATGAATAGATCTCAAACTGAAAACATAAAAAAAAAAAATATCTAGCTACGTAACGTACACATTGATAACGCTGTCATGTCTTGGAGGTTCAGCAGTCTCATGACCAAGTGGGCTATTACCTTATTAACCGGATTGTACTACCTCTTGCACTAAGTCATCCATTACAAACACTCAGTCTTTGAAATGTGTTTAATCACATAATCAACTCATTCTACAACCTATTCTCCTACATAATTATTTCATCACAAGGTGAATACACAGCACAATCACCAAAGGCAATGTCATCATCTTACTCTCAAAATACATGCACCTCGAGCAGTAGTAGTAGTTGTTCCTTAGGCAGTCTGCACCTTGAGTTGATACTGGCACAAATCAGCACTGTACAAGCATTCCCAATTTTAAGATTTATTTTTTTTCATTTCTTTTTAGATAGCTATTAGGTTCTCAGTAAATTAATAAAAAATACAAGGAGTTCATGGTAGCTACACTCAGGAACAAAAATCTTTAAGAGGCAGCAAACTAAATTTCAGTAGGCAATGAATATTTCAGCTTTTTTATTTGGACTTAGTACTGTATTATAATTTACCTTAAGTGACTCATAACAAAGTCTTACTGTATTACTTATATAACTATGTAAACAGAAAATGGCAATATTTTAAAAACTTATTAGCTATATTCTGGATACAACCAACTGCTCACTCAGTATTTCCAGTTGGAATGGCTCTTGTAGTGTGGATGGCTTCCCTCAGTAAATCATCTCCCCTCACAACAAAGGCAGCACTGTGAGCTTTGATCACTCGACGGATGCTACGAAGGTCCTGTAACACATACATATACCTGGTAAATATTAAGACTGAAAGAGATGCTGGGGAATGATGTCTTCATGTGATGGCACTGATATAACTGGGTGTTGGAGCTACTACTGTACACACATATCCCTCAACTTCCTCCCTATCTCCTTGAAAGGAGGAGGATGGAGTGTTGCAGAAGGACAATTTCAGTCTGCAGCCCATCAGGTTCACATTTCAGATGAACCTGGCTCTACAACTTCTCGCTGCTGTTACTACTACTGTGACTGAAAGCTTAGCCTAAACCCTTGTATCTGTTGATGTCTTTTCGGACTTTATTCCTGCCATCTATACTGATATACAGTATAGCTTTATTTAACTTAGGAAAGCTCTGTAGCAGTGAAGAGGTTCAATACAGCTACTGCATATATACAGTATATATCTTCTCCATCCATCCATCATCCAATCCTACATTGCCCCATGAGGAGAGTAGGAGCCCGGGGCTAAGCAGTTGGTCCCCACATTTAAGATGACAGTGACCAGCCTCACTCATCCCTGAGAGGCATTACATGAGAAATCAACCCCAACCACCCCCTGGATATAAACCTTCACCGGCTCAATCCGATTGTAGCGCAATAAATACTCACTAAACCACCAGGTGCCAAAATTTGGTTATATGGTTACCACCCAGCGTAGTAAATGGTTTCCCGGTGTACAGGAAACCATTTGGCTTGTCACTCAGTGTAGAGTCACCCACAGGCAGAAGGAAGAGGAAAGAATGAAGGAAAGAAAAACAGAAGAGGAAGTGTAAAGTTACCCATAGGCAAAAGGACAAGGGAAGAATGACGTAAAGGAAGACAGAAGAGGATGAAAGGAAAGAAGGATGGAGGAGAGGAAAGGGCAGACACCCAACAGCAGCACTACATCGGGTGAGTGGATGGTGAGCGCCCCCACCTATATATCTTCTACATACAGAAAAATTTCCCTTATGCTGAATAAAATCATCTGGTGCAAGTAAGAAGAAACTAAACAATATATTGCTGGATGCCCAGGAGCCAAAGAAGCAAACCCAGTACAATGACATCTCTCTCATTTTGCTATCTATAATCTGGAAATTGCCAAAATCTAAAATTATTAGTCCTAACATAATTAAAACCATCAAATCACAATATTTTGTTACGAAGGCTTCAGTATTATAACCCATTAATCCCAATGGGGGTAACAGGAAAGCCCCACCTGTTCTTAAAATAAACAAATGTAAATGAAGGACGGAAAAATCTTTGCTCTAGCACACAAGGCATTGGACATCCATTATAGTTTAATGCAAAATGATAGTTCCTGCTATGAAGCTATAATGCTCAATACTGTACTCTTTTGAAGGAAAGAATAAGACAGTTGAACCACCTAATAACAGATATCCCATACCATTTACTTAGTCCCTGCACACTGCTAGGTTATGATCATTTTTAGTCATATTGGTATGCTCTTTGTACTGGTCTATACCTGTCAACTTTCCAACCTGAAGTTTGAGTTGTAAGAACAGGTGGAAGGTGCCCGTCATCCACCCACTTAGTGTAGTGGTACTCTGTTTTTAGGGTAACTCTACAGTGAGTGGCAAGCCAAATGATTTCCTATAAACCAGGAAAACATTTACAGCGCTGGGTGGTAACCTTATAACCAACCAATACGTGTTCCCTACGTGACAACAAATGGGTTGGTGGAGGGTTAGTGCCCCTCCCTGGAAAACAACTAAAATACAAACAAGAAGCCTCAGACCAGGACTGACCAAATGGTGACAATTAAGGACTGAACAAAGGACATGGGACGAATAGTGACATGGAATGTAAGGGGTGAAAATGATGAAGTGAAAGAAAGAGAGATTGTCCAGGTGCTTGAGGGCACAAAAATGGATGTATGTGGATTAACTGAAACTAAATGGTGAGGTGAGAATGTGAGTATGGATGGGGTATAGGCCTATGCATGGGTGTGGCTGAGAATAAGAGGGCAAAAGAAGGAGTGTGTAATGTTGTAAGTAACAGATGGAAGGAGATTAAGTGAGTATGGATCAGTTGGCTCAAGGATTGTGTGGGTAAGACTGAAAGCTGGACTACAAATGTGGGCGAATGTGTGTGTGTATATGCCATCGCAAGATCGTGAGAGCAGAGAGAGAGAAGAGTTCTGGTCAAATGTCTAGAGAAGGGAAAGAAGTTGTATGGGGCCTTCATGGATTTGGAGAAAACATATGACAGGGTGGATGGACAAGGACTGTGGAAGGTATTAAGAATACATGGAGTAGATAGGAAGTTGTTGAAGGCCGTGAAGAGTATACATGAGGATGCAGCGTGTGTGGATAGTAAACTGAGTGAATTTTTCTATTTGAAGGTTGGATTGAAACAAGGATGTGTCATGTCTCCATGGTTGTCCAATCTGTACATGGATGGGGTTATAAAAGGGATACAAGTAAGGCAGCAGATGTTGGAGCAGTCCTAATGAGAGAGGGCAGTGTTTGGAAACTCCCTGTACTGTTGTTTGAGAATGATACTGTGTTGTTATGTGAAGACAAAGGGGAGCTGAAAGGCTTGGTAGATGAGTTTGGGAGGGTGTGTAAGAAACAGAATCTAATGGTGAATGTAGAGAAGAGTAAACTTATGGTATTTGGGAGAAGTGAAGTCAGTGAATGTACAGTGAGGTTGGATGATGAGGAAATGGAAAATGTGAGTGCATTTAAGTACTTGGGTAGTATGATGAGTAAGGATGGAAGTTTAGAGGGTGAAGTGCTAGAAAGGGTACAAGGAAGAGGGGTTGCTGGTTCCTTGAAAGGAGTGATAAGAAACAGGGAAGTGAGCATGGAAGTGAAAAAGCTGCTACATGACAATATTGTGATACCAACTCTAACATATGGAAGTGAAGCTTGGACTATGTTCGAGGGACAGAATTTGAGAGTGAGAGCAATGGAAATGAGTTACCGGTATTTGAGAGGAGCATGTGGAGTTGCAGGGAGAGACAGACTGACAAATAAGGAAGTGAAGGAGTGTTGTGGTGTGGATGTGGATGTGATAGGACGCGTTAGGAGAAACACAATGAGGTGGTCTGGCCATGTGGAGAGGATGGAGAGTGAGAGGCTAACAAGAAGAGTGTATCTGAGTGAGGCGGAGGGGTGGAGAGGGAGGGGAAGGCCAAGGATGGGATGGAGGGATGGAGTGGAGAGGTTCCTGAGAGAAAGTGGTGTGAACTGGGAGCGGGGCAATGAAACGGCAGGGGACAGGGTGACATGGAGACAATTTGTTTGTGCCCACCCTGTATGGGATTAAGGCGTCTGGCAATAGATAGACAGAAGAATAGATTAACACTAGAATATAGCACTAGTATTTGGTGGTGGCCAGAATTAGGATCCAAGTAAGATGGAGGAATAGAAGAAGGGAAAGACGAGAGGAAGGGGTAGTTGGAAGGAGAGTGGAAAGGTTAGAAGAGGATGAGAAAAAGGCAGAGTATAAGAGAGAAGTGGAGGAACGATTGGGCAAATATGAATTGGAGCAGATGGGGGACGTGGAAGGTGTGTGCAGGATATTTACAGAAGAAATATGTGCTGCATGTGATGTGGTGTGTGGGAGGAAGAGAAGATGGAGGGGGGTGCAAGGAACAGCGTGGTGGACTGAAGAGGTGAGACAGGCTGTGGCACAAAAGAAGAAAGCATACAATGAATGGATGAGAAATAGGGGCGTGGAAGAAGTTGAGAGGTGGAAGAGAGAGTTATATGTAGAAAGAAAGAGAGAGGTGAAAAGATTAGTAAGAGAGAGTAAGAAGAGAGTGGATGAGGAATTTGGAAGGAATTTGAGTGTAAAGTGGTGGGACTGTAAGAAAATGTTCTGGAAAGAGGCGAAGAGAGTAAGACAGGGTGGAAGTGAGGTTAGCAGGGGAGTGAAAGATAAAAATGGTAGATTACTAGTGGAGAAGGGAGAAAAAGTGAGCAGATGGAGAGAACATTTTAAGGAATTGTTGAACATAGAGGATGGAAGCAATGCGAGTATAAGTGGCTGGGGAATTGCTGGGAGAAGAAGGGAGGTGAGAAGACAGGAAGAAATCAGTAGGAGAGAAGTTGTGGAAGCAATGAAGAAAGTTAAATCGGGGAAAGCCCCAGGAATTGATGGAGTGTGGTGAAATGCTGAAGCATGGGGGAGAGATAGTAGTAGAATGGATGTGGAAGATGTGCAGATTGACCTGGGAGGAAGGTAGAGTCCCGGAGGATTGGAAGTCACGTATAATTATTCCCTTGTACAAAGGAAAAGGGGAAAAAGAAGTGTGTGGTAGTCATAGGGGCATTTGTCTTCTTAGTATAATGGGAAAAGTGTATGGTAGGATACTTACTGACAGAGTTAGAGAAAGAACAGAGGAATTAGTTGGAGAAGAACAGGGAGGCTTTAGGAAGGGAAGAGGTTGTGTAGATCAGATATTCATTCTTAGATCTTTAGTGGAAACGTTTCTAGAGAAGGGAAAGAAGTTGTATGTGGCTTTCATGGATTTGGAGAAAGCATGTGACAGGGTGGATAGACAAGGATTGTGGAAAGTATTAAGAATATATGGAGTAGATGGGAAGTTGTTGAATGCTGTGAAGAGTATGTATGATGGTGCTAAGGCTGCAGTGCGTGTGGATGGTGAACTAAGTGAATTTTTCTCTTTGAAGGTTGGGTTGAAACAGGGATGTGGCATGTCTCCATGGTTGTTCAATCTGTTCATGGATGGGGTAATAAAAGAGGTACAAGGTAGGGTAGTGGATGCTGGAGTGGCCCTGGTGAGAGAGGATAGTGTTTGGAAACTCCCTGTATTGTTGTTTGCAAATGATACTGTGTTGTTGAGTGAAGACGAAGGGGAGCTGCAAGGCTTGGTGGATGAGTTTGGGAGAGTGTGTAAGAAAAGGAATCTAAAGGTGAATGTAGGGAAGAATAAAGTGATGGTCTTTGAGAGAGGTGAAGTCAGTGAATGTACAGCGAGGTTGGATGGTAAGGAATTGCAAAATGTGAGTACTGTACGTTTAAGTACTTGGGTAGTGTGATGAGTAAGGATGGAGGTTTGGAGGGTGAAGTGCTTGAATGGGTACAGCATGGAAGAAAGGTTGCTGGTTCTTTGAAAGTAGTGATAAGAAACAGGGAAGTGAGCATGGAAGTGAAAAATTTACTACATGACAGCATTGTGATACCAACTCTAACGTATGGAAGTGAAGCTTGGACGTTGTTGGAGGGACACAAGTCAAGAGTGAAAGCAGTGGAAATGAGTTATTTAAGAGGAGTCTGTGGAGTTACATGGAGAGACAGGCTGACGAATGAGGATATAAAGGAGCGTTGCGGTGTGGATGCGGATGTGATAGGAAGAGTTATGAGGAACACACTGAGGTGGTTTGGCCATGTGGAGAGGATGGAGGGTGAGAGACTGACGAAGAGAGTGTATGTGAGTGAGGTGGAGGGGGGAAGGGGGAGGGGGAGGCCGAGGATGAGATGGAGGGATGGGGTGGAGAGGCATATGAGAGAGGGGGGTGTGAGTTGGGAGCAGGGCAGTGAAATGGCGGGGGACAGGGCGACGTGGAGGCGATTTGTTTGTAGCCATCCCAACAGGATTGAGGCGTCTGGCAATAGATAGATAGACAGAACATGGAACTGCTGTGTAAAGGATGTGGAGTCATAGCGTTTTCTATTTTGATACTGAGCTACATAGGCCACAAGACAAAAAAAAATCTAGGCCAAGCTAAAGTGAAAAAACTATAGCCCTTGTTATAATTCTGGGATGTTTTCCATTATTTCACAACTTTTCCTTTACAAATGGCACTGTAGCTCTGGGAAGACTGGCATATACCAATCACCATTATGGTAGTGTCAGATCTTGGACAATTTTTTTTATTTTTTATTTTTTTTTTAATGCAAGAAAGAAGGAACCAAAGGCCAGGAGCCCACAAACCATTCTTTCAAGAAAAAAACAAAAACAATACAAAAGAGAGCCAAATTCAAGATCCGCTCATTTTGAGATGCCTGGATACTCTGCATTTGAAAGAATGCAGATCATAGGAAGTAGAAAATACAGACAAAGAGAGACAGTTCCAGAGTTGACCTGTTGCATAAATGAAGTAATGGTTAACTCTTGCATTAGAGAGTTGAACAGAAAAAGGATGAGAGTTTGTTGCCTGACAGGTGCTATGCACCCGTCGTAGAGGTGGAGGGATGCAAGCAGACAGTTCAGAGGAGCAGTGACCATGGAAGTAGCGACAAAAAAAAGAGATAAAGAAGCAACAGTGTGGCGAAGAGACAGAGGTTGAAGTGAGCCAGTAAGAGGAGGAGAGTTAATGAGACGAAAACCCTTTGACTCCAACGTATTGAGAAGGGCTGTATGTGGGGAGCCTCCCCACAAAAGAGTTGTATTCTACACAGGGGCGAATATAAACCCTTGTATAAAGTCTATAACTGTGCAGGGGTAAAGACGTACGGAGTCGGTTTAGCACACCCAATCTCTTGGAAGCAGATTTTTACAAGAGATGCAATATGGTCTTTCCAAGATAAGTCCCGAGTGAATGAAACCCCAAGCATGTTCAGGGATGATGCAGGATTGAGCTGGATATTAATAAACATTAGTGGGTACTCCTGTGGAAGACACTGTCAGGCTGATAGGTGTAAAAATTGAGTTTCTGATGCATTAAAAACAAGATTATTTTACCCCAGTCAGAGATATGAGCCAAGTCAGACATTAGGTGTGCCATAGCCTCATCCCTTGTTTGTTGAAGTAACTGCTGAGATGGACGTTGTGAGAACTGAATGGAAAGGTGAAGGGTGGAATCATCGGCATACAAGTGGATAGGGTTAGATGTACAGCTTAGAAGGTCATTGATGAATTAAAGGAAGAGAGTTGGTGATAGGACAGAGCCTGAGGAACACCACTGTTGATAGATCTAGGAGAAGAATGATGGCCGTCTACAACAGCAGCTACAGAACGACCAGAAAGGAAGCTATAGATGAAGGTGAAGATAGGACAGAAATCGTAAGAGGGCAGTTTGGAAATTAAAGATTTGTGCCAGACTCGATCAAAAGCCTTTGAGAAGTCAAGAGCAATTGCAATAGGTTTCGCCAAAGTCCCGAAAGGAGGATGACCAGGAGTCTGAATGGTAGGTGAGAAGATCGCCATCGGAGCGTCCCTGACAGAACCCATACTGACGATCAGAAAGAAGGTTGTGATAGGAAAGCTGCTTTAAAATTTTTCTGTTAAGAATTGACTCGAAAACTTTTGAGACATAAGATGTTAAAGCAATTGGACGATAGTTAGAGGGTTGTGAATGGTCACTCTTCTTTGGGACTGGCTGAATGAGAGCAAACTTCCAGCAAGAAGGAATGGTACAAGTTGAAAGACAACGGCAAAAGAGTTTGCCTAGAAAGGGTGTAAGCACAGAAGCACAGTTCTTGAGGACAACAGGAGGGACTCCATCAGGCCCATATGCCTTGCTAGTATTAAGGCCAGTGATGGCAGAAAATATATCAGCTGAAGAAATTTTAATTTCAGCTATGAAGAAGTCAGAGGGGGGGGAAGTGATGAAGGAACAGCACTGGAATTGTCTAAGGTATAATTGGAGGAGAAAGTCTGAGCAAAGAGATCTGCTTTATCAGTAAAAGAAATAGCTACAAAGCCATCAGTGTACAAAAGAGGAGGGAAGAATGATGAGGTAAAGTTGTTAGAAAGGTTTCTGGCAAGGTGCTAGAAGGAGCGGGAAGAATTCGAGTTGGAGAGTTGAGAACATTTAGTACGGATGAAATTATTTTTAGCAGAGCGAAGAACAGACAGCACATTTCCGGGCAGAAACATAAACAAGATGTGATTCACGGGTGGGTTGGCTCTGGTACCTTTTATAGGCCCTCTCCTTGTTGTGGACAGCATTAGAAAGAGTGTGGTTAAACCAAGGCTTTCTTGCATTAGCCAATGGATATGGGAAAAGAATGTATCAGAGGTAGACTGTGAGATAATGCTGATTTTGTGTGTACGGCGTGCCGGGGTGAGCAGGTGGAGATTGTCAGACGTGAAAGGATTGAACTTGCTGGTGAATCTCTTGAGTGTGTGGAAGAGTTTTGTTATTTGGGAGACATGTTGTGTGATGGAGGTGGGGCTGGAGCTAGCTCTGTGGCTAGGGTGAGAAGTGGCTGGAAGAAGTTCAGGGAGCTCTTGCCTCTCCTGACATTGAGAGGGCTCTCCCTACGTGCTTTGTATGCAGCATGTGTTAAGAGTGTAATGCTGTATGGCAGTGAGACCTGGGCAGTGAAGGAGGAAGATATTCGCCGGCTCAGACGTACAGAAACGACAATGATTAGGTGGATGTGCAATGCGTCCCTGCGTGCAAGGCCTGGAGGGGCTGGGTTTACAATGGAAGAGTTGAGAGGTAGGATGGGACTGGAGTGTATTGGTGTTGTGATGAGGAGAGGTAGATTGAGGTGGTTTGGACATGTGGAGAGGATGGGGGATGATAATTGGGCGAAGAACGTGAGAAGTGTTAATATTGGGGGTGGGGTTATGAGGGGTAGACCGAGAAAGACATGGGACGAGGTCATTAAGTGTGACCTTAGGGTTAAGGGACTGAACAGGGAGGCTGCAATGGATCGTGCAGCGTGGAGAGCTGCCATTAAGTGACCAAGGCCGACACATGCAAGCATGTTGGAGCCTTTAAAAACGAAAACGAAACGGCGAAAACGTTTCCATGCCCGAGAGAATAACTTCCGTAATGCGCAAGGCACACTCAGATGCCTCCCGGCTATGGAAGCAATAATCATTCTATGGAAAATCAAAGAAGTACTGCCTGAGGGCCTCTCAATCCACGGCTCCAAAGTGCCACAGTCAACGTTTCTTTGAGGGGTCCACAGCAGGAACCAGAGTGATAGGACAGGTCGAGGTAATAAGGTTGTGATCAGAGAAGCCCAACGGAGTGGAATGATTAACAGTGTAAGCAGATGGATTAGTTGTAAGGAAAAGGTCAAGTATGTTCGAGCTCTCTCCAAGGCGGTGAGGGATACGGGTAGGGTGCTATACAAGCTGCTCTAGGTCATTAAGGATAGAAAAGATGTAGTCTTGTTCAGCAGGTAGATCAATGAAAGGAGAGGAGAGCCAGAGGTCATTGAAATCTCGTAGAATGGAGATTTCAGAGAAAAGAAAAATGGATAGAATGTATTCCATTGTAGAAGTAAGACAGTCGAAGAATTTTTCATAGTCAGTAGAATTAGGAGATATGTAAACAGCTATGACATATTTAGCCAGAGAATGACAGGAAAGCTGAAGCCAGAGAGTAGAGAATTCAGAAGAAGCAAGTTTACTGTGGACATCAATGAAAAAAATGGAAAAGGTACATAACTAAAAACAATTGCTTACTGAAAACTTACACTTCCCTTACCCTGTAACTAACTGAAGCTTGCATTGCTACAACTTCAGGATCTGTCTTCATGAACTCTCTGATGTTTCTGATTCCATACTGCCTCAATTTATCCATGACATCCTCTGTGAGGGCAGGACACATCCCTACTGTTAAACGCATTCTTTCAAGGGGAATGGTTGTTTTTCTTCTGATGAATAGGAAGTGTAGCAACGCTGTAATAAAAACAAACAGGATGTCAGACTGCCATTCAGCAACATAGTACATGTACAGTAACAGCACTTCCTCACTCACAACTGTGGATGTTTCTCAGAACTAACTACCAGTACTGTATTTTTTTTTTTCTTATGATGGCTATATTCTGGTGAAATAATTTCTCAAGTACAGTAATAAAAATCACATTCAAGACTGACAATATGTACCAGTATCAAAAAGCAAGGTCTCTGATGTTGCAACTGAGTCATTATGTACTCATAAAATGCTAAAATCCAAAGGTCCATCCATCCATCATCCAATCCTACATTGCCCCGCGAGGAGCATAGGAGCCCGGGGCTAGGCAGTTGGTCCCGATATTTAAAATGAGAGTGACCAGCCTCACTCATCCCTGAGTGGCATTACATGAGCAATCAACTCCAACCACCCCTTGGATATAAACCTTCATCGGCTCAATCCGACTGGAACGCAATAATTACCCACTAAACCACCAGGCACCAAAATTTGATTATATGGGTACCACCAAGCGTAGTAAATGGTTTCCTGGTGCACAGGGAACCATTTGGCTTGTCACTCAGTGTAGAGTCACCCACAGGCTGAAGGAAGTGGAAAGAATGAAGGAAAGAATGACAGAAGAGGGAGTGTAAAGTCACCTGTAGGCAGAAGGACAAGGAAAGAATGAAGGAAAGAAAGCAGAAGAGAATGGAAGGAAAGAAGGATGGAGAGGAAAGGGCAGACACCTGACAGCAGCACTACATCGAGTGAGTGGATGGTGAGCGCCCCCACCTACCACAAAAATCCAAAGGTAATCTATGAAAATATTCAATGTTAAAGTCCTTCCCTCAGCAATATTCCGTTAGGAAAACAGAAACACACTGCTAAGAAAAGTGCTAGTGTGAATTGGAGAAGAACAGGGAGGCTTTAGGAAGGGAAGAGGTTGTGTAGATCAAATATTCATTCTTAGATCTTTAGTGGAAAAGTTTCTAGAGAAGGGAAAGAAGTTGTATGCGGCTTTCATGGATTTGGTGAATGCATTTGACAGGGTGGATAGACAAGGATTGTGGAAAGTATTAAGAATATATGGAGTAGATGGGAAGTTGTTGAATGCTGTGAAGAGTATGTATGATGGTGCTCAGGCTGCAGTGCGTCTGGATGGTGAACTGAGTGAATTTTTCTCTTTGAAGGTTGGGTTGAAATAGTGATGTGTCATGTCTTCATGGTTGTTCAATCTGTACATGGATGGGGTAATAAAAGAGGTACAAAGTAGGGTGGTGGATGTTGAAGTGGCCCTGGTGAGAGAGGGTAGCGTTTGGAAACTCCCTGTACTGTTGTTTGCAGATGATACTGTGATGTTGAGTGAAGACGAAGGAGAGCTGCAAGGCTTGGTGGATGCGTTTGGGAGAGTGTGTAATAAACGGAACCTAAAGGTGAATGTAGGGAAGAGTAAAGTGATGGTCTTTAAGAGAGGTGAAGTCAGTGAATGTACAGCGAGGTTGGATGGTAAGGAATTGCAAAATGTGAGTACTTTTATGTACTTGGTAGTGTGATGAGTAAGGATGGAGGTTTGGAGGGTGAAGTGCTTGAAAGGGTACAGCAGGGAAGAAAGGTTGCTGGTTCCTTGAAAGCAGTGATAAGAAACAGGGAAGTGAGCATGGAAGTGAAAAATGTACTACATGACAGTATTGTGATACCAACTCTAACGTATGGAAGTGAAGCTTGGACGTTGCTGGAAGGACACAAGTCAAGAGTGAGAGCAGTGGAAATGAGTTATTTAAGAGGAGCCTGTGGAGTCAAACTGAGAGGCAGGCTGACAAATGAGGATATAAAGGAGCGTTGTGGTGTGGATGTGGATGTGATTGGAAGCGTTTGGAGGCATACACTGAGGTGGTTTGGCCATGTGGAGAGGATTGAGGGTGAAAGACTGACGAAGAGAGTGTATGTGAGCGAAATGGAAGGGAGAAGAGGGAGGGGGAGGCCGAGGATGAGATGGAGGGATGGGGTGGAGAGGTATATGAGAGATGGGGGTGTGAGTTGGAAGCAGGGCAGTGAAATGGCGGGGGACAGGGCGACATGGAGGTGATTTGTTTGTGGTCACCCCGAACAGGATTGAGGTGTCTGGCAATAGATAGATAGATAGATAGTGAGATGATTAACCATGACCATTTAAAAACTAACAATGGCACATCATGTGAAAAGTGTTCCTATATGGTACTGATTACAGTACCAGGTAACAGATTAGTACCGAAAAAACATGTTAAACAAAGATAATTATGTATTTTCATATCATACTGTAGTTTTGCTATCCCCACATTACAGCCTAATTTAGAACAGACCTATTAATGTACCATGGAAATGGGGTTCATGCAAGCTATGTATAATTCTTCCAGTCTGAAAAGTCTCCAGAGTTGAATACAATCATTTAACAGTTGCAGCAACAATCATATAAGTGAAGTGGTTAACCATACTGATAAGACCTCAACATCTTTTTTTTTTTTTTTTTTAAACATGCCCGACTCCAGGCAAAGGCTTCAGGGCCAATTCCTTGGGGGCAGTGACCTATCCCAAGGCCCAGAAATCCTACACCTCCACATGTCACCACTTCGGCGCTAACACCCACCATCCATACTGAATACATGCAAGGGCTGTCTCATACAGGACTAGTGTATTGGTATTAGTGGGGGTGTTTTTACGACATGTAGGCAGGTCATCTGGTAGATCAGGAAAGTCTGCATTTAGGAAATTAAAATCCTTAAATTGTTCCCTGCCCCAGCTGGGATTCGATCCTAGGTCAGTTAGGGCTGCAGGCCACCTCCGTACCAATTCAGCCACCACTAATCCCACAACTCCTTTAGCCGCTTAATATCCACTATATCACATTATTTTATTCAGTTAGGGGAGCAGTTATCACAGTAAAGGGCATACAAGAATAGGTTTCTAACCCCTTCATTAAAAGAGATCTTTTCAAGGTTCAAAATATCACTGACTATAAGCAAGAGCAAATTGCAAAAGATGCCACTGTACTGAAGGGGTCAACCCACGACAGGCCACCTACCCTAACTTGGCCCAGATTTTCATCCTTTTATTTCACATAATTGGGTGACAGAAAAAGACAAAGTTTTGGCTATAAATCCTTTCCGCAGCACCTACACGCAACTAACATTATACTCCAGTGTTAATCTTGTCCTACAACTCAGCATTCCAGATGGAGATGGGAATCTTAGGCTAAGTTAGATTAAATAGAATATAATGACTCACTTTGTTGGCTTTCCTATTTGCACAATGACTCAACAGAGAATATATAATTTTTAACTTTTCCCTTTTTTTAAAACTATTCTTTACATTAATGACGTACTACAGCAAATGACCGAGTAACTACATGGATGAGGAGCTTTGTCAAGTGTAGGAAAGGCAACCTGATGGCAGGGGACAAGGTAATGCTGAGGTGATTTGTTTGTGACCACATTTTCTGTGATTAAAACAAAAACATCAGGCTATACAGACAGATACGGTAGATAGATGGATACCATGTCAAAACAAAAATCACTTTAAAAATATTAGAAATTTTTTTATCCACAAAACTTGAGTCTGCCCCTCCCCCCAAATTTACCAAAGTTACTTCTAAATCTTGCGGTCTGGAAATTACACTGAATCACTGAATATGACAGAAGTTTAACTCAGTCTTATTGGATAAATTCTTCCTTACCAAATTCAAGTTGCAAAGTAAAAAAAAAAAAAAAATTACAGCTTTTCTTTTATGCCTCAACAACTTTAATAGGGTTTATTATGTGACAATGCAATGTTAAAACTATGATACGGACTAAGCTTGTTAGAACAGTTCATGTCCAATAACTCATGTGACAACTTATGATCGACATTCATTACTGTGGATACGTAGTTAAAGTAAACACAATGAACCTACCTGAGTGTTAAATAGCTGCAATATTCCCCAGGGACTCCTGTCACTACTTGTTTGTCAGAACACCTCCAAGTCACGTCAAACTTTACCACCACCACCAGACAGGCGGTCATACTAAATACCACCCGGTCCCGGTCTCCGCATAACTTTCTTGTTAGCTTTAGGTTGTGTGTGTGTGTGTGTATGTGTGTGTGTGTATGTGTGTGTGTTACCTAGTTGTGATATTCAGAAAACGAGCTACGCTTGTGGTGTCCCGTCACTTTTTCTCAATAAAGTCTGCTTTGAACTCATTTAAGGTTTTAGACTGGACGATCTCCGTATCCAGGCTATTCCACAGGTCTACTGTGTATCTATATGG
Organism: Coenobita brevimanus; assembly: GCF_032717465.1. Lineage (NCBI taxonomy): Eukaryota > Metazoa > Arthropoda > Malacostraca > Decapoda > Coenobitidae > Coenobita > Coenobita brevimanus. The sequence goes on from NC_137032.1 coordinate 5,395,471, forward strand.
AAGACTATTGTTATGTAGCGTAAAATACCCACCGCCGCCGGACCACACCACCACCCCAGGAGGACACCACGGCGGGGCTATTGACCCGGAACAAGAGGGTCACCGGGACACCCCTGTCCTGAGTCCCTCTTCCCCGCAACTGTCCCAACACCAAGTAAGCGGCAAGAGGCAACGACCCTGCGAGCTGGGCAGCCTTCACCAGGTTCGGGGTGGGACTGATCTAGAGTCAGTCCCAGGCAACACCGCGGTACGGCCACCGTACGTGCCGGGGAAGGAGCGGCCACTGTACGCCCTTCGGTTGTTTGCCCCCTGTGACTCTGCCATTACGGCTGAAATGCGTGGGTTTGACCGCATCGATTCTCCGGAATATTCCGGAGAATACCGCAGTCTCCCCGACATCAAGGCGGACCAGGAGCAGTGGAGTCTGCCCTCAGAAATGCCGACACCCCCACTCGGACTCCCCCCACTCGGACTCCCCGGGGTAGCCGCCACCAGCCACCACCACTCCGGGCAACAGCGGCATACGTCAGCCCGGGCCGTGCGCCCTTCTGAGACGCAACCACCGCGCCGCCGCCACCGTAGGAAAAAGACACTACCTTCGCGTGGCGGAATCACCGAGTTAGCTAGGGGTGGAGTCAGAAACTGTACTCCAGACAGCACCCCTAAGGTAGAGACGATCTATGGTCGCTCTAACAGTGGCAAGGTAGAGACGATCAGCGGTCGCTCCCTCCACAACAAGGTAGAGACGATCAATGGTCGCTCCCATAAAGAAAAGACAGAGACGATCTATGGTCGCTCACAACAAAATCAGGTAGAGACGATCAGTGGTCGCTCCCTGAAAGCTAAGGTAGAGACGATCAACGGTCGCTCCCTCAGCACACTGGTAGAGACGATCAATGGTCGCTCCCATACAAAAAAGACAGAGACGATCTATGGTCGCTCACAACAGAATCAGGTAGAGACGATCAATGGTCGCTCCCTGAAAGCTAAGGTAGAGACGATCAACGGTCGCTCCCTCAGCACACTGGTAGAGACGATCAATGGTCGCTCCCATACAAAAAAGACAGAGACGATCTATGGTCGCTCACAACAAAATCAGGTAGAGACGATCAATGGTCGCTCCCTGCAAGCTAAGGTAGAGACGATCAACGGTCGCTCCCTCAGCACCCCGGTGGAGACGATCGATGGTCGCTCCCAGGGTATAGTGAGGAGGAAAGACCTCCCTGTCTCCCCCGGCCTCTGTTCCCTGCGCGAGGCCCTTGAGAAGACCCACCTGTCGGGCCCCCGTGACAGCCGCTGCCGCAGTCCTTCCCTGCCGGCGCCCCTGTCCATAGGAGACCGCAGTCCGTCGCCTCTTCCGGCCCGCCCCAGGACGCCCGGGCGAGACCTCACCACGCCCCCGTGACGCCGGGACCTGACCCAGAGGTTCCTAGCCCTCTTCGGCCCCAGTCCGGAGCCCAGTCCGGAAGCCCCCGGACGTGAGAGGACGCCCTAGTGAGTCGCCCCGTGCCCTCCCGGCTCGCCCTACCCTGGCGACGCCCTCAGTCCGACCGGATCATCGCTGAGGTAACCGTGTTTCTCTCCACCAGAGACACGAGGATCCGCAATTGGGAAGTAGGTTAAGTGTGACTCCTTTGTTCTTAGAATAAGACTAGTGCAGTGATTTCATGTCATTTCCATTGGGGTAACCCAGGACATAATGCTACATTAACGGGCGAGAATAGGGGTAGAGACCCCAAGAGAAGATACGTGCGAGTATCATCCCGAGTTTACTAAGGACTTCTCTCTAGAGCCCAAGGAAAGGATAATACATCATTAGAGTGCTATTGGTTAAACTCTGAACAATACAGTGGAATAGAATTTACGAGGGTTCCGACTTTGTTACGCGTTGGGAAGTGCGAGCCTACATAACCTACCAGGGAAATGTGTAGTATATAAGTTGTGCTGATGGAAATCTAGTGTTACCAAAACTACGAGGACCGCGAGTGATAACTGTACTCCCTTGTTCTGCACGCTATCCCTGAAAACCCTCCCCACTCCTCACCCCCACTCTTGAAGTCCAAATAAGAACCAGAGTTAATTATCAAAGAATTCTTGCCAATAGAAAACACCTAAACTCCCTTGTTAATATCGGGCCTCATTAAGTATTATCATAACTTCTCCCTCGCCGTTCTAAGTCACTCTCCGTGTCTCCCTACCTCCCCCCTCCCCTTCCTGGTAAATCACAAACCCCCCCCCTCTCCCCTCCCGCGCTCCGCGCGCACGGGTATTTACTGTACTCCTAGTACTAAGATTTGTTGTATTGTCATTAATATCTAGGAAGCTAGTATCCTGCGAGATACACAATACTTTAGATAAGGTTTTGTATTGCTCTATATTGTGATGTAATGTCTACTGAAGTGTCTTGTGTCTAACTGAAATAATATACGTGTATGGTGTTGCTGAAAGTTTTTATGTCCTGCCTCTCTTCATTGCACTAGCTCCGGTCTCGAAAGAGGACCCCGCTCAGTGTTGAGTTGATTTGGAACGAGAAGTCGAGCCAAATTCTACTCAGCATTACAACGGCCACTGTACGTGAGGGGGAAGGAGTGGCCACTGTACGCCCTTCGGTCACAGCCACCTCTGGGGATGGCCTCGGGGCGTTAGTTATTGAACGCGCCTCGACTGGCAGAGACAGGAGTAGTGGAGCCGAGCTCATGGCCACTGTACGTGAGAGGGAGGGAGCGGCCACTGTACGCCCCTCATCCACTACCTCCTACTACGGGAGTAACACCGCGCTCACGGCCACTGTACGTGACGGGGAAGGAGCGGCCACCGTACACCGTTCAGTTACTTCTGGAAGGGCAGGCAGGCCCACGGCTATGGCCACTGTACGTACCAGGGCAGACAGACCCACAGCTACGGCCTCTGTACATACCGGAGAGGGCACGGCCCCCATGCACCCCTCTCCCGCCTTTTCCTCCTACGGGAGCAACACCACACTCATGGCCACTGTACGTGACAGGGAAGGAGCGGCCACTGTACGCCCTTCAGTTACTTCCCGAAGGGCAGGCAGGCCTACAGCTACGGCCACTGTATGTGCCAGTTTAGACAGACCCACGACTACGGCCTCTGCACGTACTGGAGAGGGTGCAGCCTCCGTGCACCCCTCTCCTGCCTTTTCCTCCTTCGGGAGCAGCACCACCAGCACGGGCACCGTACGTGCGGGGGAAGGAGCAGCCACCGTACGCCCTTTAGCTGCGGGCCCTAGGAGTCACGAAACCGTGCTCATGGCCACTGTACGTGACGGGGAAGGAGGGGCCACTGTACGCCCTTCGTTCATGATTCCGAAGGCCCTCCCGAAGCAGGAGGTCCCTTGCGCAGCCGACCCTTTCCCTCTCAGCTGTGTGGGACGCCCTTTGTCTCCCTACAGGAGTGGTTTCCCGGAGGTGCTGCTGGAGTGGTGGCGTGGCCTGATCCAGGCCCTACCACCTACCCCTGGGAAGTCCCTGCCCCTGCTGGATGCCCGACGGAGACGGCGCCGCAGTTCACCCTTGACGGCACTTCCCTCTGCAGGCGGCCACAGCCCCCCGACCCCCAGGCCTGATCAGCAGCCCCCAGGCCCGGGCAACCCAGGCTCTCTCTCTCCTCGGAGCCAGAGGTGACAAGCCTGACTCCTGCAGATGTTTGGCCCTAGTCCCGAGGGCCACCACTCAGGTCGAGGCCCCCAGACCGGAGGGCCTCCCTGCACCCCACAGACGAGGCTTCAGTACGAGGGCCTCCTCCCAGGTTGAGGCCCCCAGACAGGAGGGCCTCCCTGTACACCGCCGATGACTACGACCTGGGCAGTGACGCCCCTGCAGGCAGTGCGTTGCCCCCTGCAGGAAGGCTCCCCATAGGGCCTCCCCCCTCACGCCCGGGCACTGCAGCAGATTATACCAGGAAATACGGGTACACAGTGACATCAACGGCTCTTGTGTCGTGAACAGTCGAGACGGGAATGTATAGTGACAAGTGACGAAGTGAAGGCCAGAATAATATAAGTGACTAAGTTACCAATAACACACTAAGGCCCGATACCCGGCGGAATAGAAAATACCAATAACTATATACAGGAGAACTTATAGAAATCGTGGGTCAAGACCAGTGGTGTGCGGGAGAATCAAAGACCTGTGAATAAGTGCTATTGAATAAGTGACTTCCTCAAGTGTCGCGACCTGCAACCTATCCAGTTATTGTAATATTCACTCCCCTAACCCTTGGCCCTGTCCTCCCCTAGTGCATTGGACTTAATATATAAAATATCAGTTCTGCCTATAAACAGCATACGGGTATCGTGATATTCTAACCCATTATCCATGTACAAGTGAAGAGTACCGGTACTATGTCCTGAGTGTAACTGTGAACATTTGTATTAAAGGCTAACTCTGTGTCCCTGTCCAAAGCATATCCAGTATCTCTCTGTTTTATATTGTAATGGTGTAGGAATTAAGACAATAGATGTGTTAAGGTGTACTGCCTGGTTTTTATGTCCTGTTCCTTTGTGGGTGCTTTACTTCCGGTCCGGAAAGAGAATCCCGCTCAGTCGCTGGTGTTCTTAGGAAAAGAGGTCGGACTAAAAACACCCAGCATAACATTGCGTATTCTAAGTCTCGACTTCTCGGGCTCAGGTACGGTGCGACCTTGGGTTCTTTGTTCCCGACCGGGTCAGTCACAGGCAAGGAAGGAAATTCCAAACACAGCTGGTCAAATGCACACTTATATATTAACAATAGACAACTACACACACAATCAGTGTTCAAAACTAAAATGCATTATAGTATCACCGAGGGCAACCCAACACCCCCAGAAGGAGCCCACAGAGGAGCATATACAGCGCACCTGGGCTCCGGGCGACAGTAACATAAGTCCGCCTGGGCCTTGCGCCCCTATGACCTGGAGCTCGCCCGCCTCCACCATAGCAGGAATACAAGACTACCTTCCAGGCGAGCTGACCACCAGCAACCAAGGGGTGGAGCTGTTACTCCAGCTCCAGTCAGCACCCCTGAGACGGCCAGTAGCAGCTCAACCCTCCTACAGGAGACAGCCTGCAGCCGCTCCGGAAGTAACAAGGAGATGACCGGTAGCTGCTCCCGCCTTCATCAGGAGACGGCTGGTAGCCACTCTTAAGGTGCCCTGAACGGGACGGCCAGTAGCTGCTCGACCCTTTTTTAGGAGACACTCCAGAGGTAACAAGGAGACGGCCAGTAGCCGCTCCCATCTTCGGCAGGAGACGGCCGTTAGCCACACAGAAGGTGCCCCTATGTCGGCCTGTAGCTGCTCCCTTCCCCAGGCCACGGGCAGTAGCCGGGCCTTAGCGACAGCCGGTAGCCGCTCCCCTAGAAGGCCATGACCAGTAGCTGGGCCTACGGTAGAAGACGACCGGTAGCCACTCCTCCGTCAGGTGCTGACTCCAGCCCACCAACCTACAACCTAGAGGGAGCCCCTGCCTGGAGGAATGCTGGAGAGGCCCCTTGACTACCACCAGGCTCTTCTTCCTGCAGCCGGTTCCTGAGAGGAATTGCCTGACGGCCCCCGACATAGACCGATGCCACAGCCCCTTCCTAATGGCGTCCCCGACCGCTGGGGACTGCAGCCCTTGGGACCCCCAGGACCCCCGGGCGGGACCTCCCTACACCCCAACACTGGAGGTCTTCATCCTCCGTCAGGCGCCTGAGCGAGAAGTTCAGGCAGCTATTCGGCCCCAGCCCTAAGGGCCAGACTCCCGTCTCAAGCCCTGAAAGCACAGGACCCTTTGCCACCAGCAGCCCCGGATGAGAGAGGATGCCCCTATGCATGATCCCGTGGCCCCTGAATACAGAGGCCCCTGGCGGAACTCGGCCCTGCCAGTAGTGAGGCTGGATCACCTCCGCTGCCCTTGTACCTGACTGCCACTGGGCCCAGACCCGAAAGTGAATGATAAAGCATAATGTCCGTGACATAGTGAAGTAAGGGCAGAACAGTGAGTTAACAGAATAAGGGAAGTCGGTGAGAAAAGCATCAGTAATAATATAAAAGAGTGCTGGAATAAGCAAGGTACAGTAATAATGAAACAGTGAACACGACAAGGCAGTGAAATACGGGTATATCTCAGTAAACACGCTACCAGCTGGTGACACCGCCTAACACTAAGATCATACAGAGGCCCCAGTGTAAAAGTAATATTTAACGACCCGACCAACAAACCCGTTAGCCTACCCGCAGAGAAATAGTGCCACCACCTTCACCAGTACACAAAACCTAGACTTTCCTACAATAATAGTGCATAACCTCTTTTCCCTAAGTGCTATTCACCTTACCCAATCTTGTCTTGAGTAGAATTCTGCACGATACTTGCACCCCATATCTAGGCCTTAGAATTGTCCAGTATACCTGTTTTTGTGACATCTTCCCGTTCCACTGTAGAATTTAGCAACACACATGTAAGGTTGTTGCCTTGAGTGTTTGTGTCCTGCCTCTCTCTTATTTGTCTAAGCTCCGGTCTAGAATGAGAACCCAGCTGCACACTAGGCGTTAGAGGGACTGGAAGCTGACCTTAAAACACCTAACATTACACTGGTGGACAGCGGTGGTTTTTGACCCAGTCATACGAGAGAGGTAATCAGGATTGATTGATTGACTAATTGATTGAAAATGATTAACATCTGGCGGTGCAACTGCCAGGGTCATATAACGCCGGACACAAGCCAGAGTACGCAGGAAATAAATAGTGCATATTCAAAATAAAGTTAATAACTATTACTAGGAATAAAACACTAAAAATAATAAAAGAATAGTTAAAAGAAAATATTATAAAAGATGAAGGAGGCCCGCCTCCTGAAGAAAACTAAAAACTAGTAAAAACACTATGGGCTCCACCAAGCATCCTGGAGAGACAGTAGGCACCATCTGCCCCTCTATTCCTATGGAAGAATCTCTGACGCAGGTCCCTCAAACTTGGGCACTCGACCAGCAAGTGACGGACAGTAAGGGGAACAAGGCAGTCATCACAGTACGGTTGAGTCTCACCACACATCAGGAACCCATGTGTAAGCCGAGAGTGCCCAATACGAAGCCTAGCAAGAGCCACCACCAATCGCCGAGGCATGGAAGGGAGAACCCTCGGCACAATCACTCTGAAAGACCTCTTTCAGCTTATTATGAGCGACACCATTCCAGTGTCTCTGCCAACACATACGCATTCTGTACGCCAAGTAGGGTGTTACATCAGAAGCAGGAAGCGGATATTTGGTTGGGGGCTGTTGAGAAGCTGCAGCCTTGGCCAATGCATCCGCCTTCTCATTGCCCACCACACCAACATGTGTGGGAACCCAGCAAATATCCACTCTCTTCCCTCGACGACGAATGAGGAACAGCCATTCCAAGATAGCTAAAACTATAGGATGGAAAGAGTCCAGAGCCAAAAGCGCCCCTTGAGAATCACTAAAAATAGTAAAATTGTCAGGGTAACCAAACACCAACTTCAGGGCTAAAATGAGAGCTGACAACTCTGCAGTAAAAACTGAGGCAACCAAAGGAAGATTAACTCCATGGCTAAAATTAGGAAAGACCACTCCAAAACCAACACCAGATGCGGATTTAGAGCCATCAGTATTCATAGGTACAGAACCACCATGACTAAAAGAATGTTCTAAAAATAAGTGTAGACGACACTGAGGAGTGACAGAATCCTTTGAGCCTGCAAAAGACCTGCAGAAAGTTACCTTAGGCAATATCCATGGCGCAACCCTCGGGGTCCGAACAGGCCTGACAGGTATCGGCGACAAACCAAACTCCTCCATAATATCCTGAACCCTATAGCCAAACGGACGAGGCATGCGAGGGTGTCTACTATAACACAAAAAACAAGACTGTTTCGTCACACACTCACAGACAAGTGAGTCTGGAAGGCGACGAATCCAGAGCCAGCACCGTGCTGCAACCAACGGATGCAGTAGATCTAATGGAGGCACACCAGCTTCCACCAACAAGCTGGGAATTGGAGATGACCGAAAAGTCCCAGTTGCAAGGCGAAGACCAGCATAATAGACAGCATCTAGAGTTTTTAATCTGGCCTCTGTGGCAGAGGAGTATACCTCGCAGCCATATGACAGCTTGGAGATTACAAAAACCTGAAACAACTACAAGAGCGTCCTCCGATCAGCACCCCACGATGTATGGGACAGAACACACAAGAGACTGAGAGCCTTCATACATGAAGTGTTAAGATTTGCCAAGTGTGAAACCCATGTCAGACGACAGTCAAATATCAGGCCCAAGAATTTCGTCTCTGTCACACAACGGAGTCTCCTGTCACAAAGCTGGAGATCAGGGTCCGAGTATACCCCTCTCGGCCTACATAAGTGCACAGCCACAGTCTTAGAAGGGGAAAACCGAAAACCCTTGGAAGTGGCCCAGGCAGAAATCTTGTCCAAGGCAAGTTGCATATGCCACTCAATAGTAGACATGCGGGAGCCAGAAAACCATTTAGCTAAGCCATCCACATAAAGGGATGAGGATACTCCAGCAGGCAAAGTGTCAATAATGCCGCTGATGGCCACCGAAAACAGGGAAACACTTAAGACACTCCCCGGTGGGACACCTTCCTCCTGGCACGGTGGTGCAGAGAGGGTAGAACCCACATGGACCCGAAAGACACAATCAGTCAAGAAGTCTCCAAGCAACACAGACAAGCGACCATGTAAACCAAAGGCATGAAGTTGTTGAAGGATGCCATGGCGCCAGGCAGTGTCATAAGCCTTCTTAAGGTCAAAGAACACAGCCACAAGATGTTGTTTAGAGGCAAAAGCTTCACAGATTGATGCCTCGAGCCGATAAGGTTGTCTGAAGTGCACTGTAACTTATGGAAACCACTCTGCGACGGAGAGAGAAAGTAACCCTTCTCCAGAAACCACATAACCTGACATTGACCATATTCTCGAACAGCTTACACACACATGATGTTAAAGTGATAGGGCGATAGTTGGTGACCTGGGAATGGTCTTTACCACGCTTGGGAATTGGGAGGACAATGCCCAACTTCCAACTCCTGGGAATAGAACCCTCACTCCAAACCCTGTTAAAAAGGTCCAATAAAAACTGAAGTGAATCAGTCGGCAGATGACGGAGCAAAGCATATGGAATGTTGTCAGGCCCAGGAGCAGTGTCACCACACTCTGAGAGGGCATCATGCAGCTCACGGAGGCTGAAGTCTAAATTATATGTCTCTCCGCCACGAGAAAGGAAGTCAAGACCCAGTCTCTCTTGATTCCTATGAAGGCAGCAAGTGGCTGAGAACAATCCTTTTTTGTGACAGCATTAAACTGATTTGCAAAAGCAGAGGCTACTGCATCTGGTGCAGACACAAGCTCCCTACAAAGTCGCAACACCGGTGTTGAGAGTGGCGAGAACTGACCAGAAATCTTGCACACCTTTTTCCACACCATGGACATTGGAGTCGAGGATGTAACTGTAGAAACATACGACCTCCACGAGTTACGGCGAGCATTCTTCATGACCCATCTATAGTGAGCACGTGCTTTGCGAAACTGTATTTTTAGAAAAACAACATTACGATTGGCAATGTACTGACTGGCAGTTGCTTTGTAAGCTCCCTTTGCTATATAGCAGTCATCATTCCACCATGGCACAGGTCTCTGGGAAAAAAACACCAGAAGTCCTTGGGATAGAATGGACCCCTGATGAAAAATAGTCTTAGTAAAATAACATTCAGCATCATCGATAGTTGAAAAATCAGTAACCCTGTTGGCAAATACACATAGTTCCTCAAAGAGAGACCAATCAGCCCTATCCAGACACCAGTGACGCATACAGGCTGCAGGAACAGAGTGAGTAGACTGGACCATCACAGGATAGTGGTCACTACCATGTAGATCATCCAAAACCTCCCAAGAAAAATCAAGGGCACAGTCAGAGGAGGAGATGGTAAGGTCAATGACAGAATACGTGCCAATCTGAACATGAAACTGGGTTGGCCTCCCATCATTTAGGACAACCAAATCTAAATACCCAACCAAAGAGGCAAGAAGAGCTCCCTGGGGATTTGAAAGTGAGTCACCCCATAAAGGATGGTGGCCATTAAGGTCACCAAGGAGTAGGAAAAGGGGTGAAAGTTGGCTGATAAGGGTTTCCAGATCAGCACACATAACAGGAATGGAAGGTGGAAGGTACAGACAACAGATGGTATAGCATCTCCCAACGTGCATCTGTACTACTAGAACTTGAAAGGGGGACTGTATCGCAATTGAAATAAAGGGGACATCAGAATGGCACAAAATTGCACATCCGCCCCTGTGACCACCAGGAGGAGATGCATGGAAGACCTCATACCCTCTAATAGAAGGGAACTGTCTGTCCCCCACCATCGTCTCCTGAAGACAGCACACAGCGGGTTCAGAGCAGAGAGTAATAACTGCAATTCCTCCCAATTTGCCATGGCACCTCTACAATTCCATTGTAATATATTGGCTGCGAATGCCATAGTATTCATTGTGAAGAATTAATCAGGATAAGGGGCAAGACAACCTTGCCTCCCCAGAGTTCCGGACATTGGGAACCTTGACGGGTTTCTGCCTATTTGGCCGAGGGTTAGGTTTAGTAGGTTTCTTCCCCACAGCTATCCCCTTGGATGAGGAGCCCAAAATACCTTCTTTTGAAGATAGCAAGGAGGAAGAAGAAGCAGGCCGGACAATAGTCTTCTTCTGTGGTGGAGCAAAAGATGACTTGGTAGGGGGACCGCAAGCTGCCTTAGTCGGATCAGAGCAGGCAGTGACATTAGGAAGAGGTGTATGATCATCAGTGTATCCCACTGGGCTGGGACTTAGCCCCTGACCGTAGTGGAAATACCTTGGGGTCTGGGCCCACAGCAACACCATCCAACTCAGTAGCTGTGACAAGGACAATAACACAATCAGGGGGGCCACCCTGATCGGCATGGGAAGCTTTAGTTGGGGGAACATCTATCAATGACTTGGAGGATTCACGAATGCTTTTAAAGGAGGACCGGTGAGGGTTATGTACCTCAGCCAGAACAAGTTCAGAAGGAATCACGGAGATATTCTTAAACATATTCCTGGAGGTACTAGCTGAGGTGTCTTCTCCATCAGCAGTGTCTCCCAAAGCTGCAAATTTGTTGCTGACAGGCACCGAGGGAATCAGCATCCTATCGGACGTGCTGGAGGTTGACCGAGTACCCTGACTATCACATCGTCGAGAATTCTGTTCACCACCACCAAAATGGCGGCCTGACTGGATGGACCGTGACAGAACTGAAAATAAGGAAACTCCAGGTCGAATATACATAGACATAACTCTGTGTTTAGCCTCTTTAAAGGTAATCCTCTCACAAGTGCCAGAGCCAAGACCTCATACTCAAATTTATATCTGTCACAAAATTTGGAGGTAGTTGCATGGTCACCCCCACAATTGGCACAGGTCTCCGTACCAGAACAATTCAAATTCTCATGGGAAATTCCACATGTGGCACATATCGCTGGAAGCCCCTGCAATAGTCTACGGCAGTATTTGCTGTCGTGGCCAAACTTTTGACAGTGATAACGTCTTGGACTTGGTACATATGGCTTCACCTTTAAAGACAACCAAGCAACCTTAATGGAAGAGGGAAGCTGAGTTGCATTGAAAGTCAACAAAAGGGAGGGCATAGGCAAAGGATACCATCAATCTTCTCATGGACTCTTTCCACTTTGATGACACCATGGACTTTCAGTTCCTCAAGAAGTTTTTCTTCCGAGTACCGGAACAGCTCTCGAGAGTAGACCACCCCACAAGACTGGTTGAATGTGGGATGCGGTGAGCACATAACAAAGGTCCCAGATACTTTGGACAGAGCACAGAGTTGATCTCTCTCTTCTGGAGAGGCTTCCATCCTGTTCTGATGACATTTTTGGCTCCCTACCACAAGCAGAAACAACAGTCCGGTACACCTCAAAAACATCTAAATCTGCCACATGGACACCCTCCACTGCCCGGATCACCAGGTACCGAGCAAGATGGACTGGTTCATACAAGTCGGGCAAGACCTCATGTGGGGACAGAAGAGTACTAGTGGGACCAGACGCCCTACGGGACTTTGAATGAGCCTTTTGTTGATAAGGTTCCAATGTGATGATAAGAGAAGCAGTAGTAGAAGGCGGAACCTTTCCATTAGATGGGTCAGAGGGAAGTCCAGGGGCAGATATATGGTTGTCATCCTTTTGGCCATGTTGGGAATTGTAAGAATATTCCATTATAGGCAACATATGACTTCATTCCCCCACCCCCCCACCCACCATGGAGCCCAACAAGGGGAGGCCATATGTCAGGGATGGAGACACTGACGATCCCAGGGGTAGCAGAGGAGGATACGCAGGTGACCAATGGGGGTCCTGGACAAGGGTGACTCCAGGACAATAGGAGCCACCAGGCCCCCCAGTGCCCACTTGACCCTAGCCAACACATGACCAGCCGATTGACCTGGTCGGGCCCAACCAGGCCATCCATCTAGCCAGAATGAGGGACCAAAGTGGTGTATTGCTAGCTGCAGAGCGCACGTGCTCAAGCCCCAGGACTCCCGTCTCCTAGGATTATGGGATGCCACGCATGACAAACACGTGGGGAGGCGACAGTCCCGCCCTACTGTAGATGGCAAATGGGCAGGGACTAACATCACCAGCAGGCCTCCTCCACCAGTAATGTAGGGGGTGCTTGGTCCACGAGACTGACAAATGCCGAACCCTACAAAGGTAGGCTTGCCTCCAAAGTAGGTGGCACTGCCAGCCACGCTTGAAGCCCTGCCACTATGTCAAGGTGACCCCCTGCAGCGTGGAGGTAATCAGGAAATACCGGCAAAATGGCAACCAGATAGCATGTGCAATTGCCTAAATTCGACCCTGAAGAGTATGATGTTCACACATACCTGACCATGATTAAAACTTTGCTAGATATCAGTTTCGAGGATGACAAGCAAAATAATCGTGGTCACACTCCCGCTACTGGGCAAAACGGCAGCTAATATAGCATCCCAGATCGTCCCGGGGTTCACCTGGCAGAATTTCACGAAACTCGTGATTCAGGCCATCACCCCATCACTAGGCAAAGTGGTGGCTCTATCCCAGATGGATAGCCTAACTTTTGATGGCAACTTAGATGACACTTTAATCCAGGCCAGGTGCCTGGTCACCACTGCCTACCTGGAGGCAGATGACGAAACCCGGGAACAACTCATGTTGCACACATTTATCAGGATCCTCCACTTTCATCAAAAAACACTTTATCATACACGACCCTACGGGAGACCTGGATAAAGATATCCAAGTAACGAGGCGCCTTCTAGCCATCCACTCCACCCCTCAAAATATCAGCGCAATTGATCAGTTTCCCACGGACATCATTGCGATTGTCCCGTGGGAGTTTTCTGCTTGCAGCCACGAATGTCCCATTCATGACATTCGCAAGCAGCTAAAAGCTGCCTGGCGCAGCGGAGCGACCTGAGGGCGCCTACAAGCCGCCCCACCATACGCCAAGTGCCCCAAGCTTAGGGGAAACAAAAACAGAAGGAAAAAGCACAGAAGGCACCCACCACCACCCCCGCACCCCCCTATCCTAGCGGGGGCCACCTCACATCCCCCCTCCAGTCTATGACAGGGGGAAACAGCTTGTTCCTTTCACTTTCCTCCCTCTATCTCTTCTCTTTTACCCTCCTCTTTCTCTGACCCTCCCTCACCCACCTCCTCTTTCTCCTTCACGGCCTCTACTCCACCCTCAACCTCAACATCCCCACGGACCCCCAACTCATTCCCAATAACCTCACCAGATGCCTCGCCGCCCGCCACACCCCGCACCTCATCATCCGCCACTCCACCACGACCTCAGCCCCCTGCCACCACCTACACCACCCCATCACCAAACATCCAGACAACACCGCGAGGCCGCACTTCCCCCCACCACTGGCTCCTTCACCTCCCACACCTCATGCCACCTTACCTCACCTCCGACGCCACACCCCACTCCTCAGCTCCTGCCACCCCACCACCGCAGCCAATACAACCACCCCTCACCTAGCCACCACAGTTCCAGCACTGTACACTGCCCGCCACCACCTCCACACCCACACTGTCCCCTCGCTTCGCACCCACCGCCCACCCCACACCGCAAGCACAGAACCCAGCCACCACCCAAGCCACCCCACCCCCAAACACCGGGATGGCACCACAAGACCGCACTCCTTCCTCACCAACCACACCTCCGCCACCACTGCCTCATCACTGCCACAAATTCTTTTCCACAGCCAGCCTCCCACCATGTCACCTCCAGCCTCTTTGCCCTCTGCGCCTAATGCTACCTCACCTGCCACCTCACCACCACTACCAACCTCCAGTACCAGAACACTCCCACACCCCCACACACCACCCACCTCAAGCCCCACCACCTCGCCCATGCCTACTACTGGAGCGCCGCCCGCACCTACTCCACCCCGGCACACCACCTCCACCACCACACCACACGCAGCCAAAGCGCCAAAAGGCTGCACACTCACCTCACCACCCACCCCCACCCTAAAACCCACCATCAACCACTCTGGCCGCCTTTCACACCCGCCCGCAAGACACACCACCACCTCCCCAACCCCAAACCCACCTTTCCCACCACCAACCACTGCCACCAACCCTCCCTCTAACTCCTATGACTGCTACATCTCCCCCACGCCATCTCTCTCTCCCTCTGCTTCCCCTGCTGCCTCCACCTCACCCCCCGCCATGCTGCCTCACACCTCACCTGATAGCTCACTGGCACCACCAACTCCTCACCTCTCCCCCACCCCCTCGCCACCAACCGCCCCATCCCCCACACCCAGCACCACGTGCCCCACCAACCGCCCCATCCCCCACACCCAGCACCACGTGCCCCACCCACGCACTCACTACACCACCACCCACTAGGCCTACACACCCCACTCCACACTCCTTGCCACCCCCACTCCTACCACCCCACAGCCGCCCTCGCACACCCCGCGCACCTCACACACACGCCGACACTGCACATCCACATCACCGCCACACCCACCCTTAAAATAACCATTACATGCTCCGGCTGCCTCTCCTGCCCACCTGCCCAATACGCCCACACTCCCGCCCCACCCACCTCGCTGCAAAATCACACTCCTACCCCTGCCCTAAATCATCTCACATTCATGCTACACCAGGCCCAAATCCCAGCCACCTACACTCCCCAGAGACATCGTGCCGCATTACTCCAGCATAAAACCCCACCCACGATGTCCATCTCCAGCATTCAGCACAGCCCTGCACAGAAGACAACATCTACCACCATGAGGATTCGCCAAGCTGTATGGGCGCCGCCCTTCAGATGAAAACATTGAGTCCGTGGACCCTGTCACCTCCTACGACTCCTCTGCTCCTCCACCGACCCATCCACCATCTTCATCACCTGTGACACTCGGCTAGATGAGAATCCTGCCACCACAGTCTGGCACGCCCTCCTCCAACACCTACAGCCAATCTACCACATCTATGACACCAAAGTTTACCACCTCCAGTCACAAGGACGTGACTTTTTCCTAGCAGATGGTGGTAAAATGCAGTATAGTATCACTGAAGGCAACCCAACAGCCCCACAAGGAGCCCACAAAGGAGCATATACAGCATGCCTTGACTCCGGGTGACAGGGACATAAGTCCGCCCGGGCCGCGCACCCCTATGACCTGGAGCTCACCCGCCACCACCATAGCAGGAATACGAGACTACCTTCCAGGCGAGCTGACCACCAACAACCACGGGGTGGAGCTGTTACTCCAGCTCCAGTCAGCACCCCTGAGATGGGCCAGTAGCCGCTCAACCCTCCTACAGGAGACGGCCTGCAGCTGCTCTGGAGGTAACAAGGAGATGGCCGGTAGCGGCTCCCGCCTTCATCAGGAGATGGCCAGAAGCCGCTCTGAAGGTGCCCCTCAAGAGACGGCCTGTAGCCGCTTGACCCTCCTACAGGAGATGGCCTGCAGCCTCTCTGGAGGTAACAAGGAGACGGCCGGTAGCCGCTCCCACCTTCGTCAGGAGATGGCCGGTAGCCACTCTGAAGGTGCCCCTGAGTCGGCCTGTAGCTGCTCCCTTCCCCAGGCCACGGCCAGTAGCCAGGCCTTAGCGACAGCTGATAGCCGCGCCCCTAGAAGGCCATGGCCAGTAGCTGGGCCCTACGTTAGGAGACGGCTGGTAGCCGCTCCTCTGTCATGTGCTGACTCCTGCCCGCCAACCTACGACCTAGAGGGAGCCCCCAGCCTGGAGGAATACTGGAGAGGCCCCGTGACCACCACTGGGCTCTTTTCCCTGCAGCCGGTTCCTGAGAGGACTCACCTGATGGACCCTGACATAGACCAACGCCGCAGCCCCTTCCTGACGGCATCCCCGACCGCCGGGGACCGCAGTCTTTGGGACCTCCAGACCACCCCCAGGACCCCCGGGTGGGACCTCCCTACACCCCGATGCCGGAGGTCTTCGTCCTGCATCAGGTGCCTGAGCGAGAAGTTCAGGCAGCTATTCAGCCCCACCCCCAAGGGCCAGACTCCTGCCCCAAGCCCTGAAAGTGCAGGACCCTTCACCACCAGCAGCCCCGGATGAGAGAGGATGCCCCTACACGTGATCCCATGGCCCCTGAATACAGAGGCCCCTGGCGGAACTCAGCCCCGTCAGTAGTGAGGCTGAGTCACCTCCACTGCCCTTGTACCTGACCGCCACTATGCCCAGACCCGAAAGTGAGTGATAGTGAAAGCATAGTGTCCATGACATAGTGAAGTAAGGGCAGAACAGTGAGTTAACAGAATAGGGGAAGTCAATGAGAAAAGCATCAGTAATAATATAAAAGGGTGGTGGAATAAGTAAGGTAATAGTGAAACTGAACACGGCAAAACAGTGAAATACAGGTCTAGCTCAGTGAACACGCTACCAGCTGGTGACACCGCCTAACACTAAGATCATACAGAGGCCCCAGTGCAAAAGTGATAATTAATGACCCGACCAACAAACCTGTTAGCCTACCCACACTGAAATAGTGTCACCACCTCCACCAGTACACAGGACCTAGAACTTCCTACAATAATAGCGCATAACCTTTCTTCCCTAAGTGCTATTCACCTTACCCGATCTTGTCCTGAGTAGTATCCTGTGCGATACTAGCACCCCATATGTAGGCTTTAGAATTATAATAATGACCAGTATACCTGTATTTGTGACATCTGCCTGTTCCACTGTAGCATTTAGCAATACTCATGTAAGGTTGTTGCCTTGAGTTTTTGTGTCCTGCCTCTCTCTTATTTGTCTAAGCTCCGGTCTAGAAAGAGAACCCAGGTGCACACTAGGCGTTAGAGGGACAGGAAGCCGACCCTAAAATAACTAGGGGGAGGGGGATGTGACACTGGTGCTGCCTGTTGGGTATAACATTGGGAGGGGGGGATAGTCACACCTGGGGACAACCCGTGGCCTATCGCCACACACTCCGAGTGAAAGTTTCTCTATGAGGAGTTCACTGTTCCACACAGGGAAGGTAACATCTGGAGGGGGGGGAACACTGGGAACACTAAGGAAAAGGAGGGGGGGGGCTGGTGCACTGGAGTGGGGGCTTACAGACACTAGGGGACAAACAACCTCAAGGCCTTCTACTCACGGGGCAGGCGGAGAGGGGTGCTCAGGTCATTGGAGGCAGGAGGCCCTTAAGCTGGGAACCACAGGTAGCACCCAGGTGTCAGGGGCAGGTCGTCCGGAGTGTAGTCCAGGGGTAGGTCACCACGAGTCCCGTAGGAGTTGGTGGGTGTCGTGGTGGATGGCCCTCTTTCTATGGAGGCCCTGGGTGATGCAGGGCTCTCTGGGCTAGGGCCAAATAGGGTCAGGAGATGCATTGCATGGCATTGGCCCTTAGTCGTAGTCGGGGTCCTGGGGGCAGACCTGGGGAGGCCCAGGCCAAGGGTCGGCTGTGGAGAGGATGGTGCCCTGGCTGGGCCACGGTCTCGTCTGGCAGGGGCAGCTGTCAAGAGAGGACTGGAGCTGCCTGCACCAGGGGAGGTTGGGTGGCTGCAGCAGGTGTTGGGGGTGGCCTGCTGGCTCCGGGGGCTGCGGCCTTGCTTGCAGGAGGAGGCCGTCAGGGGTGGACTGTGGCCTCTCCCTCTGGTGGAGTCCAACAGCACTTGGGGACGGGGAAGGAGGGGCTGCAGTGACCAGACGCCTGGCCTCAGGGATGTCTCTCCCAGACTGGTATCTGGTGGGGTACCTGCGGGGGAGCAGATCCCACTCTCTCGGGGAGTGGGACGCCTCACCCTGCCACAGGGACACCTCACCCTGCCACAGGAAGGGGTGGGCTGAGCAAGAGGCACTACCCTTGGTAGGAGCTCCGGGACTCATGGCCCGGCTTGGCGGGCCAGACAAACCCTGCTGAAACTCCGGTCCCGGGGCGCATGAAGGAGGCCCGAGGGGCACTCTTTTTAGCCAGGTAGCCCCGTTGGGCACTGCCTGAGCTCCTACGTGGGACAGGGGTGGAGGGGAGGTCTGAGCGGACTCCTCCAGGTGTTGCAGAATCTGGCAACAGTGGAATGAAGAGGCCCAGTGGGCACTCCTGGCAACAGCCACAGGTCCAGTGGGGTCTGCTCTTTCGCCGTCAGGATTGGGACGCCTGTCCCGGACACATCAGGAGGGGGAGACCCGGTGAGCATTCCTGGGCAAAGCTGCAGCTCCAGTGGAGTCTGTCCTCCTTTCGTCATGGTTGGGGCAGCCTTGGGGGATGACCGGTGGCCTGTCCTGAGTGGTATCTCTGGTGGAGTCTACCCCTGGGCCCACCTCACTCCTGGGGAGTTCCGGTGAAGGTCGTCCATAGGACGTGCCGGCTCCCGAAGGTGGGTGGCACAGGATGGAGAATCGGCGATCACTCCACCCACAGTAGACCTGGTGGGTGCTACTATGCCTCTTCTCCCCTGGGGTGTAGCAAGTCTAGAGGCTCCTCCTGAGTCCTCTCCTTTTATGGAGGCCGATCCAGTGGGACCTTGCTTCTGCAAATCCCACCCTGATTCCGGCGAGTGCTTCCTCCATCAGAGTGTAGTGCACTCAGACTGCGTACTGCCTGGTGGTCTGGCTGTGAGGAAGAGGGGCTTCGAGTCATGGGGGAGATGTGTCATTTACGCTTGGAAGGCTCGGCAGGTGAAAAAAGCCTCCCTGTCACCCCCTTGTGGGTTGGGGATCACCTCCCTGTACCCTTCTCCTAGGGTGGTGGTGTCTGGTTCACTCCGCTGAGCTTGTATTTCACCACTATCGCGGGGGTGGAAGTCACGTCCCCGTGACTGGAGTTGGTAAAAGTCGACGTTAGGGGTGCGGTGCGAGGGCGTGAGGTGGCGTAGGAGGGATGTCCAGTGGAGTGTTTGGTGGTTGTGTTGCTGATGGGGGGAGTAGACCACGGTGAGGGTGGATGATAGGGGTGTGCCCCACAGCAGGTGGAGGAAGTAGGCAATGTCCTTGAGATGGCGCTTGCTTCCTAGGGTTGAGGTCCACAAAATGTTTGATCCTCATCTCGGGTGGTGGAGGTGGAGGGGCGCGATGGATGGTGTCTCGTTGTGGACTGGAGAGAGGTGAGGCTGTCTTGCTTTTAAGAGGTTGCCTCTGGTTAAGCGGCTTAGTGAGGTGGGCAATTGGGATGTCCCATGGGGCATGATGGATTTTGAGGGTGAGGGGAGTGGTGTTAGGAGGTGGGGTGGAGGGTGGAGAGGGTATGTGGGTGTATCTGGGTGGGATAGTTGGATTGGTCTAGCCCTGGTGGCTCTTAGTACTGGCGTGGGAGGTGAGGGGTGTGTAGTGGGAGTGCTGGCTGGGGGTGCTGTGATTCGGGGGGATGACGATGGTGATGGGCGTGAGGGTGTGGGTCGGGCAGGTGGTGAGGGAGTGGTGGCGTCAGGTGTGGGAGGTGACGTGGCTGTGGGTGGCGAGTGGGTGGAGTGGGCTGCTGCTGGGTGGGTTGGTGGAGTAGTGGCTGTGGGTGGTGGTGAGGGGGTGGAGATGGGGACGAGGAGTTGAGGTGAGTAATGAGAGTGGGGATGAGGTGGTACAGGGTGTCGGTGATGGGCGTGAGGGCATCAGACAGTCACTTGGAGTTTGGTTTGGTGGTGGCGGTGTGGTGGGGGAAGAACGTGTGTGAGGTGGGGTTGCTGGAGGCGGCGTGCTGGTGGAGTGGGTGGTTTGTGGGTGGGTGGTTCGGGTTGTTATTTGGGGTGGTGGTGGAGGAGTGGCAGAGAAGGATGGGGAAATGGGGTAGCTGCTGGAGCTGGGTGATGGGGTGGAGTGAGGAGTGGGTGAAGGTGATGTGTGTGGGAGCGTAGGTTGGGCATGCGATGTTGGTGTGGTGGTGATCGAGGGTGGGGAGCTGGTCTGGGGTGTGGTGTAGGGTGCAGGTGTGGAATGAGGACTGTGAAGGTGTGGGTGTAAGGTGGCCTGTCATTGGGGTGGCGGGGGTGAGGGTGGGTGTAGGTGGCGTGGAGTGCTGGTTTGGGGGTGAGTGGGGGGTCTGTGGTTAGGGTGTGGAGTTGGTGAAGGGTGTGGTGGGGGGTGTGATTATGGAGGTGGAAGTGTGCAAGGGTGATGAGTGTATTGGTGTGGGATAGCAGGTGTATGGGTTGGTTGTGTGGCTGGTGGAGGCTGGTGGTGGTGCAACGTGCTTGATGGGGAAATGAGTGTGGCATGGTTGGGAGGTGGTGGGTGGGGGGCGATGGTGATTGCAGAACGTGTTGGAGGCATTGTGGTAATGAATGGAGGAGATTGTGTGATGACTTTGGGTGGTTGTTTTTCTGCGGGCAGCTATCAGTTGCTCCCATATGTCGCGAATGGGGCACCGGTGATTGCACGCCGAGATCTCCCATGGGTCCACAGAGATCAGGCTGGTATTTTCCTTGGGAGGGGGGTACCTTTTGGTGGGGGACGGGCTGAGTGCACTTGGTGGTGTTGGTGGGACATTGCGGGTGGGGGGCATCCATGGCTTTGAGGGCTGTGCCCCATTCGTTGGGATAGTTTCTGCTGCGCCGATGCGTTGTGGAGTGGAGTGAATGACTCGGAGGTGCCTGACAACATGAATATCCTTGTCGAGGTCTCCCACTGGATCGAAGATCGTAGAATGATCTCTGATCGTTATGAGGAGGATCCTGAGCAGGGTATTGAAGGTGAGTTGGTCCCCGGTATTTGGATTCGCCCCCAGGTAGGCAGTGGCGACCAGACGTCGGGTTTGGATGAGGATGTTGTCTAATTTCCCATTATATGTCAGTGCATCCAGTTGGAAGAAAGCGACGACTTTCCCTAGTGAGGGTGTGATAGCCTGTGTCACAATTTGTTGAAATTGGTCCCATTTCAGCTCCGGGACTATTTTCGTGGCTATACTCAAAACAATTTTCCAAGGTGGTGGAGTGTAACGGCTATCTTCTCGGGGTTGTTTTCAAAGCTTATATCTAGTATAGCTTCGATTATGGACATGTAGGTGTGTATGTCACAGAGTTCGGAATGGAACTTAGGGAGTTGCACATGTGGGTTGGCAACCATGTTTGCGATTTTCTCATTCCTTGCTATTCTACTGCATCAAGAACCACTCCTAGCCACTAGTGTTATGCAGCGTATTCTGAGTCTCGACTTCTCGGGCTCAGGTACAGTGCAACCTTGGGTTCTTGGTTCCCGACCGGGTCAGTCACAGGCAAGGAAGGAAATTCCAAACACAGCTGGTCAAAGGCATACTTATATTTTAACTATAGACAACTACACACACAATCCGTGATCAAAACTATGTGACATAAAATAACAAGACAATCTCAGAAGGTTAGCTCTTACAATAAATACTTCCACCAAGTTCAGTGAGTTTGGCCAATACACGGTACTCTACCTTTCCTTACATAGGGCAATTCCCACACAGTGATATACATATGGTCCACACAATACACCAGATGTGCTCTGTCTTAGGTATAAGGCAAATACAGTCACGTGTGCCTCAGTATACTCAAACTCGTGACATAGACGGCAGTATATACTCAGGTCCTTATATGCATAACATGAATGGCCTCCTATGCTAGTTATATGCATCCATGTGACACAGACGATACCCTAGCTATCCTTATGCTATGTGCATGTGACATAGGATGGGAGAGTATAGCACTTACGATCTATTTGTGCGGCAGGGGCTGAGGGGGGAGAGAGAGAATACTATGGTGACAGACTTCTTTATGCTTCCTTCGATTTACCTTGACATGGTCAGGTCTGGGGGGGTAGAGGGACGTGACACTCAGGGATAGTCACACTTGGGGGCAACCTGTGGCCTGGCACCACACACTCCATGCACGAGTTTCTCTATGGGGAGTTCGCTGTTCCACACAGGGAAGGTAACATGTGTGGGGGGGAACACTGGGAGCACTGGGGAAAAGGGGTGGGGCTGGTGCACTGGGATGGGGGCATACAGACACTAGGGGACAAACAACCTCAGGGCCTTTTACTCACTGGGCAGGTGGAGAGCGGTGGTCGGGTCATGGGAGGCAGGAGGCCCTTAGGCTGGGAACTGCAGGTGGCATCCGGGCAATGGGGACGGGCCGTCTGGAGTGTAGTCCAGGGGTAGGTCACCTGTGGGGTAGCCATGAGTCCCGTAGGAGTTGGTGGGTGGCGTGGTGGGTGGCCCTCTTTCTATGTAGGCCCTGGGTGATGCAGGGCTCTCTGGGCTAGGGCCGAATAGGGTCAGGAGGCGCGCTGCATGGTGCTGGCCCTTGGTCATAGTCGGGGTCCTGGGGTCAGACCTGGGGAGGCCCAGGCCAAGGGTTGGCTGTGGAGAGGGCAACGCCCTGGCTGGGCTGCGGTCTCGTCTGGCAGGGATGGCCATCAGGAAAGGACTGCAGCTGCTTGCGCCGGGGAAGGTCGGGCAGCTGCAGCAGGTGTTGGGGGTGGCCTGCTGGCTCTGCTGGCTGCAGCCTTGCCTGTGGTAGGAGGCCATCAGGGGTGGACTGCGGCCTCTTGCTCCGGTGGAGTCCAACAGAGCTTGGGGGAGGGGAAAGAGGGGCTACAGCGACCGGATGCCTGGCCTTGGGGACGTCTCGCTTGGACTGGTCATTAAATGGTGGGGTACCTGCGGGGAAGCAGATCCCATGCTCTCGAGGATAGAGGCGGGAAGAGGGGCATCTCACCCTGCCACAGGAGGGGCAGGCTGAGCAAGAGGCACTACCCTCGGAAGAAGCTCCGGGACTCACGGAGGGGGAGCAGCCAGAAGCCTGCTCCCCAGCTTGGTGGACCTGACAAATCCTGTCGAAACTCCGGTCCGGGGCACATGCGGGAGGTCTGAGGGGCACTCCTTCGGCCAGGCAGCCATGTTGGGTACTGCCTGAGCTCCTACACGGGACAGTGGTGGAGGAGGGGTCTGAGGGGACTGCTCCAGGTGCTGCAGAACCTGGTGACGGCGGAAAGAAGAGGCCCGATGGGCACTCCTGGCAACAACCACAGCTTCAGTGGAGTCTGCTCTTCCACTGTCGGGACTGGGACGCCTGTCCCAGGGACGTCAGGAGGGGGAGGCCTGGTGGGCACTCCTGGGCAAAGCTGTAGCTCCGGTGGAGTCTGTCCTCCATTCGTCGTGGTTGGGGCAGCCTTGGGGAAAGACCAGTGGCCTGTCCTGAGTGGAATCTCCCATGGAGTCTACCCCTGGGCCCGTCTCCTTCCTGGGGAGTTCCGGCGAAGGTTGTCCATAGGATGTGCCGACGTGCCGGCTCCCGAAGGTGGGTGGCAGAGGATGGAATTGGAGAACCGGTGGTCACTCCACCCACAGTAGACCTGGTGGGCGCTACTGAGCTGCTGCTCCCCTGGGGTGTAGCAAGTCTAGAGGCTCCTCCTGGGTCCTCTCCTTTTATGGTGGCCGATCTGGTGAATACGACATCCGAGGGCTTGCTTGGGACCTTGCTTCTGCAAGTCCCACCCTGATTCTGGCGAGTGCTTCCTCGGTCGGAGGGTAGTGCACTCAAACTGCGTACTGCCTGGTGGTCTGGCTGTGAGGAAGAGGGGCGTCGGGTCACAGGGGAGATGTGTCGTTTAAGCTTGGAAGGCTCGGCAGGTAAAAAAAGCCACCCTGTCATCTTGTGGGTTAGGGGTCACCTCCCTGTACCCTCCTCCTAGGGTGGTGGTGTCTGGCTCACTCCACCGAGCAGGTATTTCAACTATATTTCTTGATATCCTTCATTCAGCTTGGCTTTTTCAGTTTCATTCCGTGTCCTCTTGTTACTGTAAGAAATTTACTTTATACAAGTCGGAATCTTCACTCGGGACACCAAAAAAGTGTCAGAAAATTCTTATACACTCAATTGTCTGACGTGTGTTAATCTAAGACATCCTTAAGTAAATTCACATAAGTCTCTTAGTAGGATTAGGTGTAACTGATACTCCAACTCACCTAGTTATTATTCTCCTATCTCGTATCTCCTAGCTAATTCCCTATAGAATTGGCCAATTCGTGAAGGTTACATAGTTAGAAAGAGTTGGACAGGAGATGACGACAAGCCCCATCCTTAGGTCGTTTGCCTGGGTCTGCCAAGCGTCCTTGGGGTGCGTATTTACAGCGTGCTAATTCAACGAGTTCTAGGAGCAGAGTGACTAATATGGCGAGCTTCTTGGTTCCTCAAAGAATTGTAGAGGTGCCAACCATTTATTAATTACAATGCTAAATACATTTAGATTACATCATGATATATAGGCTGCAGGGCAAATCTAACTAATTAATCTTAGTTTTAATTAAACTAGAGCCAAACCTAATATTCCCTTTATCTATGTAAATATATTAAACCCACAACTGCTTTTTATGTGAGGCTTTTCATCCTCAAGACACATCATCTACCACGCAGACGCAGTTTAGGTCAACGGAACTTTGGAAAGCAATTAGATGTATTTACAATATAGTTGTCCACAAGGGTTAAACGCAGTAGCCTTTAATTTATTAATAATAAGAATTATTAAAGAGAACGTAATTTCTGGGTTATAAAAACAGTTTGAAGTGATCTCCAGGTTTTCCTCTGCTTCTAACCAGGGATGACATTTTAAAAAGTAAGGCGCACAACCACTCTGGGGGAAAATATTTCCCATAGTTTTGGGGCCGAGCGAAATATGATACCCTATGTCATGTAATGTGACCCTTAGCCAGGAGTTCTCTCCATAGGTCTCGAGAACCCTGTCCTACGGCCCTTCTACAGTAGGTCGCGCATCTTGACTCATTTGTTATCCATCATTCACTGTCTCCGGGGTAGCCTTTAACTCAAGGGGTACCAGTTTTCAATAGTTTTTATGTTGGTGTGTCCCATACATTTTATTTTTTACGAGTCTCAGCATCCCCTCTGAATCTGGCTGCGTGATCACTTTAGCTAATGGCCACTGGGATCTTGGTTGTTTTGTTTTTACTAAGACCACATCTCCTATGTTTATAACAGACTTGTTGCTGGGAGCCTGAGCCCCATAAAATCTTTCTCGTAGGCTCAAAAGGTATTCTTCGCTCCAATGTCCATTCCAGGTGTCTAATACCTTTTTCAGATGTTGATATCCCTCCTGCAGATGTTGTCCTAATTCATTTGTTTTCTATGGTAGGATCATCCACTTCCTCCTGGATATCCACACAAGGCACTGAATGGAGCTTTCTGCCATATAACATATGAGCCTGTGTCAGTGCCTCAATCGAAACGCTAGTGTCATCTAGATAGATCAGGGGTCTATTATTAATCCTAGTTTCAATTTCAGTTAACAATGTTCTTAACATTTCTCTTGTGATCTTAGGTCTGTGTAAGGTTTTCCTTAGGTAGTTCTTCGTTTGGCAAATCCATTTTGCCATGGTGCTCTTGGAGCTATGAACTGCCAGGTACAATATCGGGTTCCCAGCGCCGACTTAACCTTTGGGTCATTCATTATATTTAAAAATAGAGGTGCTGCTCCAACGAAATTGGTTTCATTGTTGCTTATTAATGTATGAGGACAAGATCTTCTAGTGGCAAATCTTCTAAATACGTTTAGGAATGTCTCTGAACTCAGATCTTCTGCCATTTCTAGATGGACTGCCCTTGTGTAGGTGCATGTAAACAGACATATATACTGTACACCCTATGGGGAGTTCCCTCACCCGTAACAGTTATAGCCCCTGTGTAATCGACTCCAGTTACTTTGAAGGGCCGACTTACATTTACCTTATCCCTTGGTAAGGCAGGTGGTCCTGGATAGTTATATGGTCGTTGTTCATACTTCCTACATGTAATGCAACTTTTGAGATATCTCTTTATGACATGTCTACCCTTAGGGATCCAATACCTTTCCCGGATTCGGGCCATAGTCTGCGGCACACCTCCATGAAGAGTCAAATCATGGGCTTCCTTTACAATTAACTGTACAAAATAATAGCTCTTAGGTAATAATATAGGGTGTCTAGTTAGGAGAGGCAAATCAGCCTTTATTATTCGGCCCCGGCATCTAATTGGACCCTTTCCGTCTAAGAACAAGCCTAAATCTCTTATCAGCTTATTCTTGCTCCCAGTGCCTTTCCCTAAAAGGTCATATTTCACTCCATGATAATTCTCTTGTATCTTTTTCCGCCAGTATTCCATGGGATCAAACTTCTGAAACCCCACTTTCTTATTAAAAAATTCAACAACTAATTTAGTAGTGTTTATAAGTTGTCTTACTTATGAGAATCTGTTAATATCAATTACTTGTGTCTCAGGTACAACCGGGTCCAAGTTTACTACACCAGCCTTAGCAATACTATACTGCTTCTGCTCAGGCTAATCTATAGTGAGTAACCATTTAGGACCTTTAAACCACAAGTTATCTTTGATCAGTCTCTTTACGGTCGAATCTCTCGAGAGCAGATCAGCTGGGTTTTGTTTGGAGGATACATGCATAAATTTAAATTTGGAAGACAGCTCTTTAATAGTCTTCACTCTATTACGGAAGAAAGGAATTTTACTGTCTTCCTTCCCTATCCAGTAAAGACAGATCTCACTGTCAGTCCATATATAGATATCCTCAAACTGAGTATCAAGAGTAGTGGTTATATACCTGGCCAATTTAGTTCCTACTTCTATGGAAGCCAATTCCTTTTGAGGCAGGGTTCTTCCTTTAATTGGCGCAACTCTGGCTTTGGACATAATAATCTTACTATCCTCTCCTGTTGCGCAATAAGCTACTGCTCTATAAGCCCTTTGAGAAGCATCACAAAATATGTGTAAGTTTGACTTCTGAATACTGTTTATTTTCCCGGGAATACATATGCATGATGTGGTTTCAAACTCCTTTCTAATCTGTTCCTATTGTTCCATATATGTCTCACCTAATTCAGAGTCCCAGTCCAACTCTTCTCGCCAAGCCTCTTGCACTAAACATTTGCCCCTAATAGCTATAGGACTGACCAATCCTAATGGGCCAAATAACGTGGAGACCAGACTTAAACAGTGAAAGCAAAAACAACAGGGACTCATCAGACAGGTGGCATAAAAAGGCATAAGGCATATCATCAGAACCAGGAGAGGAATCATGGCATTGCGACAGAGCCGCCTGGAGTTCAGAAACTGAAAATGGAACCTTGTAAGGCTCTCCCCCAGCAGAGGCAAAACTGAGACCACGAGACTAAACGCCGACGGTGGCAAGCTGTAGGCGTACCTGCATCCTTCTGTGACACACTGTCAAAATGATCAGCAAGCAACTCTGCAACAGCAAATGGATCAGCCACAGTTCCACCTGCTTCAAATAAAACAGGAGGGGATGGAACAGTAAATTTTCCTGAAATTTTCTTTACCCGGTTCCACACCTGGGTGATGGAAATCCTCGAATTGATGGAGGAAACATAACCCTTCCAGGACAAAAACCTGGCCTCCTTTAAGACCCGCCTCATATGAGCTCGTGCCCTCTGATACGCCACCAAATACTGAGGATCCCCACGGTGACGACGAAGTCGTGAGAAGGCAATTCGTTTGGGTGTCACTGCGGAACTTCACTCAGAGTTCCACCAAGGAACCAGACGTTTAGGAAACTGACCCTTTGTTTTTAGAATAGATAATAGGGCTGCTGAGTGCAACACGGTATTGAAATATGACACAGCCTCAGTAAGACAGCCAATCACGTTGACAGAAAGGGAAATGGAACTTAATTCCCTGAGACGTGGCCAGTCAGTTTTATCCAGAAGCCAGCGAGGAAGACAAGCTGAGGTCCACCTACACTAGCAGTTAAGAGTAACGGAAAATGGTCGCTGCCATACAGGTCTGGCAACACATCCCAGTTAAAATCTAAGACAACATCAGCTGAACATAAGGACAAATTAATTGCACTAAAAGTTCCTGTCTGGCTATGGAAATAAGTCATTATATTGGAGTTTAAAATGGCTAACTCCTCATCTTCCACTAAAGGGGCCAGTATAACACCCCGAGGGTTGGCCTCACTGTTTCTCCATAGTGGATAGTGACCATTAATATCGCTTAGTAACATAAATGGAGAAGGAAGGCCATGAATAAGGCGTTCCAGATCCGCCCTTTCAACAGTAGCACTAGGAGGTAGATAAAGACTGCAAACTGTATACTGCCGACGTAAAAACATCTGGATAGCAACTGCCTGCAAGGGACTGGAAATATCCAGATGACTATTTGAAATATCCTAGCGTAGGAAGATAGCAGCACCTCCATGACAACGTTGGCCCGGCACAGGATCAGAATAAAAAGCATTGTAGCCAGAAGGACCAGCAGGAGCAGTATCACCAACCGTGGTCTCCTGGATACGCATGCATAGAGGAGTAAATTGAGAAACTAGATGACACAGTTCCTCATAGTTGGCACGTAAACCCCGACAATTCCACTGGATGATAGAACCCACAGTGGAGGGGAAAATGATTAAGTGCGGGACTGTACATCTGACATGCGAGCGGATTTGGAATGATGATTAGGAAGGCCCTTGGTAAGAGACTGCCCAGCACCAGGAACCCGCACTTTATGTCGACCATCCGTGGGCAAACTTGAGGACGTGGAAGAGGAAAGTTTTACAACACTCTTCCTTTGAGGTGGAATAACATTCGGTTTGGAAAGAGGCTTGGAGGCCGCCTTGGGTGATGTGGGACGGCCAGTGCCACCATTAGAAGCTCCAAAATTGGAAAGGGAGTCGACAGGATTAGAACCCCGCGAGGATGACATTGTACTTTTCAGAATGGACGCACCAACGGTCTCTCCAACACCATCCCCAGGTGGGGACCTGATTACAGGTGAACCACCAGCAGCAGCAGCTTCCACTTGGCTAGACCCCTCAGCCTCTGAGGCAGAGAGAACAGTATAGAGGTTGATAAAAGGTTCGACAACAGAGACCTTAGTCACCATGGAAGGTTTTACATCCTTAATTTCATCAGCTTGTCTATTTTTTGTCATTAATAATTTATCCTCAGCTTTTAAAGAGCTAAGGAAATGAAATGAAATGAAAAGGTAGCACCAGGTAACAAAGACCATATGGCACAAAGTCGCATCACAGAGTGAAAATATGGTTCATCATTCATTCATTGCCAGGCGCCATGTATCCCAAACGGGGTGACCAAGGGCTTAGAGTTAATTGTTTTACAGGGAGGGGCACTAATCCTCCACCAACTCCACTTGACACGTAGGGAGAACAAATATGGTAAAGGATGAAAATAAAGGAAAAACGGAAGATAAAATTAAATATCATACAAAATCCCTAAATGAGTTAAAAAGGACATTAAACGGGTAATAGAAAAATACGGAGACTCACTTAAAATATCACTTAAAACTGGAGGTAGGCAAAGGGAGGATAAAAACGGGAACAGTCGAAGGCGAACTCCCGTATGTCGAGGACAGGCAATGAGAATGTGGTGTACTGACAGGGGAACATTGCAAGCAGGGCAGAAAGGCAGCGAATCGCCAGACATCAAATTCCCATGAGTAAGACATGTAAGGGCAATCCGTAAGCGAGCGAGGGCAGTCTCCCAACGGCGGTTACGATGACAAGGATTGGACCATGGAGAAACAGAAGATTTAACAGTCCGGAGTTTATTACCAGTCAACAAGGACCAGCAAGATTGCCACCACTGTAGGAAGAACGTTCGGAGGATAGTAAAAAAATCAGAAACTGGAACAGATCGAAAGGGCACACAATGAGACTGGAGGGCTTTGCGAGCCAAGGCATCCACAGTTTCGTTACCAGGAACACCGACATGACCTGGCACTCAGCAGAAAGACACTTGATTTTTTCTTGACAGACAGACGAAACAGCCACTCTTGAATCTCTAAGATGAGAGGATGGAAGTGCAAAGTTGACTGCAACAGAAGGAGTGCACAAAGGGAGTCAGAGAATAGAAAAAAGGACGATGAAGGATGGCTGCAACATTTACGGGCCACAAGCAATAAACATGAAGTTCAGCTGTCATAACTGAAGCTACTGAAGGAAGGCTATACTGATATGAGTGATCAGGGGACTGAACTGCAAGCCCAGTACCGCGTGCCATTTTTGATCCATCTGTATAGACATGGACTGCAGAAGCATGTTCAACTAGATGTGCGTGAAAGGAAGATCTAAGAACTATTGAAGAGGTAGACGACTTTGAGGAAGGCAATATGGATGGATAAACAGAGGGACGTGGCAGCAGCCAAGGTGGAAACCGCCCAGGGCGAAATAAGAGAGCACTGTCTATGGAAACTGGGAAGGACGAGAGGAAGGACTGAACACGGAGTATGAAAAGGGGTCGACGACGGGGATGGGTTAAATAATAATCTGCAACAGAGGAACGTATTCTGAGCACCGAAGAAGACTGAAACTGATGTTGTCTCAAGAAATAGCGAAGAGAAAGTATTGTGCGACGTCTATAAAGCGAAGGATAACCTGACTCCGCAGAAAGACTCTACTGGAGAGGAGCAGAGAGCACCAAGCACTAAACGAAGACCAAAATGGTGTACCGAATCAAGTTTTCGTAAATTACGAGCGGAAGCAGAGGAGTAAACTTGGCACCCATAGTCTAATTTTGATAAAAGAAGGGATCGATGAAGGTTAAGTAGGCATGTACGGTCAGCACCCCAAGACACATGGGATAAAATTTGCAGGAGACGTAGACATTGTAAAGTAGACACCTTGAAAGACAAAATATGAGCCTCCCACGTCAACTTAGAATCAATGATCAGGCCCAAGAATCTAGTAGATGCCCGATACTGAAGGGGATAATGATAAAGATAGAAAGGTGGGTGAAGTGACTGACGACTTCGAGTAAAGGTCACTGCACACGACTTAAAAGTGGAGAACCGAAAACCATGAGCAGTTGGCTAGCCCAAGAGGAAGCGTTCGTAACAGCAGACTGAAGAAGACTCTATAACATTACGGAATTAAAGCCTGCAGCATAGACTGCGAAGTCGTTAACATATAAAGAAGACTGTACACCTACTGGGAGAGAAGCAACAATATCATTAATTGCAATAAAGAAAAGTGTTGTGCTAAGAACCCCGCCTTAAGGAACTCCTTCATATTGTGGGAAGAAATCAGACAAACTATTGCAGATGCGAACAGAAAATGACCTATTTGTCAAATAATTTTTAATAAAAACTCCCATATTGCCAACAATACCAAGTAAATGGACTGTACGGAGAATATGATACTTCCACGCTGTATCATATGCCTTCTCAAGATCAAAAAATACAGCAAGGACTGATTCACCTTTGGAAAACGCAGCCCTAACATACGTTTCTAACTTAATCAATGGGTCCAAAGTACATCGCATCTTTCGGTAGCCGAACTGAGCTGGAGATAAAACACGGTTAGATTCTAACAACCACATTAGCCTAGCATTAACCATACGTTCCAGGACTTTGCAAAGACAGCTTGTCAGAGCTATTGGACGATAATCTTGAGGAAGATGGCCATCTTTAGAAGGTTTGAGGAAAGAAATAATCAGCACGATGTGCCAACTTGGGGGAATTCGCCTGTGGTCCAAACACGATTGTAAAGTGCTAATAAAAACTGAAGCCCCGCCGATGAGAGGTTTTTAAGCTTACTGCAATGAACGCCATCTAAACCCTCACATGTATCTCTGCAAAAACGAATGGTATCACGTAATTTCGCCGACGTAAAAGGAGCATTATAATGTTCTTCATCAGAGAGGTGGAAATGGAGCAGATGACGCTCTGCTGTCGAACGAAGTTTATGAATGTCACTCTTCAGATGAGAGCCTTTACTAACCTCACTAAAATGTTCACCTAGCGCATTGGCAACTAAGTAGGGATCTGCTATGGAAGTACCAAGCAGATGGAGGACCAGAGCAGGAGATTGTAGCCGTTTGCCTGCTATCTTACAGATACAGACCCAAACCGCTGAGATGGGCGTGTTAGAAGTAACTCGAGAAACATATAACTTCCATTTGGATTTCTTAGCCTCTTTAACTGTTTGATGAAAGGCAGCGCTGGCACATTGGAAAAGTATAAGGTGATAAACTTTATCAGCTGTATGACGTTTGCGGCGATAGCTCTTCCAAGTAGCCCGTTTTATGCAGAGGGCTCTTGAGCATTCCGGCGTCCACCAAGGAACACACTTAGACGAAAAGGGACGAGTGTTCTTTGGAATTGCCTGATGAGCAGCATTTTGGACCACATCGAGGAATTTAGTGAACATACCATGTACACAAGAAGAAGTAACAGAAAGAGGAGTCGTATAGGAAGCAAAAGCTGTCCAATTCTCTCAATCAAAACATCAACGTGGAGGGCGTGGAGTAGGAGAATACGATGTGAGTTTAAGATGTACTGGAAAATGATCACTAAACGGACAATCTTGAAGGACAGACCAAGTGAAGTCAAGAGCAAGAGATGGAGAACACAAAGAAAGGTCAATGCAGGAAAAGGTATGTGCATGTGCATCGAAGTGGGTGGGAACACCGGTATTGAGGACTAAAAACTCAATGGTAAATAAAAGATTCCATCAGTCGACCACGAGGATTGATAACAGAATCACCCCACAGGAGATTTTGACTACTAAAATCGCCAAGTAAAAGGTATGGAGAAGGGAGACTGGAAAGCAGGATAGCTAATGCCGAAAAATCAAGTGCCACTGAAGGGGAGAAATAGAGGGCAACAATTGTTATCCAACGTCCAAGAAATATGTGGGCTATGACACAGGGGAGCTCTGTAGAAATTTGTAACAGTTCAAATGGAACCGTATGATAGATCAAAATGCAAATATCAGAAATGGAATGAGGAGGGCTAAAAAAGGTATAATTGGGGATAGGAGGAGGGGACTCCTGAAGGTGAGTCTCCTGTAAGCAAAGCACCATAGGTTTGTGAACAGAAAGCAAATAACGTAAGTCGTTACGCTGTGAGGTAAAACTGCGTAAATTTCTCTGTAAAATGGACATTGTAACATAAAACAGAGGATCAGAAAAATGACAAACCTGATGTTGGTAAAAAACTATGTTTGTTGTAGAGGAGGTTACCTTCGAGTAAGGATAGTGGGTATTGAAGAATCACTGGAGAACTGAATGGTGGAAGGGCATGACTCGGGCAATGAAGAACGGCAGCGAGGGAAGGGGTTTCTTCCCCCGGAGGCAAATTAAGGTCTAAAAGGGATTTGACGACAGGCTCACTTGAAGTTGAGGTGGGGGAAGAAGAGAAAGGTGGAGGTAACGGAGAGATTACGGATGAAGGAGAGGAGGTAGAGGCTGCAGCCTCAGGTGGAAGAGGAGTGGAAGGAAGAGTGAGAGGAGGGGAGTGAACATCGGCAGAAACGGTAATTGTAGAAGTGGAAATGGGGACGGTTGCAGCAGTGGTTGGAACAAACGAAGGTGAAGAAGTATCCTGAAGAAATCGTGTAACTCTCTGGATAGTTTCGGTTGAACTGTCATCCGAAGATGCACGACGAAGTGGTCGGAGGTCAGATCTGGAGGAGAGAGGAGGCGTGCAGTGCTTTTGGGGAACAGGACGCGACCCACGATGGGTTTTACGTTTCCTGACCAACTGAAGGGGAGAGGCAGGGTGGGAAGGGCGCGACCGAGAACGGGAAGGATGTGACACGGCCACGGAAGTAGAAGACGACGTAGGTGGGGTAGAGGAAAGAGAGGCGGAAGTAGAGGGACCGAGAACTGAAAAGGACTTTGATAACGGAATAGGGGTGGATGAAGAAGGGCAAAAGGTGATTGAGAGAGAGGGAGACATAGGTTGGGCCGCAGAAAGAGAACAAGAGGCCATAAAAAAACAAGGGAGAGGACGAAGAAGTGACAAAGACATCTGAGGTTGCAACAGAAGAATAGAGACGATAGGCTGTGGCAGTAGCATCTGTATACCCTTGACGTCGTGCTTCCCGGCGAGCTTCAGCCTGGCGGAGTCCAGTAGACAGTTGGATTCGGAGAACCTCATATTCAAATTTGTACGAAGGGCAACGACGATCAGTGGCAGTATGCCCACCTCTACAATTAGGACAGCATTGATGATCCGAGGGGCATTCATCTTCCTTATGATCTGATGATGAACAAAGGCGGCACGTAGGAGTGGATCTGTAAAATTTCAGAGGGTGCCCAAAGTTCCAGCAAGCACGGCATTGACGAGGGACTGGGGGAGATTCTTTAGCGTTTAGCTTGAGACCACCAAGGATAACAGTGGTAGGTAAGGTACGGCTGTCGAAGTGGATTTTTGCAATATTTATAGAAAAGTGGCGGCGATGCATAGGAGGAAGTGAGTAACACTGTACCGTAACAACTTTATGACCCTGGAGTTCTAAAATCTCCTGGATAAGAGGAGAACACTCTAGCCACTGACGGTCACCAAGACTGGCAAATGGGAACCAAGACTGTCCCTACACAAGAACTGAGGGGAACATTTTTTGATACAATAATCGGTGTACCGGCAGGACTAGGTAAACTGGTTATCGCAGTCGCCTGTTCTTCGGAATGAACTGTTACAATTCGAGAGCCATCTGGACGAGAAGTAAATTGGACATCTTTGCCCACCTGCTTCAATAGGCAACACTGAAAAAGCAGGTCATCACCTGCTAGAGGGGCAATTGAGAGAATGTCAAAAAACTTGGTCCAGTTCTGGGGGCCGAACAAAGCTTGGAATTTGTCATGTTCTGTATGCTTAGGAAATGGGAGTAGAGATAGACAAGGACGAGAGATAACGCGTGGAAAAGGTAGAAGAGGTAAGAGGAAGATAAGGTTCTAGAGCAAAGATAGAGGAGGAGCTAGTAGAGGGGAACTGGGCAGAAATTGGAGGAGATGATGATGAAGAAGGTGAGGAGGAAGAGAAAATAGGAGGAAACGTTGAGGTAGTCGGTGAGACATCTCAAAGAGACGCCAAAGTCGTTACCTGGGTCAGGTCTGCGGCAGGGGGAACTAATATTCAAATTCGTAATGGTACATGAAACAGGAAAAGCTCATCATGACGGTTGAAAAAGGAAGGACATTACAGGTGAAACACTGAGTCCAGAGGCCTGGCCAACGACCTCAGTGAGGGCCAAACTCCAGTGTGCGCCCCTTACCCTACCCTGGAAGGGATAGCGACGCTGCTTCATAGAACAAAGGTTCCCTGCACAGCGAAGAGTCACCAGCCAATGACCGAGAGTCCCGCCGCTGAGCCACGGCACCCCCGGAACAGACAGCCGCAATCCAGTGGCGGTCCCACCTCCACAGAGGGTCCCTCTGCAGGGGTCCGCACATTGAGGTGGTGCCGTACCACCATGACCCCCACCACTGGCCGAGAAAATAGCCCAAGGGCACACCCAGTCCTTCCTGTCACAACTTATGCGTGGTCAATGATGAGAATTTTGATGAATGTGGAAAAGTCCACGCCATTTAAAGCCAAATGATAGCATAGAGAGACTGAAGAAAACGAAAGAAATGATAAAAAAAGAGAAGTGCCTTGCAAAATTAGTTGAGGCAACAACTGGGGCCCAAGGAGGGGGGAGAGGGGAGAGCAGAATGGACTGGAAGGCCATCTTGCAACCAGGCCTCCACGTCTATGGAGGGAATTAAGGTACCCTGCTAGAGCTCCCCACACATCAAGCCCCAGTCGATGTCCCCGAAGCTCCCCACGACGGGAACGAGCAAGGGAACGGGGTGAGAGATAAGGAAAATACCTATCTCTTCTTTAGGCACATACTTAGCCTTCTCTGACGTTTTCCAACCAGTTGGTTAGTGGGTTATTTCTTTATTTCAGTCTTCTGTTTAATCTCGGCAGGTTTTACTGTTCCTTGCAAATGTTTACGGAGTTGCATTAAGTCTTCCTCAATCTTCTCACAACAGAAATTATCCTTTTGGTACCTACCGTACTAGGCATCCTTGGTTTTTGGTGGAAGCTTTATGGACACAGTTCTAGAAAGCACCCAATCTGCTGCCTTAATGTTTTCGTAAGTATCTAAAGCCCTTAAATTACAACTCATAGCATTTCTAAAATTTTGCAAGGAATTAAAATCGTTTAGGTATAGGTAATTCAAGTAGAGCCTTCAGTAATTGGATGATAACTTACTCCCTGTCTTCGTAGTTTTGTCTAAGGATAGTCAAGGCCACCTCATAATTGTTTTCTTCCACTGGTAATTCTTTTATCAGTTTGTAAGGCGTTCCCTTGACCTGTCCTAACAGATATGTGAGTTTGCTCAGATTAGGGAGATCTGTTCTATCATGAACTAAGTATCTGAACTTATCCCAAAAGGATATCCAATTTTGCTCCCCATAAAACTCCGGAAGCGTAATTTGTGGTAGTACAGCTTTACGGCGCTGTTCCACAACTTGTATTTCCGCGGCAGTCTCAGCCAATTTTGACTCTAGTAACTTCACTACGGTTAAATATTCTTCTGATTTACCTTCAAATTTAGTAGTCTCCGACTCTAAGAGATCTTTATCATCAGCTTTTATTATGGCCACTTCTAAATTCACATAACCTTCATACTTAGTCCATCGGTCTTTCAGTATATTCAGGAGACTATTTAATTTCTCCCTGGACAGAGGTGTTTCATTTAACGATTGTTTGCAATCATTTATGGCTCTTGTTACCCATCCTGCCTTGCTGCTAGAAGATCTCTGTAGCAAGGAAACAGACTTGTTCACTGATTTCTGATTTAATAACATAACCATTAATTTCAACCACAATTTACCTCAGCTCAGTAATTATCTAATTACTTTAAATTTTGGTAAGTGTAGGGATTAGGTCCGCAATATCAAGCCTGTCCTCCTGGGTTGTTAAACCTCAAGGGTTATAATTTATCCCCACACTCAGTTTCCAAAATACTCATTCCCCGAGCTCAAAATATTTATCTCCTAGTATACCATAGGCCCACCCAAAGCTTGTATAGCACAGAACTGTCCTTTCTTGGGTTCTGTATACTGTAATTTATAAATTTCTGCAGAACCGCTTCTCTGCCATGACGGTTCCAGTGTATACCATCGGGTTTCAGTGTTGCTTGGAAGGGCTTGGTATTGAAGTGGATGAAATCCCTCCCCTTCCTAATCTGCTGCAACTTCCTGTTCACAGCTCTGCTAATTAATTTATATGTACCATAACAAACTGGAGTGTACCATAACAAACTGGAGAGCCATATGATAGGTGTCTAGGCTCAAGAAGGGTTATGGCTACCGAGGATTTACATGAACCTTCTATGGCTCCTACCACGGATAGAATGTTTTCCACAACTTCATTAACTTTCTCTTCATGAATATCGTTTCTTCCCAGGAAAAGGATAGTACGGTCATGCTCCCAATCTAATACGGCATTTAACCTTTCATCGTCGGAAAAGGAACTCTCCCTTCCACCTGGAGCGTGGTATATTATATACGTATTTCCACGCCATCCACTTGTACCGAACGTGGTAGTAGGCTATGCCCAACGAACTCAACCTTAAAAACATTCAGTGCTTCTGCACACATCTGCTATTCTCACTCTCAGGGGCACCAAGATGTAAGAAATTTAATTTATACAAGTCGCTATCCTCAATCAGGACACCAAAAAGTGTCAGAAAATTCTTATACACTCAATTGTCTGACATGTGTTAATCTAAGACATCCTTAGGTAAATTCACATAAGTCTCTTAGAAGGATTAGGTGTAACTGATACTCCAACTCACCCAGTTATTATTCTTCTATCTCCTAGCTAATTCCCCATAGAATTGGCCAATTCGTGAAGGTTACATAGCTAGAAAGAGTTAGACAGGAGATGACGAAGAGCCTCGTCCTTAGGTCGTTTGCCTGGGTCTGCCAAGCGTCCTTGGGGTGCGTATTTACAGCGTGCTAATTCAACGAGTTCTAGGAGCAGAGTGACTAATATGGCGAGCTTCTTGGTTCCTCATAAAATTGTAGAGGTGCCAACTATTTATTAATTACAATGCTAAATACAGTTAGATTACATCATGGTATATACAAGGCGAATCTAACTAATTAATCTTAGTTTTAATTAAACTAGATCCAAACCAAATATTCTCTTTATCTATGTAAATATATTAAACCCACAACTGCTTTTTATGTGAGGCTTTTCATCCTCAAGACACATCATCTACCACGCAGACGCAGTTTAGGTCAACGGAACTTTGCAAATCAATTACATGTATTTACAATATAGTTATCCACAAGGGTTAAACGTAGTAGCATTTAATTTATTAATAATAAGAATTATTAAAGAGAACGTAATTTCTGGGTTATAAAAACCGCTTGAAATGATCTCCAGGTTTTTCTCTGCTTCTAACCGGGACGACTATTCTAAAAAGTAAGGAGCGCAACCGCTCTGGGGGAAAATATTCCCCACAGTTACTTTCCCATCCCATAAAAATAGATCTTTTCTCTCAGTTTAATCTACTCCCATCATGGCCCTGAACAGTGCAATGATGTCGCCCCTCTCTCTCCTTTCTTCTGAGGAAGGTAGATCCAGCTTTTCCAGCCTCTTTCTGTACGACAGATCTGCCAGGCTGGGCACCATCTTTGTTTCTGTTCTTTGTATTCACTCGATCCTGTTTATATCTTTCTTCTTGTGTGGGAACCACACTACTACCGCATATTCCAACCTGGGGCGGATCATGGCCACTATCAATTTTTTCATCATCTCATCCATGTAATGCCACTCGTATGTTAGTCATGACATTGTACGTCTCTCTAACTATCTTGTTAATGTGTTTTTCAGGTGACAAACTATCCTGGACCGGCACTCCCAAATATTTCTCTTCTCTCGCTTTTGTGATTGGTTCATTACCCATCAAATAATTCAGTGATGGCTTCTTGCTACTTTTACCCATTTCCAGTATTTTATTTTTTTTATTTTTTATTTTTTTTATTTCATTTCCCACATCCGGTTCCAATTATGAATCCTATCCAGGCCTTCCTGCAGCATTTTACAGTCTTCCTCGACTTCTACTCTCTTCAAGATCTTCGCATCATCAACAGACTTGCATAACTGTTCATTCCATCTACCATATCGTTTACGTAAATCAGGAACATTATTGGCTCTAACACCGAGCCCCATGGGACTCCACTTGTTACTTCCCTCCAACCAGACATCTTGTCCTTTATTACTGTCTTCATTTGTGTAATTCACCGGGTCGGCCATTATCACTTGATGGTCGTGATCGTCAGCTTTTTACCCTCCCGGAAGGGACCTGAGAGCTCATATAGTCCGATCTGAGGGCAAGGCTGTGACCTTCATACACACACACACACACACACACACACACACACACACACACACACACACACACACACACACACACACACACACATCCCCTTGCTCAAGGGGGACAGTAACCACCCACTTCATCAGTGAAACTTTTCGCAACCTGACCGAGGCGCATACTTCCGTCCACCAGTTGGCAAGCGAGAACGTTACCACTGCACCAGCGAGCGGTGTGTGTGTGTGTGTGTGTGTGTGTGTGTGTGTGTGTGTGTGTGTGAAATATCAGTACCTCTACAGGGGCTGATCGGGATTATCCTTTTTATATAAATAAACCTTATATTTTCAGTCACCTCCCCTTAAAATTTCGTGATCATCATAGGCTCAGTTGTCATGACGTGGCTAGGACTTATGCGAAATTAATTTATGATAAAAATCTTTCAACTGACCCTTTGTACGAGGACCTGGGGTTATGTTTCTTTGTCCTGATATTAATTAAAGAGTGAAAGGTCGTTCTTCCTTGAGTGGCATGTAAGCAATAAACTCCATTCCCTGATTTAAATCCTCATGAGCCACGCCAGACTGGAGGAACCTTAATCCACTAGACCACCTGACATCCATTTGATTATATGGTTACCAGCCGACAAAGAATAATTTGGTCATATACGAAGAGCACAATCACCTGAAAGCAGCCCTACATAGAGTGAGTGGATAGTAGAAGTCCCATTCGAATCAAGATTACAAAAAACTCCGTTCGCTTTTCACTAGATCAGTGGTTCTCAACTCGTTTCGGGACACGGACCACCAGCCCAATTAAAAAAAATATCGTGGACCATTTCATTTTTGAGTAATGATAAGTAAAGCAGACAACAAACATTTTGGTTTGAAAAATACTTCTTAAATAGGAATAATACAATAAAATAAATGGACAGTTATTTATTTTGACAAAATTTTTCGTACTGCATTTTAAATAAATTTAAAAATATATGCAGCAATCTCCAGTTTAACACCAAATGTAGTGAACGTCCTGTGGACCACCCAAAAAGTCACCATGGACCACCAGTGGTCCATGGACCACCAGTTGAGAAACACTGCACTAGATAGTCATCCACGAACGGCGGCTCTGCAACAATTTTATGAGTTATCTGTTTCAGGAAAAAAATAGACTTCTGCAAATTAACAAAAGACTGATTATGAATTCGTATAAATCACCATCTTATCCTCCCTGTGAAAATACAATGGTATGAATAGTAAAGTCGACGTCGAAGCAAACACATTGCCGTACACCTTTCCCTGACTACTGACTCCCACTCATACTATACTATTTTTTTTTTTTACTCTTACTTGGCCTAAAATTGAAATCTTTCCTCTCTGAATGCTGAAATGTAGCAATGGATTATCACTAGAATATGATGCTGGTCATGAAGATGTGCTATGGATTGGATATTGAGCCGTCGTAGCACAATCTTTTTCTTCCATGGAGCTACATGAAGTAAACTGCGAAAGGACAAAAATCTAGGTCAGGTTAAGGTGAAAAGAGTATAGTCTACCCCGTCATCAAACCTTCCACTTGAGGGGAGAAACCACGCCTTCTACAGAGGACCTGAAGGAGGACTACACCACTACCACGCCCATAAATTCCGCCAACTTCGACCGAGATCAAAACAAGTACGGAGGCCGGTTCAAACAAAATTATGGACACACGTATCACACCAAAACTAACCTTGGGCCTAGACAAGGATGAGGATGGTACTGAAGATGGACACCTTTACCTTGTACCCCCTCACAACCCTCACCCCGAATCCCTCACTCCACTCCTGTTGCTCCCATTCCCAACCCTACACATAGCCTCTTCACCACACCTCTCCATCCCCTACTCTGACACTCTGTCTTCCTGTTCCAGCTGTCCCTATCCGTGGCCAGCAAACCAGCACTGATACTGTTGATCCTTACCATGATCATCAACATAGTGTCCTGGCTACATTACTGCCTAGGTAGCCGGTCACAAAATCTTTCCATTCACTATGTGGCTGGTTTGGATGTGGAAGTGGTGGATAGGCGTAGGTGACCACATCAGATACTGATTTTGAACCGAAGCTAACAATTCTGAATTAGAATAAACAACACACACACACACACACACACACACACACACACACACACACACACACACACACACACACAGGGAGAAAATTATATATCACAACTCTAATGAGCTAGAAAATACGAAGAAAATGGGAAGTAAGGCCCACGTTCTACTAAGCATTCTCCACCTGGTCCCTAGCTTCATTTTCCAGCCTCTCCTGTTCCCACCAGCCCCTCCTGTTCTCCATTTCCATCTTGTAGCTCTTCGTGTTCTCCATCTTCATTTTCTAGCCCCTCGTGTTCCCTGTCCCTGTTTTCTAGCCCCTCCTATTACCCTTTCTTCATTTTCTAGCCCCTCCTGTTACCCTTTCTTCATTTTCTAGCCCCTCCTATTACCCTTTCTTCATTTTCTAGCCCCTCCTATTACCCTTTCTTCATTTTCTAGCCCCTCCTGTTACCCTTTCTTCATTTTCTAGCCCCTCCTGTTACCCTTTCTTCATTTTCTAGCCCCTCCTGTTACCCTTTCTTCATTTTCTAGCCCCTCCTGTTTGCCATCTCCATTTTCTAGCCCCTCCTGTTCCCCCCTCTTCATTTTTAGCCCCTCCTGTTCCCCCCTCTTCATTTTTAGCCCCCCCCCTGTTCCCCCATCTTCATTTTCTAGCCCATCCTGTTTGCCATCTCCATTCTCTAGCCCCTCCTGTACCCCACCTCCATTTTCCAGCCACCAGGGAAATACCCTGTCTGGCTAGTTGGCTACTTAGTTTATGTCAGCTGGGAAATAACCAGTCTGTCTAGAACTGCCGTAGATTGTCTAGTTTATGACAACTTGGAATTAACTGGTATCTCCTGGGGTACTGCAGGCTAACTCCCTATTTCTGTGATCGCTTTTACTTTGGAGGACATCGGAGACGGCGACTGGGATTTGATGTGTGGGAAGGCCTTTCTGCCCCTCTTCACTCAACTTGGGTCCCCGTCGCTGCCTCACGTAGTTGTGTAAGGCCATTTTCCTCTACTCCTGCTTCTTCCTTCCCGTTTCTTCTGTCCCTTCCTGTTCTATCTTTGCTCTTTATTTGTTACATGCTTGTCTTCACACTCTTTTACGATCTATATTATGCACATGAGTCACCTGAAGGTGTCAATACAATGACTGAATTCGAAGATAGCCTAAATTATTATTATTTCCCTGTTCTCAAGAATCAGACCTTTGTCGCCGATAACATTTTGTTGTACTTTTGAAGCTGGAACTGAAAGATGAAGGGGGAGGAAAAAGTTTCGATTATTGTCTGTCGATTACACGATGGCCATTAAGGTAGACAATCTGTTTTTGCTAAGTGTCGATCTTACCTTACAATACGTTCTGCAGCTATTTATATTCGATCCATGAGAAGGATTTACAGACTTACGATCTATAATTCTCTGTCATAATTCCCATGTGTTCTTGCAGGAAGAGGAGTGACGGAAAGCTTCTGCACCAGGGTTTAGTTACTTGTGTAGACCTACAGTACACTGTACTTTGGTTGTACTGCCTTCAAAAACAAAATTATGTATGCCGATAATTTTCTTCCGATAACTGATATTTGTTTTTGTAGGAGGAACAATGTACGAATCTGCATCCCTCCCAACACACACACACACACACACACACACACACACACACCATATATATATATATATATATATATATATATATATATATATATATACATCATCCAATCCTACATTGCCCCATGAGGAGCGTAGGAGCCGGGGGGTAGGCAATTGGTCCCGACATTTAAGATGAGAGTGACCAGCCTCACTCATCCCTGAGTGGCATTACATGAGCAATCAACCCCAACCACCCCATGGATATAAACCGTCACCGGCTCAATCCAATTGGAGAGCAATAATTACCCACTAAACCACCAGGTGCCAAAACTTGGTTATATGGTTACCACCCAGCGTAGTAAATGGTTTCCTGGTGTACAGGAAACCATTTGGCTTGTCACTCAGTGTAGAGTCACCAACAGGCAGAAGGAAGAGGAAAGATTGAAGGAAAGAAAGACAGAAGAGGGAGTGTAAAGTCACTCGTAGGCAGAAGGATAAGGAAAGAATGAAGGAAAGAAAGACAGAAGAGGATGGAAGGAAAGAAGGATGGAGAAGAGGAAAGGGCAGACACCCGAGAGCAGCACTACATCGAGCGAGTGGATGGTGAGTGCCCCCACCTACCGCACAATATCTATCTATCTATCTATCTATATATATGTGTGTGTGTGTGTGTGTGTGTGTGTGTGTGTGTGTGTGTGTGTGTGTATGTGTGTGTAATGTACACATGGATACATACATACATATTTGAAAGGGAATTGATCGACGGATTATCAGTATTGAAATACTTGCTCAGCGGAGCAAGCCGGACACCACCACCCCAGGAGAAGGGTACAGGAAGGTGACCCCACCCGACAAGGAGATGACAGGGAGGCTATCTCACCTGCCGAGCCTTCCCAGCAAAAGCAACATATATCCCCCGTGACCCGACGCCCCTCT
Organism: Coenobita brevimanus; assembly: GCF_032717465.1. NCBI lineage: Eukaryota > Metazoa > Arthropoda > Malacostraca > Decapoda > Coenobitidae > Coenobita > Coenobita brevimanus. Next base: position 5,439,698 of record NC_137032.1, read on the forward strand.
TCCCCACAGCCAGACCACCAGGCAGTACGCAGGTTGAGTGCACTACACTCTGGTGGAGGAAGCACTCGCCAGAATTGGGGTGGGACTTACAATCTCCGAGTCCCAAGCAAGGCCTTGGACGCTGTATCTGCTGGATTGGTCTTCATAAGAGGAGAGACTCCACCGGAGCCTCTAGCCTTGCTATACCCCAGGGGAGCAGCAGCACAGTAGAGTCTGCCGGACCTACTGTTGGTGGAATGACCGCCGGTTCTCCATCCTCTGCCACCCACCATCAGGAACCAGCATGTCGGCATGTCCTACAGACGACCTTCGCTGGTTCTCCCCAGGCGGCAGGCAGGCCTTGAGGTAGACTCGCTGGAGCTACCTAAGTAGGACGGACCGCCGCTCATCTCCCGAGCTGCCAGAGCCCTGACGACAGGAGGCCAGAGTCCACTGGACCTGTGGCAATGACCAGGAGTTTCCCCTGAGCCTCCCCTCCCCGTCGTCCCTAGGACAGGTGCCCCAGCCATGGTGGCAGAGGGACAGAGTCTGCTGAACCTGTGGCATTCACCTGTAGAGCCTGCCGGGCTTCTCCCTCCTGTCGTCCCAGGGACAGGTGTTCGAGCCCCAGCGGCAGACGGACAGAGTCTGCCAGACCTGTGGCAAATGCCAGGAGTGCCCACTGGGCCTCCCCCTCTCGCCTTCCTCGGGCTCAGCACGTGAGGGAGTGTCCTCCAGACCTCCTCTCACCTCCGTCCCAAATGGGAACCTAGGCAGTGCCCGCTGGGTCTGCCTGGTCGAAGGAGCGCCTGCTGGGTCTCCCTCTCATGCCCCGGGCCTGAGTTCTGGCAGAGACCGTTAGGCCCACCAAGCAGGGGAGTAGGTCGCTGGTTGCTCCCCGTCCGCGACCCTCAAGGTTCCTACAGAGGGTGATGCCCCTCGCTCAGTCCGCCCCTCCTGTGGTGGAGCAAGACGACCCTCTCCCCACCCCTCTCCCCCTGAGAGTGGGAACTGCTCCCCTGCAGGTACCCCACCTGAGACCAGCCAGGGTGAGACTATGCCAAGAACAGGCATCCTGTCGCTGAGACTCCACCACCGCCCCTGGCAGGCACTGACAGACTCCTCCAGAGTAAGTGGCTGCAGACCACCCCTGATGGCCTCTTCCCCCAGGTGAGACCACAGCCTCCAGAGGAGGTGGACGACCCCTACTGACCACCATAGCTGCCGGACCCCTCCTGATGAAGGCAGTCACAATCCACCCCTGACGGCCACCCTTCCGGATGGGACCGCGGCCCTGGAAGGGCACTGCCCCACCCACAGCCTACCCTTGGCCCGGGCCTACCCAGGTCCGCCTCCAGGACCCCTGCTACGACCAAGGGCTGGCTCCGTGCCACACACCTCCTGGCCCTATTCGGCCCTAATCCAGAGGGCCACTCCTCACCCAGGGCCCCTACGAAGAGAAGGCCGCCCACCACTCCGCCTATCAGCTGTAGGGCCCGTGGTCATCCAGACAGTGACCGAGCCCGGAAGCACACCCCTGATGGCCCGCCCCCAACCTCCGGCTGCCACCCGCGACTTCCTGTCTAATGGGTCTCGCATACGCCCTGGTGCCCCTCTCCACCTGTGTCCATGAGTAAAAGACTCTAAGGTTACAGTTCTGTCCCCTGGTGGTGTTAGTGTTTAAAAGCAGACCCTCTCCACTGCCCCCAGTGTTGCCCCCCTCCCTTCCCCCTTGCTTGGATCAATGGATTTGCAACCCCCTGAGGAAACTCACGTTGACAACCAATGCAGGCACTAGCCGGGAGGCCTTAGTCGTTCCTTCCTATGGTGCGCCCCCCCCCCATTTTGCAATTCACGACGAACTATCTTTAAGTACTAGTGTTGTGCCTTTGTCCCTGTCATCATACCCTCTCTCCTGTTGGACTTATTCTCTATATACCGAGTGTCTGTAACATGGGTTTACTCTCTGTGACTGACCTGTATAAGAATTCTATGTAATCATAGTGTCCTCTGTCCCTGTCATGTGAGTTATAAGTGGTATATTCCCTCCTCCTACGTCACGCCTGTGCAACATAAGTTAGCCCCGACTCAGTCGTTGTCATGCGGATGTGTCATAGGTAGTGTAAAGTTCTGTCTATGTCATGCGAATGGTTGTAGAATGGGAATGTGCTTCCATCTCTGTTACGCATTGTGTATATTGAGGTAAATTGAATTAGGATTGTTATGCGTATACAGGAACAGCAGATACCTGAACTGATGTATGAATTATACATGTATTGTAAAGTGAGACTACTCTTTGTAAGTGGATATATACTTCTTGTGTTGGTCAATATTCTGTATGAACTAGGTGGAGACATTTAATGTAAGGCATATTGTTCCATGTTAGCTGATACTCTGTATTCACTAGGTTTGGTGGCGGACTGTAGTGCATAATAGATTGTAACCCAGCTTATTGTTAATATACTGTACGTGTGCCCTTGTTCAGTTGGTGTTTGGACTTCCTCTCCTTGTCTGTGTACACTGACCCGGTCATGAACAAAGAACCCAAGGCCCAAACCGTAGCTGGTCCAGAGAAGTCGGGGCCCAGACTACGCTGCATAACAAGTATCATACACCCTCCAGACCTTGAGCTTTTGAAAAAAAAAAAAATCGTAGTTACGAGAGGTAGCCGATCGTATATTCGTTAATGAATCTGGCACTATATATGGGTGAGTGCATCTGACAGAATACTGCTGTTCTGCCCTCAAGATCGTTTTCTGCGAGTTTAACAGCCAGTGAGCCCATTATGCAACTACAGCTGGAATGAAATGAACTAAAAATAATCTATATGGGACGGGACACAGCGTGGGTGAGACTCGGTACTGTTGGGTAGTACAGTACGTGATAGCCACAAGATTAAGCTGCTTTTAAGAAAAATACATTCATGACAGGTGCAAATAGGTTTCATCTTGTTTGATTAGATACAGTTGCTAAGATCTAGGCAATACTGAGACCAGAGACGCACCTGAAGAACGTACTACTGTACATGGGCACTCTACCCATTCCCAAAACCTGTGACCCTCTTCCTCCTCGTGTCCTTTGAGTGGTAGAACCCAAATTCAATTCACAGGACGCTTAGACTCTTGGACAAAGATTAGTAAATTTGCTGTTTATGACAATAATGACCTGTGTGTGTGTGTGTGTGTGTGTGTGTGTGTGTGTGTGTGTGTGTGTGTGTGTGTGTGTGTGTATTTACACTAGCCGAATGGGGTGGGGATGAAAGTGTGTTTTCAATATGATTCTTCCATTGCAAATGCTGCACATAGTTTAGCACAAAGTAAATAAGGAGGATGCAAGAGCATTCTCCAGAGCTGAACACCAACCGCAACCACATTTACTAAATAAGTGCAGGTAATGTAACCCAACCTTCCGCCCCTCGCCCAGTGACGACTCGAGGTGCCTGGAACCACTGTCTGACTCTCTTCTTCTTCATTTCTGCAACATTTGCAGCCTTTCCTCTAACTTTTGCTCTGTTGAGCACCACCTCTCCTCCTCTAAACCTCACCTTCTTTTTCTAACTGAGACTCAGCTGTTTGAGGCAACTGACAGCATACCCTTTTCTGTATCCTCCTACATTCTCTATACTCATTTCAAAGCCAAAGGTGGCTGTTGTGTATATATACGCAACGACTTATCTTGTTCTCGTGTTCCTGAACTCGAGTCCTCTGAATTTTCTACACTCTGGCTTCGGCTTTCCTGTCATTCTCTGACTAAATATATCTGTGCTGTTTACTTATCCCCTAATTCTACTGACTGAAAAATTCTTCGACCATCTTACTTCTACGATGGAACATATTCTATCCATTTCTCCTTTCTCTGAAATCTCCATTCTAGGAGAATTCAATGTTCACCACCACCTTTGGCTCTCCTCTCCTTTCACTGATCCACCTGGTGAACAAGCCTACATCTTTTCTATCCTTAATAACCTAGAGCAGCTTGTACAGCACCCTACCCGTATCCCAGACCGCCTTGGAGAGAGCTCCAACATACTTGACCTCTTCCTTACAACTAATCCTTCTACTTACACTGTTAATCTTTTCTCTCCGTTGGGCTCCTCCTATCACAACCTTATCACCTTAACCTGTCCTATCACTCCAGTACGGCCTGTGGACCCTCCAGGGAAACGTCGTCTGTGGCATTTTGGGGCCAAGCATTGGGAGGCCCTCAGGCAGTACTTCTTTGATCTTCCCTGGAATGATTATTGATTCCATGGCCGGGAGCCATCTGAGTGTGCCTCACGCATAACGGAGGTTATTCTCTCGGGCATGGAAGGATACATTCCTTTCCCATATCCTTTGACTAACGCAAGAAAACCTTGGTTTAATCACGCTTGTTCTAATGCTGTCCGCAACAAGGAGAGGGCCTACAAAAGGTACCAGAGCCAACCCATCCCTGAATCACATCATCTTTACGTTTCTGCCCGGAATCGTGCTAAGTCTGTTCTTCGCACTGCTAAAAATAATTTCATCCATACTAAATGCTCTCAACTTTCCAACTCGAATTCTTCCCACCCCTTCTGGCACCTTGCCTAAAACCTTTCTAACAACTTTACCTCATCATCCTTCCCTCCTTCTCTCTACTCTGATAGTTCTGTAGCTATTTCTTCTACTGATAAAGCAGATCTCTTTGCACAGACTTTCTCCTCCAATTCCACCTTAGACGTTTCCGGTGCTGTTCCTCCATCACTTCCCGCCTCTGACTTCCTCATGGCTGACATTAAAATTTCTTCAGCTGATGTATTTTCTGCCATCACTGGCCTCAATACTAACAAGGCATATGGGCCTGATGGGGTCCTTCCTGTTGTTTTCAAGAACTGCGCTTCTGTGCTTATACCTTGCCTACTCAAACTCTTTCTCCTTTGTCTGTCAACTTGTACCTTTCCTTCTTGCTGGAAGTTTGCTCTCATTCAGCCAGTCCCAAATAAGAGTGACCACTCCCAACCCTCCAACTATCGTCCAATTGCTTTAACGTCCTGTATTTCAAAAGTTTTCTAGTCAATTCTCAATGGAAAAATTTTAAGGCATCTTTCCTATCACAACCTTCTTTCTGATCATCAGTACGGGTTCTGTCAGGGAAGCTCCACTGGCAATCTTCTCACCTACCTTTCAGACTCCTGGTCATCCTCCTTTCGGGACTTTGGTGAAAGCTTTGCCATTGCACTCGACATCTCAAAGGCTTTCGACCGAGTCTGGCATAAATCTTTGGTTTCCAAACTGCCCTCTTACGGTTTCTATCTTTCTGTCTGTGCCTTCATCGCTAGCTTCCCTTCTGGTCGTTCTATAGCCGCTGTTGTAGACAGACATCATTCTTCTCCTAGATCTATTAACAGTGGTGTTCCTCAGGGCTCTGTCCTATCATCAACTCTCTTCCTTTTATTCATCAATGACCTTCTAAGCTGTACATCTAACCCTATCCACTCATATGCTGATGACTCCACCCTTCACCTTTCCATTCGGTTCCCGCAACGCCCATCTCAGCAGTTACTTCAACAAAGGGATGAGGCTATGGCACACCTAATGTATGACTTGGCTCGTATCTCTGACTGGGGTAAAAATAATACTGTTGTTTTTAACGCATCTAAGACTCAGTTCTTACACCTATCAACCCTTCAAAATCTTCCACAGGTATATCCACTAATGTTTAATAATATTCAGCTTAATCCTGCATCATCCTTGAACATGCTTGGGGTTTCATTTACTCGGGACTTATCTTGGAAAGATCATATTACATCTCTTGTAAAATCTGCTTCCAAGAGATCGGGTGTGCTAAGCCGACTCCATTCTTTCTTTACCCCTGCACAATTGTTGACTCTATACAGGGGTTTTATCCACCCTTGTGTGGAGTACAACTCTCATGTGTGGGAAGGTTCCCCACATACAGCTCTTCTCAATAGGGTGGAGTCAAAAGCTTTTTGTCTCATTAACTCTCCTCCTCTTACTGACTCCCTTCAACCTCTGTCTCTTTGCCGCACTGTTGCATCTTTATCTCTTTTCTATCGCTACTTTAATGGTCACTGCGTCTCTGAACTGTCTGCAAGCATTCCTCCACCTCTACGACGGGCGCGTAGCACCCGCCTAGCAGCAAACTCTCATCCCTTTTCTGTCCAACTCTCTAATGCAACAGTTAACTGTTACTCCCAGTCCTTCATTTATGCAATAGGTCAACTCTGGAACTGTCTCCTTCTGTTTGTATTTCCTACTGCCTATGATCTCCAGTCTTTCAAACGCAGTGTGTCCAGGCATCTGAATATGAATGGATCTTGAATTTGTCTCTCTCTTGTATTTTGTTTTTCTCTTGGAGGGAACTGTTATTGCGGGCTCATGACCTTTGGTTCCTTCTTCCTCGCATAAAAAAAAAAAACTCGCTTGACTTAATTTCGACGTAGATGCAATATCGGACAGAATTAGGACTTGGAGAATCCCCCGCCCCCTTTGGGCGGAAACTCAAAAAAAAAAAAAAAAAAAAAAAAAATCCCTCCATCCCGAATTTAGTGGATGTCAAAGAATATTTAAAAACTACGGGGTATGACTATCCAAACCAGCAATAACGGGCCTGCCACTTCTTTCCCCCTTCCCCCCTGACAGCGATACAAAGTATACAAAGGAGTAGCCTACTTGGGACCTAACTGCATACATTTAAGACACGAATGATTGTTGTTGAAAGTAACCACAAGTTTTGAGAATAAAAACGTACAGCTTTTTTTTTTTTTTTTTTTTTTTTTTTTTTTAACAGGCAAGAAAAGAGGGCTGACCACTTTTCCTGTACGGATCTTTCCCAAACTGAACAGTATCGTTTAGCATTAGTCACAATAAAATGCTAAGTACGTCCCCGTGCAGAAGGGGCGGAAATTTATACTTGTTTTTACTCCAAGTTGGCCTATGCCTTCTCTCCATCTTGAATGTAGGCTTGTAACAATAGATTAACACCGAATTTGACGCTAATCACGAAGAAGTGCTATGCCAATTAGAGCCTTAAATGTTTTTCTGTTTTTGAGCTATGTGACAGACTACAAAAGGACGAAAATCTCGGCCAAGATAACGTTAAAGAAGTATTGGCGTTGTGGGCCAAACAAATTAAGTTGCGGTAGGTTGAAATATGCGTCATTTATGGGGTGATAAACCGCCCTCTTGTCACCAAGGATGAGAGGATGAGACACAGATAAGGACTGTTCACAATGTCTCAGGCGTCGTCTGTTCAGAGAGAACCGCCTGTATACTGTACTTGACTCAACTGGTACCCAGTGGTATTCAGCGCGTACCTGTACTGTGTAGCAGTACATTTTTATTGAGGCTATGTGAACTTGTTACGCAGTTTTGAGGTGCAGTAATTATATGCCAACATACTAGGAACAAATTATAGTTGCTTACGTTTCCATTGAAAAATAAGGACTCGTAATAACAGTGTAGGCTACAGTATATAGACCGTCAGGCAAGCTGAACCGTACCCTAGAATTTGTTCCCTGCACTTCCGGGAGTCTATACACAAGCATACTATTTCAGGAAAGAAAAATGACTGCATGATTGGGCCTATATGAAAAACTGTATGTGGTATAAATGGAGTTGACCTTAATATACCTTCATAACGCGTTTGTTTCCCCTACTTATGTCAACCACATGAATGAAATACCTCTGTGCTTATGAAACAGGTAGATCATCAGTGATAATTAACACTCTTCGAATACCTGTAAACAGTGCAGATGGAAACAACTAAAAAAAAAAAAAAAAAAAACTCCAAGGAGTATGAGTTTTACACTGTACACTGTAAAATATGCAGCAATATATAAATGCAGCAGGTCTGTTGACCCATGCTAGGCAGTTCGTATTAAAGTATGACCAGGCTACAAGGATCGCACAAATACACAGATCACAATATTGGTGTGTGTATTAAATCCACAGGACATAAATGGTTATAAACATCTCTCGTGTAAAGTACACAAATGACAGTAAAAGCCAAATTTGGACATACGAAGGCTTGTAGAACATAGTTACTGCATAAAAGATTAAAGCTTCAGTCTTGTATACAGGAGTATGCCGATGCTTACCTAGTATTTAAGGTAGGCATATACTGTACTGTTCACGAAGGAATTTTCTGAACAATGCTATCAGTGTCCATTTCCTGCTTTTCTGTCTTGTTATTACTTCAGCGAATCACTTTGTTGCAAGTAGATGATGTAGAAAGTCTTTATTACATAAACTGATATTGTTTTGGTTCAGTTTAATGGTGTAAAAAATGGGTTATATATTATCGCTGTCTTTCAGTGTACATCATTACAGACCATATGCGTACATGCAGTTGTTCTGTGACTTCATAATAACTGTGATTGGGTTACTTGGCTCACTTTGCTTTTGGAAGTTTCGGTAGGTCAAAGCCATTTCCTTTTTACTGAATAGTTGCATTAAACAAAATAGGGGACAAGTAAAGACAAAACAGTGAAATTTATTATCCTTTTTACCTTCATCGGTGAGAACACCGTTGCATTATTTTAACCTTTTTCTTATGAGTCATTGAATGTTTCCACGTGATGTGCAACACCAGTGTTAAAGTATCTGCTATTTGTTTACATCACTGTACAAAATAACCCTAAGAGGGAAAGGGGGAAATATTGGTCATAAAATTATCCACATAGGGGAAACAGGAGACAGGTCAATTCTCGAACTGTCTCCCTCAGTCTGTTTTCCCTACTACCTACGATCTTCGGTCTTTCAAATGCAGTGTGTCCAGGCATCTCGAAATGAATGGATCTTGAATTTGGCTCTGTTATCTTGTTTTTGTTTTTTTCTTGGAGGGAGGAATTTGCGGGCCCCTGGCTTTCGGTTCCTTCTTCCTTGCATATTAAAAAAAAAAAAAAAAAAATGAGACCACAGTGGTCTCGACTTGACGCACTACCCATGACATCAAAGATTTATTCAGTCACTATCAGACTGATGACATTTCAGTAAGCTACCTAATTTCCTGTCACCACGCCAGTAGAACTCTGTGAACTTAGTGTCGCCATAATCTGTATTACATTTGAGCGTTTGTCTTACAAGTAGCCACCTTCACTGATGGTGTTGCTGAAATGAGAACTGCGATATATCTGCGGTTTGAACAAAGTAATATCGCCACATATTTAATGAGAGCAGTCGCATATCCGTTCCTACCATAACTGGCAACCTCTCATCCTTTCTCATGGTCCGATGTTCACAACGTTCTGCATCTCGTTCACATAAAATAATCTAGCTCCATCTACACTCAGTGCACCCTTCGAGGTTGTGATGGTAACGTACTTGCCAGCATAGAAACTGCGCTACCATATATTGAAGAGCTTTGGTAAACATTTGAACGACGGTGGATTACTGAAAAAGTTAGTGTTATGGGTTAAAATCTCTCGATTTCTTATATCTATATCTATATCTATATCTATATCTATCTATCTATCTATGTATCTATCTATCTATCTATCTATCTATCTATCTATCTATCTATCTATCTATCTATCTATATATATATATATATATATATATATATATATGTATATATATATTTCCATGAACCTCCAACAACGAAGCTGGAGAAAGTTAAGTATTCACCTCTGTCTGTGTGTCTGTCTGTCTGTTGTTTGTTTGTTTGCCCACAATATATCTCAAAAAGTTATCGATGGATTTTAATGAAATTTAGTGGATATGTGGTCCTTGGGCCAAGGAAGACGTGATTCAGTTTTGGCGTTGGTCTGAATTGTCTGGTATAGGCGTTGGCGGAGGTGTGCTCTCTCTCTCTCTCTCTCTCTCTCTCTCTCTCACACACACACACACACACACACACACACACACACACACACACAAAGAATGCCCTTGGGTTTTGAATTTCTTCATTACCTGGAAAGTGAGTTATATGTTATCTGTTGCTGCATAGTAACCAAGAAATTGTGCTTATTCTCTTAGTTGGTTTACAGCATCATCATCATCAGACATTTAAAGCGGGGGTACCAGTTGTTCTTCCATAAACTGTAGTATATGACTTATAAACCTCAGATGTAAGAACTTCAGGATCACATTTAGTCGGATCGTCTTAACTCACTAGACCACCAGTGTCGATTTGTTCATGTGACTATCAGCGTAGTGAGTGCTTTCCTCCGCTACAGGATTTTTTTTTTTTTTTTGCCACTCGGTGTAGGCGGTTGAATTAACATTACATTCTGAGTTGATCATAGACACCAACACATATCACATGTGCCGTAATAACCACACCTAAAACATAATACATAAACACACCTAATACATAATACATAAACACACCTAATACATAATACATAAACACACCTAATACATAATACATAAACACACCTAATACATAAACACACCTAATACACAATACATAACACACCTAATACATAATACATAAACACACCTAATACATAATACATAAACACACCTAATACATAATACATAAACACACCTAATACATAATACATAAACACACCTAATACATAATACATAAACACACCTAATACATAATACATAAACACTCCTAATACACAATACATAAACACACCTAATACATAATACATAAACACACCTAATACATAATACATAAACACACCTAATACATAATACATAAACACACCTAATACATAATACATAAACACACCTAATACATAATACATAAACACACCTAATACATAATACATAAACACACCTAATACATAATACATAAACACACCTAATACACAATACATAAACACACCTAATACACAATATATAAACACACCTAATACATAATACATAAACACACCTAATACATAATACATAAACACACCTAATACATAATACATAAACACACCTAATACATAATACATAAACACACCTAATACATAATACATAAACACACCTAATACACAATACATAAACACACCTAATACATAATACATAAACACACCTAATACATAATACATAAACACACCTAGTACATAATACATAAACACTCCTAATACATAATACATAAACACACCTAATACATAATACATAAACACACCTAATACATAATACATAAACACATTAATACATAAACACACCTAATATATAATACATAAAAAAATCTAATACATAATACATAAACACACCAAATACATAATACATACAAAATATATCTTTAAATAACAGGGTCAGTACAAGACTCACACACGTCCACACAGATAAGACGCCATGATTTCCTCTCTTATCACCATCTCCACCAACAACACTTTGGTTTGTATTCTTGTCGGGCAAGGAGGCTCCCTAACACCTTTTCCTTAACGATTTATTGTCCAAGCTACCCATTAACATCTATTTTTCATCTTATATTTTTATAATTTCGATACAGATTGCATGAATAACACACAAGAATATAGTAACAGAGAAGAGTCAGAAATAAACCAGTAAGGAAGAGGTGTTACCGCAATAATCTTCCTAACTGCACCAGAATACCGTCCTTTATTCATTCCCAGTAGTGGTATGGTTCTGTAAGCAGCAATC
>NC_137032.1:5456204-5476204 GCF_032717465.1 Coenobita brevimanus
TTGTTGAGGAAGAGATGTGGTATTAGTGCAAGGACCTTAAGAGAGAATGAGGCAATGGGTGAGTTATTGTTGTAGTTGGCTATCAGGCGAGTGATTTCCTTGATCATGTCGGTTGTAGCATTGCATTTGGGAGGTTCAAAAAGGTTACTTGAGGACCATCCAACTATTTCATTATATGTGGTGTTCACCCAGGTTACTGCATTTTCTCGGGATTTGCCCATCCAGTATGTGGGACGACCTTCTTGCACAGACCTGTGAGGCTGTTCTGCTTCCTCGTTGTTTGTGTCACTACCGTTCTGAGGACGTATGATACCTGGATGATTCCCTCTTTCATGCACTCCTCTATGGTGGTCTTCATCCTGAGTTTCATTTCTATTATAAACCTCCTGATGTTCCTCACCCCTAACTTCACTACTATTCACTTCCCCATGGTGATTTAACCCACCCAGCGCTTCCATATCTCTCGCATCTTGGCGTCCATCCCTATCCCTCGCTTCACTACTACTACTACTACTACTACTACTACTACAGCAATTACATACTACTACAGTACTTCTACTGTTACTACTACTACTACAACCACTGCTACTACGTGGCCTAAAGCTGCGATCTTTGCTTTCTGAATGCTGAGTTGTAGCAATATTTTAATACTGTAATATGTTGCTAGTTACCAAGAAGTGTTATGGAAAGAATGTAGAACCGTAATATTGTCTTATTCTGCCGAATTACGTGAAATAAGCTGCAAAAGGACGAAAATTTGTGGACCAGTTTAGATGATAAAACTATAAGCACTCGGTATTTAAAGAGAGAGAGAGAGAGAGAGAGAGAGAGAGAGAGAGAGAGAGAGAGAGAGAGAGAGAGTCCCGAAACGTTTTGTAGAGAGGGTATCTGTGTGACGAGAGACGTCCTTTGAACTCTGTGACGTCATTTTATCTTCATCACAAAGACAAGTAAGTGAGCGCATCCCAGGCTTGTTCGTATTATTGTTGGAAAAAAACTTTATATAAACCTGCCATGCACTTAAACGACTAATCCTATGACACCCATTTACACAGGGCATATTTTCCGGCCCCCATCGCCCACCAATATTCCAGCCCATCCCACCCTCTCCTTTGCTCATTACGTCCCTTTGACGGTTTCATGGCTCGACGCAGGTCACACAGTCGACGAAACCGCTTATTTATTTTACTCAGTCCCCACCAGATGATCATTCAAATTAAAGAATGTCTCCTCAGTCATCGGGCATTATAGCTAACTTCTCCATTCGCGAAGATCTCCAAGCTGAATAATAACTTATGCTTATTCCAGGTTAGCAGCAGCAGCAGCAGCAGCAGCAGCAGCAGCAGCAGTAGTAGTAGCAGTTTTGTTGTTCTTGCACCAGGTTCATTTGAAACGTGGACCCAGTGGTCTGTAGGCTTAAGCTGATCTCATGCAGTTCACTATCCTTCCTTTGGGAAAGATTGGGATATAGGGATAGCTTAGGAATCTTTTGTATTACCAGGTAGTTGAGCGACCTGGTTATATCGGTACAACCACACGAAGGCGGCCCTATCCAGCACCACCCAGGATAACAAAGCACTTTATTAATGACAGGACTGATCAATATTTTTCTTCAAGGATAGCTAAACACTGTATTTATAGTTTTTCCAGGATAATTAAGCACTATCTATCTATCTATCTATAGCCCGACGCCCTAATCCCGCAAAGGGTGGCCGCAGACAAAACGCCTCCAAGTCACTCTGTCACCCACCATTTGACTCCCCTCCCCCCAACTCACCCCCCCCTCCCTCATATACCTCTCAACTCCATCCCTCCACCTCATCCTCGGTCTACCCCTCCCTCTCCCTCCCTCCACCTCACCTACATACACCCTCTTAGTCAGTCTTTCATTCTCCATCCTCTCCACATGTCCAAACCACCTCAGTGTATTTCTCCTAATCTTTTCAACCACATCCACATCTACCCCACAACGTTCCTTCACTTCTTCATTCGTCAACCTGTCCCTCCATGTCACTCCACATGCTCCTCTCAAGTAACTCATTTCCACTGCTCTCACTCTTGACTTGTTCCCCTCTTGCAAGCACCATATGTATAAATACAACGACTGATAAAGACTTTTTCCAGGATAAAGAAGCACGATATACGAAAGATTAATTCACTGATTTATAACTAACATTTCCCCCAGAATAGACAAGCACTGTATGAATAGCTTAAGTAATTGAGAAATGTATATTGTCTCCAAGATAGCAAAGCAAAATTTATGTATTTCCCAGGACAGCGACGAACTCTGTATATAAGTGAATAGACTATTAGGGAATGAGTGTATTTTTCCCAGGATAAAAGAGCATCCATTATAAGTTAAGTTGCTAACAAAGAATATGTATTTTTCCCAGGATAGCAAAGTAATGTATAAACTCCTATGAGAATTGGCTTATCCAGTTTATTATTATTATTATTATTATTATTATTATTATTTAGAATAGCAAAACACTTTATGTACTCGTAAATGTGAAACAACCATTTTTTTTTTTTTCCAGGATATTAACACTCAGTTTATAAGCGAATCAGCTGGCAGAGTATATTTTTTCCAGGATAGCCAAGCACTGTATAGAAGCATAAACTGATAGAGATTTTTTTTTTTTTTTTTTTTATTATCCAGAAGAGACTGGGGACTCGTTTCTGGCGGGTGACAGGCAGCAAGGACTTTCAGGAACTGTACGCCAAAAGCAAGCGAACGGTGAGGCTTTCCCGTAATCGTGCTTCCTCCATGTAATTTAATTTAGATATAGGGAGATTGAGGGGTGGCACAGGGATGAGGGTGAGGGCGTGGGTGAGGGCGAGGGTGAGGGTGTGGATGAGGGTGAGAGTATGGATAAAAGTGAGGGTGAGGGTTTGGGTATGGTTAGGGGTGTGGTGTTGGGGTTACGGAGTGAAGGTGAGGGATGTTGTCGGGAGCTGGGAGTGAGATATTCTATACTATAACCAGAGTGATTGTGCATACCATCAATAGATAGATCGACAGATAGGGAGGTATAAGTAGATAGATAGATAAATTACACAGGAGGGGTCAGTTGATATCGTAAGTGATCAGTACAGCTCGTGATGTCCCAAAATCTTACCCTATTATACAAAGTGTCCGAGAAATTGTACTAGGCTTATTAAGAAAATTATTGTGTAAACAGTTAATGTACCGAGATTCATTTTTTACGTGTAAAATAGTAATTCATTTTTTTTCTTTTTAGTTTCCAACATAAAGCAATACATTTTTTTTTTTTTAGATGGAGTAAGGTGAAATTTTTGCGATCTCTTTAACACACTGAATTTTTTTTTTGTTCAGAAAAATGCGTAACTCATGAAATTTTCTATATGCACTTTAATATGTTGAAATTCTTATATCAGTATGGAAAAGAAAAATAAATAACTAGTTACTCTTTCATAGATAAAAAAAAAAACTGCATTTCAAGATGTTATATTGTTTACACTCATTTAATTATTGCAATCCCAGTAATAGTTGTTTGTGGACATATGTAAGTAAATAACAAAAATCGCTTACGAAGAGGTGTTGCAAAATCTCCAGTCACCTAAAATACAGCCGTACGACTCACCGCTGTGCACTGTCTCTTGTCACAGCTTATCCGGTTGCTTATCATGCTGATGGATGCTGTGTACGTCGCAAATAATAACTGCTGGTCCGCTTCTGATGTCATCGTGTCTCTCAGTACTCTGGTCAAGGTAGGCATGATGATGTGTATATATAAAAGTCCGCCTAATATTTCACTTCATCTCCTCACCGATGTTTGAGAGGGAGGCCTTCACGTGGCGGCACTGATATGACTGGCTGGCTCCGCTGCCTGGTCATACAAATGTCCCTCAGTTCCTCCTCCCCCCCCCCGTGTCCCCATAAGGAGGATGGTAAGCTGCAGGAGGAGGACAGCTTCAGCCTGCCGTCCACTGGGTTCACCTTCTGATGAACTTGGGGCTACAACAAAACAACACAACAACAGCTACTACTACTACTACTACTACTACTACGACAACAACTACTACTAGTACTACTACTACTACGACGACGACGACAACTACTACTACGACAACTTCTACTACTACGACTGTTACTACCGCTACTACTACTAATATTACCACTACTACTCGCGTGGTCAGGATGCTTACTAGCACCTCTTCCTCATCGGATTATGTCTTCATTTGCTCTGTTAATATATTCTTGTTTGTTATTCATGCAATGGATGTCGATAATGAAAATAAAATATAGGAAGCACAAAAGGGATTATTAGTGGATAATTAGGAAAATAAATCGTTAAGAAAGAGGTGTTAGGGAGCCTGTTAACCGACGAGAATACGGGCCAGAGGGTTTACACATACCACTGAGCCATCTTCGACTGGGTGCAAAAAGTGAAATCACATGAAAGGACGTATTACTGCTGCCTTTTAAATGTCCGCCCTGGGTGGGATTAAATCAGGTTAGAGTAAAATACTCTATAGTTACCCTCAGTCCAAGAGCTAACTGATCCTGGCGTCATTCTGTGTCATAATGAATTGTTTTGTTTTCCCGTAGAGTCCTGTAGAGTAAAATGGGAGTCTCAGGTAACGTGTCTTTCTTCCCTTTAGAGTTCCCTGAGGAGCTACCTGAACCCTGATCCCGTGTGCATGCAACTGTATCTTTGTGAGGCCATCCAGGACTGCGGGCGAGAAACACCCAGCTGCATTATCGTCTGCGACTTAGGAGAGTGAGTATACCGCAGCTGGTGATGCAGGGAAGGGAGTCAGTATACCCCAACTGGTGATGAAGGGGAGTCAGTATACCCCAGCTGGTGATGAAGGGGAGTCAGTATACCCCAGCTGGTGATACGGGGAAGGGAGTCAGTATACCCCAGCTGGTGATGCAGGGAAGGGAGTCAGTATACCCCAGCTGGTGATGCAGGGAGGGGAGTCAGTATACCCAAGCTTGTGTGTGTGTGTGTGTGTGTGTGTGTGTGTGTGTGTGTGTGTGTGTGTGTGTGTGTGTGTGTGTAAACTTGCATGTCATCCAGCTGGTTGGGCTTGATGGGTGGATGAATAGATAAGCGGATGGACTTTATGGGTGGGTCGATGTGTCACTCTCCGGAGAACAAGGCAGGAGACGGGCTTATGTTGCTAGTTCACTCTAATACGTTTGTGCTGTGCTTGGTAGCTGCACTGGGTGGAGACAAAATTATATAGGCCTACAAGAGTATATCAAAGCAATCTTATACACAGACTTAAGTTTTCGGCCACAGATCAACCTACGTCTTGTCCTTTCAGATACATGGTACGTCAATTACTGGCCAAACGCACCGATACACCCATTGAGGTGTTCCAAGAGGCCAGCATGGCAGGACGCAACGGAGAGAACTGTGCGAATATCTACAGCGGGTGCAACGAAATCTAAGTGTACAATCAAGGTCATAAGTTTGCCTAATATTTCATCCCAACTTAACACTATGCTCACATCTGCTATTTTTCTCCGTGAAGTATCATATCAAAGAGAGTCGTTTATGCGCTGGGAAACATACCAAGCCTCACACAAGGAGTATGTCCATCATTTTTCACCCTAATTTGTATCAGAGAGAGTCATTTATGTCCTGGGGAGCATACCAGGCGTCTCTCAGCTTGGGAATATTAACAACCTGAGGAAAGTGAGAAGTGGAAGAGATGAAATATTAGGTAAACTTTTTCTCTGATTGTACTGTTACGGAACAGAGAAAGATAACGTACACTTTAAGTGAGAATGCTAAGAGTCACTACTGTCCCGTAAAGTTCCAGGTTCAAAACAAAGAGTTAGGTAAAATTACAAGTTAAAGTTTAATGCACAAACTAACAACAAAACATTCAGAACTCATAAGGATAATGTAATGGCAAATAAACAGGTTAAATATATGGTTAACTGCAATAGCCTCTATTAACACGAAATTAGCAAGAGTAAATTTATCTAAGTCAGCCCTGATAAAATGAAAATACACCTGGTAATGCTCAGTTAATGCAAGATAAATTATTACAGATACAAAATATTATCAAAAATGACTGACATAAAACCCAACATTAATCAAAAAACCTCACTAGGCCTAAGAATTAACCTTATGCTATACAGTACAAGAAAAAATGCAATAACACTTATACTCAAATTACACACAGCTGCTAGATGTTTGGAGATTTCTTGAGCACTCACAATAATAATATCTGTACAGGGGAGGACAGAGATGTGAACAAAATGAGGAGCAGATCTAAGTGGCAATGATGCAGAGACTGAGCTCATTATATAGGGGCTGGCAGAGCTTGATACAACTTGTAAGAAGGACGCGCAAATGAAGCCATGGGGACAAAAAGCTGAAAATCCTGCTCTGAACTCCAGAAATGACGACTTACTCTACTATAACGGTAGAAGGGGGGAACTGAGGCAGAACACGCTCGTGATCAAACATGCAGCACACTGTGCGTTAAAATTACACAAAGGATGATGAAATCATAGGCTATGTAACAGTACCAAGACTCCTGCTACAGAGGATACAATGGAGACAATTGTACGAAGATCATCACTGAGTGTAGCGATCTCTGAAACTGTCACAATAAAGGACTTTGTAGTTACTTGTAGAGAAGTTATATATTAGACTTGTGGACGAGCGGTTGTTATACTTGAGTTGTTTGTAAGTAGATAATCTTGGTTCCCATTTGTCATGCAATGACAGGAGAGGTAAAGAATAGTATGGGACTATTTTTATTTGTCTTGGAAATATTAACAAAGTCTCTCACACACGAGTGAAATATAAGTAGAGTCCCGCTAGCTACCTCCCTGTCTCGCTCTCTCTCTCTCTCTCTTCCAATTTGCTGAGGCTTGCTCCCTACTACCTGCCGATTCTATGGCCTGTCTTCTTCTGAGCTCTCTTTCCTAAATTCTGGTGAAACAGGGGTCGTGTCACGTGTGTTACACTGTGGTTGGAAAGTTCCAGAAACCTGTGTGTGTGTATGTGTGTATGTCACTAGGCTTTGTTCCCCTGCTGTTTCGCTGACAAACTACCTGCATCATCTCCTGACATTGCTACTTCCTAATCTGTCGTCAGCTTTTCCTCAGATAACTTTCAAGATCATTTCCCATTCCCAGGCTCGCATAGAGCTGTCTATCTGTCTATTTACCTATCTATCTATTATGATTTGTAAATATAATATGGACTCAAAATAAAACCACTTCGTCAAAGCCAAATCCTTTTTTTTTTTTTTTTTTTTTTTTCTTTTGGGTGATGTTGAAATCTGCATTACAAGCGGCACTGTATTATTCGTAACACCTTGTCTTTTGCGATTTGTGTTGCATACGACACCTAAACATTCTCTTGTATGCTATTTATTACATTTTAGTATCGACATTGTTTCCATCAGTTACATGCAAAAGGATATAAAGCTGTAATCCATCCATCCATCCATCATCCAATCCTACATTGCCCCATGAGAAGCGTAGGAGCCCTGGGCTAAGCAGTTGGTCCCGACATTTAAGATGAGAGCGACCAGCCTCACTCATCTCTGAGTGGCATTACATGAGCAGTCAACCCCAACTATCCCTTGGATATAAAACCTTCACCGGCTCAATCCGATTGGAGAGCAATAATTACTCACTAAACCACCAGGCGCCAAAATTTGGTTATATGGTTACCAACTAGCGTAGTAAATGGTTTCCTGGTGTACAGGAAACCATTTGGCTTGTCACTCAGTGTAGAGTCACCCACAGGCAGAAGGAAGACGAAAGAATGAAGGAATGAAAGACAGAAGAGGGAGTGTAAAGTTACCCGTAGGCAGAAGGACAAGGAAAGAAGGAAGTAAAGGAAGACAGAAGAGGATGGAAGGAAAGAAGGATGGAGGAGAGGAAAGGACAGACACCTGACAGCAGCACTACTTCGAGTGAGTGGATGGTGAGCGCCCCTGTAATATGTACATAAAGTCGAGAAGGAAGTGGTGTCAGGAAATCTTCAAAGCCGCTAATAAACCACATCGCTCTACGCTCAAGGCACCTTTTTTTTTTTTTTTTTTTCTTTGGCGCACCTAGTCAGGAAGAACCAACGATAAAAAGACAGATCTACAAAACCTGATCTCATCTTAGGAAGTTTAACGAGCAGGGGGCAGTGAGTTTTAAAAGTGGTGGAATATTAGGCAAATTCATCTTCTGGACTGTATCAAGCCTTCATTACCTAGGAGATAACAAAAAAAAAAAAAAAAACTATAGGGACATTTTCAGTGAGTGTTGGGACATGTGAAGTTCGTCTCATTAGGTCCAAATTCATTCTTCTTCGCGTGATGCTTAGAAGAACGTATTCTAAGTAACTTTGAAGGTTCTATAGCACCTCTTCTTTGACTATTTACTTTGCACATTACACTTATTCCAAGTAACTTTGAATATCTTACAAGGACCTCTTCCTTGACAATTTATTTTGTACATTATTCCTCATTATCCTCTTGTATGTAATTAATGGAAGTGATGCCGATTTTAAAGCAGCATATATAAGACAATGTTAAGGCTTAAAATGGAAAATAAGTCGCTAAGGAAGAGGTGTTACGAAGCCTTCTATGCCAGTTATAGTACTTTCTCTAACCTGTTCAGCCACGACACTTTTAGTCCAGTTCTTCCTATACCAAGTGATTTTATTTAGTTAAATATTGAATCTGATTAAGACTGTATCAAACCCCACCAGTTTGAAAAGTCTTTACTCTACCAAATAAATCGTCTGAGGGTAGCAAGAACAGGTCAGAAAATACGTCAGCGAACTTAATGGGTTAAAGATGTATAGATGGGCACACAGGGATAAGGCTCAGTTCAGTGCAATGTTATACACTGATTAATTCCACCCACTCAGGACTTTCATACCTGTTTTGTGAATATCAATTTTTTTTTACATTGGTGGCTTTCAAATATATTAAACGGACGTGAAGTTTGACATTTTATTAATTAGAAAAACAGACTAACTAACTAAATAAAAAGGCGTTCATGCTCACGCTTCTCCTTTACGTCTGGCAGGGAAGCAAAGTAATGATTTTTGTGGGGATTTTAGATTTAGGTTATAGGATCGTATTCCAGGTGGATTTGAAACTTCGAAACATCTCTTCCTCAGCGATATATTCTGCTCATTAACTTCAGTATCCCTTCTGTGTGTGTGTGTGTGTGTGTGTGTGTGTGTGTGTAAACTACGAGTATATAGATATTAATACTAGTTATTATAGCCCATGGTTCATCTGAAATATGAACCCAGTGAACAGCAGGCTTAAATTACCCTTCTCCGGCAGTCCATCGTTTTCCTCTCGAGGGATAGGGATGGAGTTGAGGGACATTTGTATAGCTACCCGGCCATATCGCTGCCATCGCATGAAGGCAGCATCAAAATACTAAGAAAATGCAACAGGAGATATGAAAGTGTATCATGCATAATAAGCTGCCAGGAAAAAGGTGCTACGAAGCCTACACTGCCACTTAGAATACTGCCCTTAGATGGAGTTACTGAGAGAAGTAACAGAACACATGATAATATATATGGATGCATTGTCTCAACGGAGGACGTTACTTAACGGTAAGTAATCTTCCCAAGCACTGTGTGTTATAAGACAGATATTTGTATGTTATCGTGTTTTCATGTAATATTCTTAGAGTGCTTAAGAGCATACACAATACCAATAAGTGTATACAATGATTAATTGTAATATACTAAAAATGAGGATGTACTGATTTGGTTACATTCTCACTAGACTCATTGATATTAGATGTATGAATGAATTAACACACTCATTTACTCGTACACATGCAAACACATATGCACCGACACCTCTGCTGGCTATGGCAATGGAAGATGAAATGTAAATTATATTTATGTGACAGCATTATGAAGTACACGCTAAAGAGTATGAGAAGGAAGGATACTCTGTCGTTTGAGGAGGGAAAAAAATATTAATATGGAAGGCACAACACAATACTTGCGGAGGACTGTCGGCGAACTTTTACTCATCTACATTATTTTAATTTATTTTTATTTATTTATTTATTTTTTTTTGTTTGTGGAGAGGTTATGTGAATCCCGCGGCCATGGACGTCCTGGATTAAAGAGGTGGGGATGAGTAAGGGTACGGGATGAATTTTAGGCGAAGCAAATGAGAGAATCGGGAATCCATAACACTTCGGCTGCCTGAGTCTCCCTACGTTGAATAAAAAGTCGCCCGTCGGAATCTGGAATATAATACAAAGCTCTTCCTTTATGGCTAAAAAGTTAACTATGATCAATTTTGACATGTGGAGTTCATTATATTTTTCAAGAGCATATTAGAATCGCTCGACGTTAGCAGCCAGAGAGTCAAGAATCATTTGGCCTTCAACTCCTGAGAGGTTTAACCCTTTCAATCCAGTGACGAACTTTTCATTTTACTTTTATCTCCAGACGATTTGATTTCGCTCAGGAGAAACTTTGCAAACTGAAGGGGTTGGGTATAGTCCTGACTGACCACATCACGACTAGAGAACCTACAGTGCCTAAGTTGTGAAAAATCATGTAGTGATGATTTGAATAAATTGAAAAAAAAAAAGTGTCGTGTATTAAAAGGATTAAGGGGTCATATATATGGGTACTTTTATTCAGGGACGGATGTGAATGATATATGAGGGTTATGTGCTTTATCTGAATGTAAACTTGCACAATATATTGAAGCCATATACTTTAGAAGTTTTTTTTTTTTCCATTATACCAAATTATGCTCTTGATACAGAAATTTAAAACTATTTTACAAAAGGCTTTTATTTCGAATGGCAGTGATTTTTTTTCCTGTATTTTATGAACTCCTTTAACACATTCACTGGTACTGGAGTGGGACACCTTCACTCTGTGACACTGATTTAACGACGCGGCTCCACTGGATTGGAATTGATTTTGATGATGATGATGATGATGATTTTTGCGTGGAAATATTGGAAGCAATATATACTAAATGAGCATTTGAAATGCCCAATAGAGAGTGAGAAGTAAAGTGATTAGTTAGTACAGAGACGGGGAGCGTTGTTTATGTTACTATAGCAACCGGCAGTTGGGCTCCTGTAGTAGTAGTAGTAGGCGATCTAATCAGTATAGAGACAATTGTGGCAGGACGCTGTGTTTACGTTACCGTAGCAACTGCCAGTGTGTTCTTTGTAGATACTGGGGAGTGAAGTGATCAAGTTAGTTTAAAGACGACCATGGCGAGCAGCGTTGCTTACGTTACCATAGCAACAAGCGGAGTATGTACTGTCCAGTGAACTTTATTCCTTAGTGTTTTATTTAGCATATTACGCCAATATATTGATTTGTATGCATTTCATGCCTTTAAGGTGGTGAAATACTTGGCATAAATAACATATAAGTGAATAATATCGCTCCAAATGCTGATTATAAAGTGATTAAGGACGCTAGCTAATACGCCCCAGTAAAGATAGAGACACTACCTCGGAGGGAAAGCGTTGTTTACGTTACCATAGCAACCAGCAGCGTGGTCCCGTGTAGGCGGCATGGAGAAGCTGTATCCTTTGAGCTCTAAATATGTACTAATGTGTCAAGTACGAATAGGGAAGAGTTGTTTTTAGTAACAGCATTGTATATGAAAGTCTGTGTGTCAGTGTTTGTAAAATCCTCCGATATGAATAGACACGATGTGAACATATGTTGGCATATGGCATATCATACTATCCAAGGTCCAGACGATACTATCAACACACACTTTATTATGTCTATTTTATTCTGTTGTTGCCACTGTTAAAAGATTTAAATCAGCTTAGAAAAGAGTTGTTGGATTTATATAAGTTTGATGGTGTATATATTATTTTATTCTTGTCATCGCTAGACCTGTTATTCGTCTAAGAAGGGAATTTTTGAACTGGATGAGTTAGATCTGCAATAACACTAACTCCTTCGCTCCAAGATGTCTGTCCTACATGAAGAAAATAGTTTGGTGGTAGCAGGAGTAAAATTAAAAGCACGTCATCAGATTGAATGGACTAGCTCCTTCAGTACCATGGCTATACTGTAACGAATGTCAGTTTATTTTCATCAGACAGTACTGGGTCACTTTCACAACCTGAGTATTAAGACATAGTTACAAGAAATTCGATGATCCTTAGTTATGAGGTGGAAATGAGTCCCTTTGGTTACTTGTCAAATCAACACTCCAACCTGCCTACACATGACCATCAACTGAGCAGAAATTAGGGATCTTTGTCAGGTTAGAACAAACGCACTATGGTACTGGAAGGGTCAGCAGGAATTTACTGTAACCCGTCATGTACAATGGCCTTTTTAATCCTTTCGCCGCAAAACACACTTTGTACTTTATTCTGGCTAACGTCAAACGCTTTCATTAGCTGATTAGGGACTTTTGGGGTAAAAAGAGTTGAATTTGATCTTGCTGCCATTAGACGATTTTATTCCGCTTAAGAGAGAGGTTTGGGACTGAAAGGGCAAACTGTAACAGCCAGTCCCATATTTCCCTCTTTGAGGTGTAGGGACCCGAGGCTAGGCTGTAGTAATCCAGTATATTTAAGGGTAGATGACCAGCCCACTGTCATTGGTGGCATTACATGATCGGAAAACCACCAGGGGATCGAGCTTATGCATGGCAATCAGTCCTACAGAGTCACTCAACCATTGCTATTTTCCTTAACTCAGTATCAGTGGGGTGTGGGCGGGTCCCTGTCGTGTGGGCGGGGTCAGAGCAGTGGGTGGGTGTGTGGTGTGGGCGGCTTCTGGAGGCCTGGTTACAACGCCCATACTACACCCTCGCACCCACACTAGCATAAACAGCCAGTCTGGTGGTGGAGGTTTGAGTGGGTGTGAGGGCGTGCAGGGAGTAAGAGAGGGTGTGGGTGTGGGCATGGGTGTGAGTGAGAGTGATTTAGGGAGCGTGGGTGTGTGTGTGAGTGATTTAGGGCGCGTGGGTGAGGGTGTGGATGATTCAAGGAGTGTGAGTGAGAGAGCAAGTGTGGTCGATGGAGGGAGTGTGGGTGTGGGGGAGTCAGAGTGTATGGAGGAATGTGTACGTGTTTCAGTGAGTTCACAGGAGGGTGTGGGTGAAACAGAGAGTGTGCAGGAGGGTGTGAGTACACCTGAGGGCGTGCCAGAATCAGAGGGTGCACGGAATGAGTCAGGAAGGGTGCAAGAGAGTGTGAGTGAATCGGAGCGAGTACGAGAGAGATTGGATGAGCTAGACAGTGTGTTTGAGGGTGAGGTTGAGCCAACATGTGAAAAAGTCTCTACGTACCAAGTTCAAGAAAACATCATGGACGAATCAGTGGGACTAAAAACATCACATGAAGAAGACATAAGAGCAGTAAGAGACCGAGAAAAGAGGAAAAAGGAAGACAAGCTGGCCAGCCGCTCTGCCTACACTCAGTTACCTGGCTTCACTACTATCGATGCAGTGGAAGTAAGATTTTATGTATTATTGTAAATATTGCTGAAGTACTCTACTTTTTTTAGTTATTTATGTGTCTGTCTATTGCCAAACCCCTTAATCCCGTAAGGAGTGGGCACAAACAAGTAGCCTCCATGTCGCCCTGTCCCCCGCCAGTTTGCTGCCCTCCCCCCAGCTCACACATCCCTCTCTCATATACCTCTCACCTCATTCCTCCATTGTTTCTTACGGTAGATGTAGTCGGTACTTTTTTTTTTTTATCAAGACACAGTGAAAGCAGGATATTATGTGCTGCCATAGATAAAACTGAGATAATATTTATATTTTTTATTATAGAATGATTTGTTGCAAGCAATCTGTTCTACTACAGTCAGTGTGCCTCTCTCGGTCTTGGTATGGAAATGAGCGGAGCATATGAGAGTGACGTCACGAGTTTTGGTGCCTCCCATTGGTTGATCATAAAGTGAGAAGAACCAAGGGATGTGACGTCACGGATACCAGCACATCCACTTGCCCAAGGGGGAAGTGGCACATCCCACTGTTCTTACCTTACCTAATTGTTCTTACCTAATTGTATCTTTACAGGAATGAGTCAAGCTCGTACTGTCCCGTATATTAAACCATATTTATCGTACATATCCTTAAATTTGTGAATTGTTTTGGCACACACTATTTCATTTGGTAGTGCATTCCATTGATTAATTGCTCTGTTTGGGAAACTGAATTTCCTTACGTCTTTATCGCCTCTCTTCTTATGCAGTTTTTTGCAGTGTGCTCTTGCTGATGCTTCCCCATATGTTAAGTAATCATTTATGTCTATTATCTCCTTCCCTGATATGCATTTATATAGCATTATCATGTCACCTTTTTTCCTTCTCTCCTGTAGTGTTGGTAGATTCAGTTTATTTAGTCTTTCTTCGTAGCTTAGGTCCCTTAAGCTTGGTATCCATCTTGTAGCGGCCCTTTGAACTTTTTCAATCTTGTCTATGTGTTTTTTGAGATGAGGACTCCAGACTACTGATGCATACTCCAGGGTTGGTCTAATGAATGCTGTTATTATCCTTCTTAGCATGTCTTCATTTATGAATGTGAATGCTATTCTCATATTTGCAAGCAGTGTACACATGTTCCGTACCTTCTCGCTGATGTGGTCAGCCGGAGATAGTCTGTTATTGATAATCACACCTAGGTCCTTGTCTCTTTCTGATGTGTATAGGGTTTTATTTCCTAACGTATAATCCCAATCAGGTCTTTTTCCACTTTTACCAAACTTGATTACATGACACTTGTCCTCACTGAATTCCATTTGCCATGTATTACTCCATTCATGAAGTTTATTTAATTCTTCTTGTAGCTCTTTACAAGAGTCAGTGTTAGTAATTCTCCTTTGTATTTTTGCATCATCTGCAAACATATTCAGATAGCTTTCATTTCCAGTGTTACTGTTTATATCATTTATATACACTAAAAACATGATTGGTGCCAGCACTGAACGCTGTGGTACTCCACTAGTCACATCTTTCCATGATGAGTAGTTTCCCCTTAGTACTGTTCTCATTTCTCTTTTTATGAGAAAATCTTGCATCCAACAAAACAGTTTGCCTCGAATTCCTCCTTGATGGTACAGTTTCCATAAAAGTCTTTGGTGTGGTACTGTGTCAAATGCTTTCTTGAAATCTAAATAGATACTGTCCACCCATCCTTCTCTTTCCTGTATTGTGTTTGTTTGTCAGAGTAGCTCAACAGATTAGTATCAAATGATTTTCCTTTTCTGAAACAAAACTGTCTTTCTGTTATCATACTGTGTTCTTATTAGATGATTTACCCAAGCTTTTCTTATAAGCTTTTCTAATACCTTGCTTACAACACTGGTCAGCGACACTGGTCGGTAGTTGAGTGGATTTTATCTATTTCCTTTCTTGAATAAGAGTATAAGAGAGAAGTGGAGGAACGATTGGGCAAATATGAATTGGAGCAGATGGGAGACGTGGAAGGTGTGTGTAGGATATTTACAGTAGAAATATGTGCAGCATGTGATGTGGTGTGTGGAAGGAAGAGAAGACGGAGGGGGGGTGCAAGGAACAGCGTGGTGGACTGAAGAGGTGAGACAGGCTGTGGCACAAAAGAAGAAAGCATACAATGAATGGATGAGAAATAGGGGCGTGGAAGAAGTTGAGAGGCGGAAGAGAGAGTTATATGTAGAAAGAAAGAGAGAGGTGAAAAGATTAGTAAGAGAGAGTAAGAAGAGAGTGGATGAGGAATTTGGAAGGAATTTGAATGTAAAGTGGAGGGACTGTAAGAAAATGTTCTGGAAAGAGGTGAAAAGAGTAAGACAGGGTGGAAGTGAAGTTAGCAGGGGAGTGAAAGATAAAAATGGTAGATTACTAGTGGAGAAGGGAGATAAAGTGAGCAGATGGAGAGAACACTTTAAGGAATTGTTGAACATAGAGGATGGAAGTAATGCGAGAATAAGTTGCTGGGGAATGGCTGGGAGAAGGAGGGAGGTGAGAAAACAGGAAGAAATCAGTATGATAGAAGTTGTGACAGCAATGAAGAAAGTTAAATCGGGGAAAGCCCCAGGAATTGATGGAGTGTGTGGTGAAATGCTGAAGCATGGGGGAGAGATAGTAGTAGAATGGATGTGGAAGATGTGCAGATTGGCCTGGGAGGAAGGTAGAGTCCCGGAGGATTGGAAGTCAGGTATAATTATTCCCTTGTACAAAGGAAAAGGGGAAAAAGAAGTGTGTGGGAATCATAGGGGCATTTGACTTCTTAGTATAATAGGAAAAGTGTATGGTAGGATATTTATTGACAGAGTTAGAGAAAGAACAGAGAAATTAGTTGGAGAAGAACAGGGAGGCTTTAGGAAGGGAAGAGGTTGTGTAGATCAGATATTCATTGTTAGATCTTTAGTGGAAAAGTTTCTAGAGAAGGGAAAGAAATTGTATGCGGGTTTCATGGATTTGGAGAAAGCATATGACAGGGTGGATAGACAAGGATTGTGGAAAGTGTTAAGATTATATGGAGTAGATGGGAAGTTGTTGAATGCTGTGAAGAGATGTACAATGGTGCGAAGGCTGCAGTGCGTGTGGTTGGTGAACTAAGTGAATTTTTCTCTTTGAAAGTTGGGTTGAAACAAGGATGTGTCATGTCTTCATGGTTGTTCAATCTTTACATGGATGGGGTAATATAAGAGGTACAAGGTAGGGTAGTGGATGTTGGAGTGGCCTTGGTGAGAGAGGATAGTGTTTGGAAACTCCCTGTACTGTTGTTTGCAGATGATACTGTGTTGTTGAGTGAAGGAGAAGGGGAGCTGCAAGGCTTGGTGGATGAGTTTGGGAGAGTGTGTAAGAAACGGAATCTAAAGGTGAATGTAGGGAAGAGTAAAGTGATGGTCTTTGAGAGAGGTGAAGTCAGTGAATGTACAGCGAGGTTGGATGGTGAGGAATTGGAAAGTGTGAGTACGTTTAAGTACTTGGTTAGTGTGATGAGTAAGGATGGAGGTTTGGAGGGTGAAGTGTGTGAAAGGGTACAGCAGGGAAGAAAGGTTGCTGGTTCTTTGAAAGCAGTGATAAGAAACAGGGAAGTGAGTATGGAAGTGAAAAAGTTACTACATGACAGTATTGTGATACCAACTCTAACGTTTGGAAGTGAAGCTTGGACGTTGTTGGTAGGACACAAGTCAAGAGTGAGAGCCGTGGAAATGAGTTATTTAAGAGGAGCCTGTGGAGTCACATGGAGAGACAGGCTGACGAATGAGGATATAAAAGAGCATTGTGGTGTGGATGTGGATGTGATAGGAAGCGTTATGAGGAACACACTTAGATGGTTTGGCCATGTGGAGAGGATGGAGAGTGAAAGACTGACGAAGAGAGTGTATGTGAGTGAGGTGGAGGGGGGAAGAGGGAGGCCGAGGATGAGATGGAGGGATGGGGTGGAGAGGTATATGAGAGAGGGGGGTGTGAGTTGGGAGCAGGGCAGTGAGATGGCTGGGGACAGGGCGACTTGGAGGCGATTTGTTTGTGGCCACCCCAAATGGGATTGAGGCGTCTGGCAATAGATAAATAGATAGAAGAAGGGGACAATATTTGCTTTCTTCGAAATGTCAGGTAGTTTACATTGACTCAAGGAATTCTTGAAAATTAAAAATAATGGTTTACTTAACTCCTTTGCACATTCTCGTAGTACCCAACATGAAATTTCATCAGGATCACCTGCTTTTCCTCTGTCTAATTTATTTAACTCCTCCTGTATTACTTTTTCTGATATTTGTATATCTGGTAGTATGTGTGGACATGCATATTCCACGTAGTCCCTCTCAAATTTTTTTCTTCTGTAAAAACTAGTTAGAAATTCTTATTTAGCGCTTCACAAATATCTTTCTCTTGTGTATAGGTGATTCCCTCGTCCGTAATGGATTGTCTTATATCTTTTACTTTTGTTTTGCTTCTGATGTAGCTGTAAAATAGCTTTGGTTGATCACTACTTTTATTTATTATATCCTCCTGAAACTGTTTTTGGGCTTCCCTCCTTATTCTTGTATAGTCGTTTCTTGCCTGTTTGTAATTTTTATACGCCCTTTCACTATTGTGTCTTCTGTATCTATTCCACAACAAATCTCTTCTTTCTTTTGATTTTTACATTCTGTATTGAATCATTTCTGTATTTTCTTATCTGCTTCTTTGTGCTGTGGGATGTACTTCTGGTCTCCTATTTCATAAAATTCACAGAATTTTATATATACAGCATTTAAATCTTGTCCATTAAGCTCATTTTCCCAATCAACTTCTAAGAAATACTTCTTTAGGTCTTGATAATTTCCCTTTTTATAGTTTAGGCTCTTTTTGTAACTTTCATTGCTGTTAACAATGTCATATGCTATCCTGAAGTTGTAATTTAGTACTGCATGATCGCTTTTTCCGAGTGGAGGGTGATATATTAAACTGTCAATATCATTTTCTTGCCTAGTAAATATTAGATCTAGCATTGAAGGTACATAGAGTCCCCTTTTTCTGATGGTTTCCCTCACATGTTGCGTTAGGAAAAACTCTTGCAGGAGCTTTTGGTCCCAACAACTTTCTTGGCTAGTTATATCTAGAGTATTCCAATTTATATTTGTATTAAAATCTCCAGTTAGTATAATTCTTTCCGATTTCTCTTCCATTTTATGTAGTAATGATCTTAAGCTCTGAATTGTACTCTCTGCCAGGTAAATTGGCTACAATTACTTTCCCTTCAGATGTGTTGATCTCTACTGCAATCAGTTCTACTTGTGATGGTATATCTAGTTTTATTTCATTGACTTTTAGATTTTTCTTAGTTAATATTATAATTCCTCCTCCTTTTTTTAAATTTCTGTCTCTTCTCCATATATTGTATTCCTCTAAGTTTAGTATGTCATTGGATATCCTTGGTGTTAATTTTGTTTCAGTTAGGCATATTATATGGGGTTCATTTTCTCTGACATAATCATTCATCTCTAGTAATTTAGATACCATTCCATCCACATTTGAGTACATCAACTTTATCATCTTGTTTATATACTTGTCATGACATGGTTCTACTACCTTCCTCCTTTTTATTCCCTCCTGTTTGTGTACCACTTCCGTACCTGCAATCCTATTACTTTGTAAATAAATGTGTTCTTCTCCTCTTCTGATCTTCCCTCTTTTTTTGTTTTTTGCTTCCTCCCTCTTCTCTTTCAGTAATTCCAGTTCCTCTTGTGTTAGGCATCTTTTTATCCATACATTTTTGAACTCCTCTTTTTCCATAAGATTCGTTGCATTTTTTAGTATCTCCTCCACAGTGTTTACACTCTGGAAAGTTACCTTTAGAGGTCTTGTCTTGCTTTTCTCGTATTTCCCTAACCTTTTGTGTTCCTTTATATCTTAACTACAGATTTCCTCCGATACTTCTTTCAGTAAGCTCATTACATTTGCCAACTCCTTTTTGTCTCTTGTGATCTTGTTTTTTACTTCTTCCTCTTCTATACCAGGGATTACTATAGATTTGTTGATATCTACTGAATCTCTGACTAACTTTGGGTTGTTTTGGATTATTCTTTTCACTTCCTTTTTCATGCTTTTTTCTTCCGCCCTTGTTTCTAAGTCTTTTTTTACTTTCACCATTTCAGCATACGTGGTTTCCACATCATTTTTGTAGCTTTGCACAGCATCATTCACCTGTGTTATCTTCTCCTCAATATCACTGCTCTGATCTATCAGACTGCTTACTTGCCTAATTGTCTCTGTATCATTTTTGAACTCTTGCACAATACTCTCGTGATTGACTACTGTACTTGCCATTTCACTCATTTTCTTCGTAAGTGTACTCAATTCCTCTGTTAGTTCACTGATGGTAGTGTCTTTCTTGTTGGCCTCCCTTCCTAGTTTTTCTATTTCTTCCTTTTGCAAGTGCATCTGCTTCTTTATTTCATCAATTTCATTTTTGAAAGCCATTTCCAGTTTGTGTACACGTTTAACCAGTCTATTGTGAGTCTCCACTTCACCCAGTTCTTGGTAGAAATCATCATCTTGCCTTCTACCTTTATCCCATTTCTTTTCCAAATT